>NC_090436.1:492691152-492994182 GCF_031143425.1 Pleurodeles waltl
TTAGTCTTGCTGGGATTAATGCTCCTGATCTGTAAATCATAAAAAAATGTCAGATTTCAGTGTTAACCGTCTGAAACATTTTACTGACTCATCTGGTATTCATGTGATCTGATCACACAGCTTTCTGAACTGCTGCCGCATGTGCAGCTATTTCCACTAACATGGCATTATACTTTTTGATTGTGAACCAGGTCCGGTGTCTCTCAGCACTCATACAGCCAAGACATCATTAGACTGGAGGCTAGGAGGGAAAACACAAGATAACAGGTCATGGCTGTCCTATCCCTGCTCCAATTTAGGAAAGAGCAGATCACTCATCTTTTTAAATAACTCTGTATCACAAGGCAGTAACTGTTCGTCTCTGCACCCAGAATCCAGCTATCTCTTCAATCATTCATTGTCTGTATATTTGCCTTCGACCCTGTATAGCATTCAGATGCCTCGAACTAGGCCACGCTACATAAATACCAGAGACATGTATGCACACATAGCTATCACATATTTGGGAATAAATGTGAAGAAATGTCTTCTTTCTTCAGTGTGTGCCTTATTTACAGCAACAAATGATATAGCAGTGGAGTAACACAACTTGAGGGGGGCCTGAAAAGTACATGGAGGAGCCCTCCTCAGAACTTACTCAGGAGCTCTCAAACCATGGTATTGTGCTGAGGAGGCCCCCTGGACCTCGGGGGCCCCCAGCACCGCAGTGGCTGCAGGAGCCTTTGTTACACCACTGCAGGAATGGCTCTAGGGAGGACTATACCAACGCAAAAAAAGTGTTGGAATTCAGGCACGTGAGATTATGAAATTAAGAGGCATCATTTTGGGAAAACAATCCTTCAATTGTGTCTGTCCTTCAGATGGCACATGAAAGACAAATATTTGCTTTCACACAGAACAGAAACGTATTTTGTAGAAGCCATTTGGAAGAATTAACATTTATTAAGGTTTATACAGTTGACTCAGAGAAATATTTTTTTTGTCTTTGATGGTGCTGCGCCATATACCCTTAAGACTATTGACTTGTGACAGTGATACTAACTTTTTCTTTACAGATCTAAGACTATGCTTAATAATTGTTTATATGTTTTATTTTTTGCATCCTACCTAAAACCAGAATTCGAAGGCCACTTTAATTGTTGGAGAAAGCAAAATCCTCTAATCGTGTACCTTATAATATTTGGGAAAATTGATGTGGGTCCTGTGGCATATAAGGTTAATGATTTGTGTTAAACTTTAGACTTCCACTGATAAAAAATAAATTAAAATGTGTGTATCACTGGGAGACGAGGTGATGGTGATGTTTTAGCAGATCCTTCTGATGAGTGTGTATATAATTCTTTCACTGTGGATAAGTACATTATAAGATGATTATAGTTTAATATATTTCTTATTGATTAAATTGATAAATAAGAATCTAGAATTTGGATTGGTTGCAATACTTGTCATCAAGTATGTTAGAAGTTGGGTTTCTGGTTGGCAGAGGCATACACCCTGTCCAAGCAGGAACCATAATCCTAGTCAGGGTAAGTTAAGAAGACATCCTAGTTTAACCTGTGTTCGTCCTCTGCTAGCTTGACACACAGCAGTCAGGCTTAACCTAAGAGGTCAAGTGCAGTGGCGGCCCGTCCTTTAGGGTGGAGGGGCCACGCCCCCCCCACCTTTTGCCCCCCATGAAGAGTGTTTGTCAGGCTGAACAAAGGTCAGCCTGACAGACACTCTTCATTTTCAGCTCATACAGCCAGGAGTGATCCATGCACGATTTGCGCAGACTCCTGGCTGCCTGAGCTGAACTTTGCCGGGCAGAGGAGATCACAGCTCCTATGGGCGTGACCTCCTCAGCCCAGCAAAAGTGCCTCGAGGCCCTCCCCTGGGTGACGAGGAAAGCGTCACCCATTGACACTCTCCCTGGGCTCTTCAGGTTTAAGCCCTGAAGTGCCCAGGGCGAGTGTCAATCAGTGACACTTCGTCACAGAGTGGGGTGGGGTCAGCAGTCTCACTGACCCCATCCCACTCTGTGATGAGGCTGGGACTGCTGCCTTCACTCATTGGCTGACCTAAGGTCAGCCAATGAGTGAAGGCAGCAGTCCCAAACCTTTTGGGACCTGGAGGCCGAAGGTAAGTGTGTGTGTGTATGTGTGTGATGTTTCGAATTGAATGTTTGGTGCGTGCATGCATGTTTGAGTGGTATGAATGTTGTTAATGGATGTGCATGCGTGTGTGAAAGAATGAGTGTGTGTGATGTTTTAAAATGAATGTTTGGTGCGTGGTGCATGTTTGAATGGTTTGAGTGTTGTTAAAGGATGTGCATGCGTGTCTGTGTGTGAAAGAATGAGTGTGTGTGTGTGCCCCACCCGCCCCCCTCCCTCCTAAAGCTGCCGGCCGTCACTGGTAAAGTGTAAAATATTTGTGCAACCTTCAAACAGTGAAAACATCACACAAAAGATACCACAACTGGTTAGAAAATTAGAGCTTAATTTAATAAATAAGCTATGTTTAGTTTTCTTCATTTTAGTCTGGACTATGATCTACGTTTACCTATCTCACACAATTGATGCACAGTTTTAATACTTATTTTCTACTTCAGCCCAGTCATATAGGCTCACTTTGTACACATTTGAACTGACTAATTGATCTCCAGCAATGTAGCACAACGTTTTTACAAAGTCCAAATTTCAGGCTTTTGAGTCCTTGCGTAGCTTCCATAAGATACCCCAGGCACACAGCAGTCATTCAGATCCGAATGTGCAGCAATAACATAGGGGAATAGGTGTGAATTCTCAAGGGATACTTAAGCTTTCATGATCGATTGAAAATTGAAAGTAACACATATCACTTACACTGCCTGTTCATTCTTCCACTAGATTGATGAGTTATTGATAATTTGAGCAAACATGGAATTCAAAGCTTTGAAAAAGCTTCATCTAGAACACAACCATTGTTTATACGTGGAACAACAAATCAATAAGGATATTTTAGAATTCATATCACATTTGCTGTTAACGTCAGATTTTGATGGATGCATTTTTGACAAGCATGGTGTTTGCACCATTCATTGTGAACATTTTGTATCCCTTACTTTAAGGGTCTTTTATCTGCCTCCTTGGGCCATTATCTTTTTTTTTTATTTTTTTTTTTACCTTGAAGCTTTCTGTCATTTTCATGCAACATTATCAATCACATCTTGAATCAGACCACAGGAGTATTTTGCTGTCACCATTCCCTATTGGCTGTTTAGACGTGACCTGCCTCTAATGCATTGCATGAGGAACTATGTTACAGTCCAGGAGAGGTTTAGCAACATTAGGTAGAGAGTGTTGATAATAACACCTGGGGAATGGATGCTACAGGAGCAAGCACTGCCAAAACCAACAGGCCACCATTTGCGACCTATTGACTTTACCATTTCTTTGCCTTTAATTTTAATGTACAGCACCTTTAAAAAGTGAAATGATTTTTGCTGATGTTGTACAATATCAGCAAAAAAAAGACGTTGTAGTGGACACAGAAGCACATATGATATGCAATGCAATCGGAGCCTGCCTCATTTAGCAGGCACCCATATGCATAATGGCATATGCTCACATGCATTACCAAGAATACACTTCCCTCAGGAATAATGCAAGCACCATATGTTTCTTTCTTTACCAAAGCTGGCGGTTTCAACTTGGGATGGTAAATAAAAAACAAAATACAATTCTTCTAAAGCACATTTCAGTAAGTGGAGACATCCAGCAGCAAATGAAAACAGATATTATCTCATCGACCCTTCCACTGCTTCCCTTTATTACAAAATTGAGGCAATCCTGCCTCACCAGACACTCATACCACATGATCCTTCCCACAAAAATAAAAAGTCCCCCCCACCATTCTCCTGTTTTTTACATGTCTTACCAGACATGTGGGTGGTTCCCATGTCAGCCCTGCATGGTGCTGCGGCTGTTTTCTTTAAGGAGATTGAAAGGTTGATTTATGCATGTTATTCTCATTCTTTTTGATTCCTGCTGGTTGGGCAACGATCGGCGTTTCTGCCTTGGTTTTGCTCTGGCAGAAGGAGATGTGGTGCGATCTTCGCTAGTATGAGCCAGATGATGGTGTTTACCAACTCGCGGTGGCTGGGGCTGTGCTTCCAAGTAGCAATGGGATGCTGGTGGCTGCCTATCAGAAGGTGGATTCTGGCAGCGCTTGGGGACTCAACTCCCCTCTTCTGACTGCTTCTTCTAGCTTACAGTAAGGGTCTTGCATGTGGTCTTTTTTCTATGTTTTCCTGCAGTGGTGTTCATTTGGGATTGGTTATTGTGACATAGAGCATGATTGGTACCTCTGTCATTGTCTTCAGGATTGGTTCCTCTTGGTTTTCTCTCCCTATTTTAGTGGGGGGCACTCGGTTCCTTCTTGCACTTTATGCTGTGACAACATGTCTTGTCTTCCTCTGAAGAGGATGAGCCTATACCTGCTCGGTGTAGCTGGTCCGGGGATTTGTCTGAGCCTCCAGCTTTTCTCTAGGCAGCAGTGGTCCAGGCTATTTTTGAGGCAGCAGTGGCCAGGGAATTGAAAGACAGGGCTAAGCCCAGGCACAGAGGAGGCCGTTCTTCTGGGAGAGTTGCTACTTCTCCATCTGGTGATTCGTCAGCTTCTGAGGCTGACATCCCCTCCACTTCTAGAGGGAAATATGTGGGTAGAGAGGAGGTTCAGGATATTCTGAAGCACATTCAGGAGAATTTGGGTTTTTATCCTTTTCCGTCGCAGGATGCTGTTGAAGGCCTGTTTCTTCAACATATCAAGCCTCCAGTCTTTGCAATCTTCTTACATGGCAGGATTAAGGACTTAGGGCCATATGTACGATCACATTTTCCCACAGACACAGAATGGGCAAAACCCTTTGGTACATCTGCCCCTTAATTACTGGGGAATAGCTGGACCCGGATCGCTTCTTGGTTCCCCATTTTTTGCAGAAGCTGTATTCGCTGGAGGACAGAGAGGACCCTCTTCCACATCATTTGAAGGTGGATGCTATGCTGGCCATTCTGAATTGTCGTACTGCCATTAATCTTTAGGATTGTTCACCTTCTGATGCTACTAACAAGAAGGTGGAAGACGCCATTAAGCTGGCTTTTTCTGCTGCTAATCTGACTCTGAAAGCAGGGAATTATTCAGTTTATGTGGCTCTGTCTCTTCTTTCAGACTTTGAGAAATTGGCTTCTGCTAATCAGGTTGAATCTGACTGTTTGGATTTACTGGTGCATATGGCACAGGAGGCAACGTTTTTGGCAGATTTGTTAAAGGCTTCAGCCATGGCTACAGGTTCCATGGTTTTGACGAGTAGACATGTATGTATGAGAGATTGAAAGGCTGACTATTCTGAAAAGTCTTCTTTGTTGAAAATTCCTTTTGATTGAATTATGACACTTGGGGATCAGTTGGATTCCATAATTACCAAGGTGTTCAAGGATTAAAAGCATGCTATGCCATACAAAAGGAAGGCTTTTTCTAGTCCATTATTCTGGAATCAGCCTTCTTCTTCTTTTTCTTCCTGCTCTCATTCTTCCAAGAAAGATTCAAGGCCATTTGCAGACCGTAGGAGAAATGTTTAGCCCAGAAAGGCTTCTGCCTCAGCAGCTTATAAAGGGCAGCATGGTTCCTCAAACAGAAGTCCTGACAACTATGGCCCAGGGGATTAGATTCCAGTAGGTGGCAGACTTTTGTTTTTTTCAGGAGGCCTGGAAGAAGATTGAGAAGGCTCGATGGGCCTTGAATATTGTCAGAAGTGGCTATTGTTGGACCTGGCCCTTTTACAGGGTCATTCCCCAGACTTTTTGCCTTTTGCCTCCTTATTTTTCTGACCTTTGCCGGCTGACGTTATGACTGAGCACCTTTTCACTGCTAACCAGTGCTAAAGTGCATGTGCTCTCCCTTGGAAAATTGGTATGATTGGCTTATACCTAATTGGCATATTTAATTTACCTGTAAGTCCCTTTTAAAGTGGTATCCATATACCCAGGGCCTGTAAATTAAATGCTACTAGTGGGCCTGCAGCGGTGCTTATGCTGCCCACTGAAGTAACCTGTCAAACCTATCTCAGGCCTGCTAGCGCAGGGCCTGTGTGTGCAGTTTTCTGCCACAGGGACCTGGCATCTAAATTTACTTGCCAGGCCCAGAACTCCTTTTTTACTACATTTACTACATTTACTACTACATTTAAGTCACCCCTCAGGTACACCCTAGCTAGTCCTATGGCAGGGTGCCATGTATGTAGAAGGCAGGACATGTGCCAGGTTGCGTGGCCTGTCCTGGTAGTGACAAACAGCCTAACTTGGTGTCTCACTGCTGTCAGTGCTGCTTTCTCACAGGATTGCATTAGAAATGCCATGCCTTATGTGTAAGAGCTATTTTCTGATTTATGAGGGGTAGCATAGACATGTTTGGTATGGTTGTGATAGTGATGAGAAATGCTGCTTACTGGTGTAGGTGTATTTTTATTATTATTACAGAAACGCCACTTCTAGAAAGAGTGCATTTATCTGTGCTTATGACTCTGGTGTTTTTGCAGCTTGCCTTCAATCCACGTCTGGGCAGACTGACAGTTGGGGCTTTGTGCATACTTTTCAGACAGCCTGAACACAGGGAGGGTGGAGGTGTCACAGAGCTGCATCTACATATCGTAGAGTCTTCCTGGGCTGAGAGGGAAGAGGCTGAGCACACCTGCATTTGTAAAGGCTGTGCCCTGGCCTCACACAAAAGGGTTGTTTACCCCCCACTGATGTTTGGAGGCTCTGCTGGAGGAGAGAAAGGGCACTCCCAGTTGTAGCTGGTTGGAACCCCCTCTCCTCTTCATTGACAAAGACACTGTAAACTGAGTATAAGTACAGGGTAATTTCCCCCACAATTTGGTGACACTTTGGAATTGGACACAATGCTGCTGGAGGGACTCACCAGGAACTGCCATGGACTGCTGCTGCTGTGCTGATCTGTGACCTGCCTGGTCACTGTAAGGAACTGCCACTTGCCTGCATCCACCTTGTGTTGGCCTGCTGCTGGGACCTGCATCCCTGTGCTCCACAAAACTTTGTCCCCCTAGGGCAGGGAGCTGTGGCCCCTGACCCCTGCAACACTCAGGAGCGCATGAGGAGCGCATGAGGAGCGCTCCCCCTCCTTTGATTTAGTGCATAGAAGGAGCTCTGCATAGGTTTGAGTCAGCGCTTGGAAAGTGCCTTGTTTTATTCCTACAATGCTTCATAAGCCCTTTTTCACTTCCTGGAATCACTACCACGACCCAGGCTCTTCAGGAATTCCCCGCACTCGCAAGCACGTTGTTATTGTCTTTTAAACAGTCACCGCCAGGACCCGGGCTGTTGTGTGAAAGCGCAAGGGGCACGCTGCTCCTAGGACCTCCTGGGCACCAACAAAGGTAAGAAAGGAGCATGCGCACTCCAACCGTGTCCCTAGGGTGAAGTGCGCTCTAAGGAGTGCCCCCGGGGCACAAGTAGGCACCTGCTTTGGTGCCTGCACACCACCACAGCCCAGGCGGGCCGATCGAGAAGAAGGAAACATCGGGCGAGGAAGGAAGCCTCGTCCGAGGCTCCCTGCCCCACCGGAGCCCCCTTTTGTTCTAGGAGCAGGCAGGGGGGAAAGGAAGCCTCATAGGAGGCTCCTCCTTCCCCAAAAAAGCCCTAATTTGGTGCAAGGGTATCGCGAGCAGGGCGGAAGCCTTGACAGAGGCCCGCTCCGCAGGTCCCCTTCTATGGCCCTGATTGTTTTGTTTGGGGATTGCCTAGCCCCCCCCGGTTGAAGGGCCAGTGAAGGCCCGGGGTGGGGCCATAGAGATCGCTGGCCCCAGGAGGGGCCTGTTATAAAAAAACACAGGAGAGGGTACAGACCGCCCCTCTCCCCCAGGATCAACACATGGCCCCCGTTTCACGCATAGGAGCGCCGGGGGACCCACATTTATCTTCGTGGCACTGGAAGTGCCTTTTCATCACCCAACAGGTACCTTTTGGACACATGATGTAATATTATGTTAAACTATTTCTTTCCGTGATGTGCCATATATGTTTGCTAAATGTTCCTTTTATGGGCATGACATGCTTATATGTTTTTATGACTTGCCATAGGTTTTTATAATGCTCTTAGTATAGGCATTTATTATATTCCATGACAAGTGCATACATGTATTTACTGTGATTCCTGACTACCGCTTATGTTGCGGAGACCTGAGTACTTACGTGTTCTAATGTGACAACTGCTTATTTTTACAGAGTATTAGTATCTTGTGTAAGTAACGTTCTGACAACTGCTAAGAAAGCAGGGTATTTCTGGGGTGTAATGTTTGGTCTAATTATGTTTGGTGCACTACATTTTATTTTTAAATAGCTCAGTGTTGTGTTTACTTTGTGGAGTACATATTGTGTCACATGTGTTGTGTGTATTGTGCAAATGCTTTACACATTGCCTCCGGGTTAGGCCTGACTGCTCGTGCCAAGCTGCCGGGGGGGTGAGCAGGGGTTATCTTGGACGTGTAACTCCCTTGACCTGACTAAAGTGGGTGGGTTCTGCCTGGCTTATGTGCATACCCTAGCCAACCAGAAACCCCATTTCTAACAGCTATCTCATAGATTTTGCCAGTCAGCCTCCTGACTGTGGCACCATCCATACTCCTGTCCTGCAGGATCCGGTACGGAGGCAGGATCTTTTGGGAGTTGCTCATGCCCTTTTGGTGAAAAGGGCTATGGTTCTGGTGCACAAGAAAGAGGAGGGAAGTGAAACTTATTCAATTTTCTTTCCTGTACAGAAGGGGTCTAGTGAATGCAGGCCTGTTCTGGATCTGAAAAGAGTAATTAGGTAAATCTGCACAATTGATTTCAAGATAGTCACTTTACATTCAATAATTCCCTTTGTAAGTGGCAATAAGTTTATGACTCCTATAGATCTTCAGGACGCTTACTTTCATGTTCCAATTGCTCCAGCACATAAAAAATATCTGTGATTTGTGATGGGGCATGATCACCTTCAGTTCGCAGTGTTACAATTTGGGCTGAAAACCGCCCATGGATGTTCACAAAGATTCTTACCCCATTGGTGGCATAGGCTCACTGTCAAGCCATCTTCCTTCATACCCACCTGGACAATTGGCTGGTTAATGCTCCCTCCAGGCTGTTGGCTCTTGAACACACAAAAGTGGTTCTTGCCATTTTGAGGAGGCATGGTTTTCTTATAAATGTGGGAAAATCTAACCTTGTTCTAGAACAAGACCGTCAGTTTATTGGGGCAAGGTTTGGTACAGATTTAGGGTTGGTCCCCTTGCTGGACGTAAGAGTGATAAAAATCAAAGCTCACATTGTGAGTCTTTCGGCTCAGCCAGTTCAGGAGGCTGTTCTTTGGCTGTGGGTTCAGGGGGATTTAGCAACAACAGTGTTTCTTTTTCCCTTGGCTTGCTATCATTTAAACAAGCCGATGGCTCAGCCAGATTCTGGCTTATTGGTCTCTGATTTGGCAACCTCTGTCTTTTCTGATTCCTATCTCTCTCCAGATCAGGAAAGACCTGGATTTGTGGCTAGAAAAGGAGCTTGTCCTGAAGGGTGTCCCCCTCTCCCTTCCCCTCCCAGATTATAAAGACAGACGCCAGTGTATCAGGTTGGGGGCATGGATGGGGATACATCAGGTCAGGGGCTCTTGGTCCCAGCCTGAGAGCAGGAGGTCTTTGAACTAGAGGGAGCTGGAAGCTGTCCGCTGTCTTTGCTGGCTTTCTCTTGGTTTCTAAAAGGGGCTGTTGTTCTGATGTTGACAGACAATGTTACAGCAATAGCTTCTGTGAACAGGCAGGGGGTGACAAGGTCAAAGTAAAGATTGTAGGCAAGTTGATTCATTGGGCGGAGTCCCATCTGTTGGCACTGTCTGTGAATCACATTCAGGGGGTATCCATTACTTTGGGGATCATTCTCAGCAGGGTGATTCCATCATCTGTGGATGTTTGTCTCCATTAGGAGATGTTTGCGGAGATTACTGCTCAGTGGGGAGTCCTTGTTATAGATCTTTTTTCCAGTTCTGCCAGTGTCAAGGTGCCCATCTTTTGCTCAAGGACAAGGGTGAAGGTGGTTGTCTGGTGTGGGGGTGGATGCTCTGTCTTGCAGATGGCCTCAGGGTCTTCTTTACGCCTTCCCTTCTTTTCCCCTGCTTCCCCAGTTCCTTCCCAGGGTGTGGAAGGAGAGGGCATTGGTTCTTCTGATTGCCATAGCTTGGCCCCGCTCTTCTTGGTAAGCTCTTCTGTTAGAGATGAGGCGGGAGGTGGAATGGATGTTGCCTCTGAATCCTTCTCTCCTATTGTTTGCCGTGTTGCAGGCGTAAGTTCTGTCCAGCCTGGAGGTTTAAAGGCAAAGTTTGCTGCATAAGGGGGTTCTGGCTAGTTTGACTCTGACACTGCAGGCTGTGTGGCACTCCTCTACTAATAAATCTTATTTTCAGCACTGGAGTTCCTTCAGTAAGTGGTGTCAGTGTAAGGGTTTGAAACATACTTCCTGTTATTTGTTTGATGTGATGGTGTTTCTGCAGGATGGGGCTTCTTTGTGGATGAAGGTTTCCACTCTAAGGCTTCAATGGGCAGCTTCTAAAGCTTTTAAAAGTTCTTGGAACTATCTGTCTGATCCAGAAGGTTTGGTGAACCGTTTGTTCAAACGGTTGAAGAATGTCCTTCCTTCTCCTCATAGGCATTTCCCTTCTTGGGATCTTTCTTTGGTTTTGGAGGCATTGATGGATCTGTCTTTTGAGCCTCTGGATTCTGTTGACCTCAGGATTTTGTCCATTAAAATATTATTTTTGTTAGCTGTTTCTTCATCTAGGTGTTTGGGTGAGCTTGGGGCTTTAATTTTTCAAGCATCCTTTTTGTCAGATTTTTGACGATGGAATCATTTTGAGACCTCTTCTCTTCTTTCGTCCCAAGGTTGATTCCCAATTTCAAAGGGACCAGGAGTTGATTTTGCCCTCCTTTTTCGAGTCTCCTGCTTTTGATGAGGAGAAGCGGCTGCATTGTGTGGATGTCAGGAGAGCTTTTTAGGGTATTTGGATAGGATAGCTCTTATCCAGCTTTCCGATTCTCTGTTTGTGAATTTTCGCCCTGTGAATACAGGGATGAGACCTTCCACTTCTTCTTTAAGTCAGTGGGTTCGTACCTTGATTTTTCTAGCCTACAAGGCTTCTTGTAAGGTTTTTCCTATAGGGGTTCAGGGTCGTTCTGCACGTTCCATGTCTGCCTTTTGAGCTTTCGAGATTCAGGGGGCTTCAATTACTGAGATCTGGAGGGCGGCCACCTTGTATTCCCTATTGACATTTGCCTCTTATTATCGCATTGTTCAGGAGGTTGACCTGGCTCATGTGTTTGGGTCTAAGGTGCTGACCATTATGACATCTAACTAGTAGATCAATCCTATATCTTTTGTATTTAATAATATGAGTATGTGCTTTGCATTCTTGGTTGTCCTGTTTGGCTTTGTACATCTCAATATTGTAACAAAGGGAAATGAGGGAAGGTACTATGAGGTAATGCGTCAATTACTTACCTGGTAATTACAATACTCTGAGTCCTCTTCGCTCGCTTCCATTCATTGCATCTCTCCCTCCTTCCCAGGTAGTCCAGGCCAACCAAAACAAATGATAATATACAGGAGGATGAGGAGGTCTTTTTATTTTGCCGTGAAAGATCATGTAGTATGAATGCCTGGTGAGGCAGGATTGCCTCAATATTGTAATAAACAGAACCAAATGAAGAGGATTCAGAGTAATATATTTACCAGGTAAGTAATTGACTCATTAAGTGAACAGCAACGCCTGAGGGAGAGAGCTGGTAAACACATGCACTCGCATACACAGCCTTATAAAAAAGAAAAAATGTAGTTCCAGAAATGTGAGCAGGATAAGGATACAAGTCAACCAATTATAAGAATGGCAAAGAGACTACCATCAAGAGGAAGAACAAATATAAAATGAGGTAGGTAAACCGTAGAATAACAAGAATGACAATGACAGTGATAATAAAGCCAACCAATAGTAAGCAATGGGAAGACTAACCCCACTATGAGTTTTTGGTTTGGTCCACAAAAGACATTTGTCCACAGACAGAGAAAAGCTGTTTGGTAGGCGATACCTACAAAGTGTTGCTTCAATTTCCGTGGCATCCATTTTTCATCTGCTTTTCTAAATTGTAGCTACACAGTGCTACCAATGCACTTGCTTGCTGATTATAACCGGGACAGTCAGTTTGAAATAGTATTCTACATAGCGTAATAGTGTTTTAACGTACCAAGAAGCCCACCATATTTGTAATCAGGGCATGGGTGTGGTGCCATTGGGCAGAAAAAAAGATCTGGAAAAAGGACGCTGCAAAAATAGGCCAACCTATTTTTAACAAATATCCTTTTATCAAATACATCAGTCTGCGCTCACTCTCTACTAAACAACCAGCATTACCAAATTCAGTAGCCGGACAAACAACCTCCATACTGCTGACTTTGCGAGTGCTTGCTTTGTAACGGAAGAAAACACAATTAGAATATATTTATTAACCATACTAAAACCAGGAAGGGGTGTCTTCATGGATAGATCTCCTTATTGTAATTATAGCTCTTTTGGAAGGCTTAATTGACCTACGACAAGCATTTTACCTCCAGATTATTTTACCTTTATTGAAGATTATTACAGCGCTGTTTAGAACATACTCACACGAGACCGTGTATTTTGCTTATAAACTGCTAATGTTTGTTTTTTTATTTAAGAAACAATAAACGTCATTTTTCTTTTTTATAATATTTTGGAAGGTACATCGGATATTGTTGCGCAGACACGGTATTTGGGTCATGTCTTAGAGTTGTCAGGCATAGTTCTAGGATATTTGCATATGAAGAAACATAACATTTTGTACTCCTTATAGTGTGAAATGCTGAAGTTTCCTGCTCCAAAACTATCAAAGTCCAAGTATAGCGGGCCGCTCCAGTTTAGCTTCATGCATTCATTAAACTCGTCTTAGATCGTCTAATTATAGGTTATCAACAATTAAGAAATGTATCGCATGCAGCAGTCTGGCTCATGCATTCTATGTGCTTGGAAGCCAGCCAGCAGAGGTGTCAGGTTCCTTTCTCCCTTGCCATCAGCTGTAGCTCTCGTTTTGCACTGCAGGCTGCAGCTGTGCTAGGGAAAATTATCTGAATTCTCACATTCCTGTAGGAACCAGCTCACATCACACTGAATTTCTGGTGCTGCACAGATCTGCACCTGAAAGTGTTTTTGTGCTGCTGACCCAGTTGATGCCAACACAGTGTTAACTTGCAAAAAGAGAGACACCTTACATCCACGTTTTATTTTAATGTGTTTCTACAGATGTATCATTTATTAAAAAACTTCCAAATGAGAAATGTTTATTTTCTTTTATCCACAGAATTAGTATTGATATTTAATACATTTAATTTAGTTCTGATCACAAATGACGTTGCTTCAGCACAGAAGCAGTAATGGCCTACGTAGTAAATCCCATAACCGACAGACCAATGTCTTTTAGAAAGTTACATTTGTTTAGTTCAGACCTTATGCACTTAATGGCGATAGCAATGGTGTCAAAATACCGATTCGCTTCATTATGTTTCTGAGTGACGAGTGGAACAGAGGCACACACCGCTCAGTGTGTGACTGTGTGTGGTC
This sequence comes from Pleurodeles waltl, assembly GCF_031143425.1. NCBI lineage: Eukaryota > Metazoa > Chordata > Amphibia > Caudata > Salamandridae > Pleurodeles > Pleurodeles waltl. The sequence goes on from NC_090436.1 coordinate 492,704,833, forward strand.
CGAGAGTATTTCGAGTTTGCTGTGTCATGTGGAATTTCTCGGAGTACTGCCTAACCAACAGTTGAGAGACAGAGATCAGCCATGTGTTTACTGGAGATTTTTTTAAATATCTGTACGTGTATCTGTTTATAGATCCATAAATGTATGGTCTGTGAGCAATATGTAGCATTGCGTTTATATACCGGTATGTATGTATACTATATATGTGTCCTAACTTGTTAAGAGACACAGTGAAAGGTTCTTTTTCGTTACTCATACATCATTAGATATTTTATGATGACATCCCTTATAATATCATCACGTTGGCAATGACATCTATGCAATTTGTTCTCTTCCTCCTTTTTTCAGGAGTTACTCTGTAAATAAAAGAAAAAATGTTGCTAATAAAAATATTCACGTTATTTTAATTGTACATTGTATTTATATAGCACTCCTTGGTGAGGCATAGCGCACACTCTCCCAGAACACGATTAAAACGAAATATCTAGTAGGTCACTAATATGTGTTTTTTTAATATGTGTTTGTTTCCCTTGTGGGTTACTTGTTGTAAGTTTGTTGTTAGACAGGACAGCCTTAGGGTGGTCACCCCTCAACTTTTTGTCTGCCTCCCTCCAATTTTCTGACACTGTTTTTGCTGGTTTTAGGACTCTGCACACTTTACCACTGCTAAAACAGTGCTAAAGTGCATATGCTCTTTCGCTACAAACATGGTAACATTAGTTCACATCCAATTGGCATATTTGATTTGATTGTAAGTCCCAAGTAAAGTGCACTTACATGTGCTACTAGTGGGTCTGCAGCACTGGTTGTGCCACCCACTTAAGTAGCCACTTATGAGTTGTTAAAGGTGAGCTGTTATATAGACCATTAGCATAATTCAGTTTTGACAGGACAAGAGAGGTGGAAGCTTGAACGTTGTGGGGGAGCCCTACATGCTGGAAGATGCATTACAGTGTTTTCATTGTAACAAAGCTTGATTTGACTACCTTATTCACTTGGGCATTCATGGATAGTTCAATGTCCATGGTAATTCAGGGGTTTCCCGCCTCCTTAGATATTTTTGATGGTAGCCCTAGATATTCAGGCCAAGTGCAGAGATGGTCATAAGTTTAGTTATAGCAGGTGAAGACAAAACCATAGATCAGATCTGGTAATGATTTCATGTAGAGGATGGAAAGCATGGATAAAATGATTGAGCTTTGAGGGTCTACTGCTTTAATGCTGTATGATTTAGAAGCAAATGTAGGAGTAGGGGTAATATTAGTTCCTTTTTGTGTGTACAATGTGATGCAAACAAAAGCTGTGCCCTCTATTCCGGCTTCCTCGAATCTTTGAATTTATGTGTCATGATTTACTGCATCAAAGGCAGGTGAAAGGTCCAAGAGCAGAAGGGCAAAAACCATGATCTTGTTTACTGTGTTTTCAAGGTCATCCTGGATTGAGAGTAGGGCTGATTGAGTGACTTTTCCTGATGTAATCCAGTTTGGAAATCATAAAGTATGACGTTGTCTTCAATGAACTGTGACATCTGGGCAAAAACTGCTCTTTATATAAGTTTACCCAAGAATGGTCAGCTTGCTATGGGTCTGTGGTTGTCTGGGTCTTGATTGTCCAGGTTTAAGTTTGGCTTTTTAAAGTTTTCTGTGAAAGCATTTGTCAGTACTGCGTTGTTGATGAGTGTTCTGGACTGGGATAGGCCATAACGTTGTTAAAAAAATGCTTTTGAAAATTGGAGTTGGGCCAGGGTCAGAGGGGCAGATGAATGGTTTGCTCACTTTGACAAGAACCAGAAACACAGTCGGCAATAATTATTTAAACAGGGCACAGAGCCCTTGTTTGCCTTCCCCCTGGAGGGTTTCATTGCAAACAGGTGGGATGGTTTAATTTTGTTTTTGTTGGTTAAGTGAAAATCCAACGTTTGCTTTAGCTCTCTAATAATTTGCCAGTTTATCACAAAAATCTTGAAAAATGCACTTGGTAGCTTCTGTGCATTTTGGCTTACTGAATTCTGTGGGCATCTTGTAAATTCTTTATTGGTACACTTTATATTGTGGAATTGTTTGGAATAGTGTAAAGATGAGTCTTCAAACGTAGTATATTTCCATCTTTCCTTTATTTCATCAGTTGTATGTACAGCACCTCCAGCATAGCAAAGTACAGCACACCAGACAGCAGTTCCTCCTTCTCTCCTTCACCTTTCTCACTCCCAGCTTCCTCTCTCCATTCTAGAATCCCCTCACGCTCATGGCATTCTAGCATTGACCCATCAACACTGCATGGCCATCTCTACACTTCTCCCCCCTATATGATATACAACGCATAACAAAACAAAGAGATAAATAAATAAAACAATACTTATATAAATAAAAATATGTCACAACTACAAACATTAGCTTATACTAAAGGTATTACCAGCATTCAAGACACATTACATTCTAATATATCAACGATGAATTTTGCACACACTTCCCATACTCCAGGAAGAACCATCCTCCAAAACTACCACATTTCGTTTGACTTCCTTCACCAGTTGAGGAGCAGAATACTTACTATCCCCCTTCAGCAGCACTCCACTTTTCCTTGTCACTACCCAATCACCTTTATCTATGTGAGTATATTTCACCCTCATCCTTTTGTTGTACTGTTGGATATTTTTCCTTTGCATTTCTTCTACGTTTTTTCTTATTGTGCTCCTGTCCACTTCTACATTCCTTTCCGTTTTCAACCACACCGGGCATTCTTTCACACCAGGCATTCTCCCCTTCAGTGACACAAACGGTGCCACTCCAGTGATTGAATGAGGAGTTGTGCGATAAGTCCACATCATCTTACATAACTCTTTTTTCCAAGAAAGATGATTTGCTAAGGACAACTGTATATTATCCATTATCACTCTATTCACCCTTTCGACCAGGCCATTGGCCTGTGGTCGAAAGAGAGCAACCCTCTCATGATTAATACCCATCCTCTGAAAATATTCCACCATATCATGTGACACAAACTGTACCCCATTATCAGACACTATAGTTTTTGGAATACCTTCTTCCAAGAAAACTTCCTCAAAGAATTCTATGACTTTAGCTGTGTTCACGTGGTCAACTATTTTGACCACCAACCATTTCGAGTGATAATCAACTAGCACAATAATAAATTTGCTTCTAGTACCCAACTTGTAGATGGGACCAATGAAATCCACAGCTAATTTTTCCCAAGGTCCTCCCGGAAAACTTATAGGAGCCAGAGGAGTTTGTCTTAGAATCTTTGTTTTGTCACTATTACCACAAGGTACACAGTATTTCACTGTCTCTTCAACTTGTTTGTCTAATCCAGGCCACCAAAACAATTGTCTTATTTTCCTTTTCATCACCCCACATCCTAAATGTCCCTGGTGTGTTATGTCAATAATGTGCTTTCTAACCCCCTCTGGAGGAACAATTTGATTCCTTCTATATACCCTTCCCTCCAGTATACTCAGTTGGTCCTTAATCCTATAGTAAGAAGACACATCATTATCTTGTTCATCTTATGTCCACCCTTTGATTATTTTATTTTCCACCTTATTCATAACCAAATCATTCGCTTTAGCATTCGCACACTCATCCTTGTTTATAGCCAGTTCACCCAAGATGGTGCCCACAAAATCCTCAACTACTTCATTCACAATCTCACCCACATCCACAGGCATTCTAGATAAATAATCTGCCACCACATTTCTATTACCTTTTACGAATTCCACATCAAAATTATATTCCATTACAGACAATAACCATCTCGAAATTCGCGGTGTTATGTTTCCTTCCAAACCACGCCCCCCTTTAAAAATATAAATCAAGGGCTTATGGTCAGTCTTTAATTTAAAAGGCACTCCCCACAAGTAAAACCTAAAATGATTGATTCCCCAGCAACAAGCCAAGGCCTCCCTTTCAATTACCGAATATGATAATTCCGCACCCTGCAGTCGTCTTGAAGCAAACCCAACAACATACTCTCTTTGTGTCAAGACCGCTCCCACTCCAACATTACTCGCATCCGAAGTCACATACGTCTTTGCTGTCACATCAAAGACACCTAAGGTAGGAGCACTCAAAATGCATCCTTTTACATTCTCAAAAGCATTTTTGCAGTCCTCAGTCCACTCATATGCTACTCCCTTCTTCATTAATCTCCTTAAGGGTTCCACCATCTCTGTAAAATTCTTTATGAATTTTGCACAGTATTCCGCAAGACCCAAAAAAGATCTTAGTTCATCCTTGTTTTTTGGTTCTGGTGCTTTCCCAATAGCAGCCACAATACTTTTCTTGGGTCTAATACCGTTTCCACTCACAGAATGTCCCAGATAGGTTACTTCAGATTTTCCAATTTGACACTTCTCCTCCTTGACAGTTAAGCCTTTTACCTTTAATCTGGACATTACTTCTTCAAATAGGATGCTGTGTTCCCTTTCGTCATTACCCACAATCAAAATGTCATCTTGGAAGCATAATACTTTTTCCAAATCCCTGAAAATCTCCTCCATTAATCTTTGGAAAACAGCTGAGGCAGAAGCTAATCCAAAAGGCATCCTCTTATAGCGAAATGCCCCCAGAGGTGTTACAAAGGATGTCAAGTGCCTAGACTCTTCATGTAAATTAATTTGATGATATGCTGATGACATATCCAATACACTAAAAATGCATCCTTTCCCTTTTACAGACAACATCTGGGAAATATTAGGTAATGGTTGCCTGTCCACCCAAATGTTTTTGTTCAAATCCCTAAGATCGATGCATAGGCAAATTTTCCCTCCTTCCTTTGGTGCTACAACAATGGGAGCAAGCCATTCTGAAGATTCAATAGGTTCAATAATGCCATCTCGCAACAATTTATCTAACTCATTCCTCAACGGTTCTCTCATTAAGTTGGGTATGCCACGCACCTTGTGAACAACCGGTTTAGCGTCTCTCTTCAAAATTATTTTATGAGAAAATCCCTTCAACACCCCCAGTCTTGCAGAAAAAACTAGCGGATATTTATGAATTAAAGGATGGCGACAATCATCATTAATTTCACTAACTTTTTCTTTCTCCATTACCATTACAGGTTCCTTAGCATTGGGATTTAGGACTATCCCTAAATCTTTCTGGTGACGCCAACCCAATAGATTAGTACCAAAATCCGTGACATATATTCTTCCTTTAACTGCTCTTCCTTTAAAACGTAATCGTCATCAAAATCATCCCTATCATCACTATTCTTTTCCCTGCATAACCCACAGCTTTTATGTCAGGCTCCAACATTTTCTTCTCTCCATCCTTATTACATACTTCCTCATAAGTCTTTTTGGAAATGAGGGTAAACAGACTTCCAGAATCCACCAACAACTTAACTTGAATGCCATTCAACAACATCTGAGCATGAGGTTTGTCTAAAACATCTGTACTTTCCAGATCAATTTTGTGTACTAAATTATGGATGTTCGTTTTATCATTAGATGTTGAATCAATGAGGCTATCTTCTACAGTTAATATTATTTCTTCCAGGTTCCCACACACATCCTGGATTTCTTGGATAACACGTCCGCTACCTTCGTTGTTTTTGAACTTACAAACTTTGGCACAATGCCCTCTCTTTCCACAATTGCGACATATAGCACTTCTCGCAGCACACATTTTACTTGATGCTATGTGTCCAGGTGCACCACACCTATAGCACTTTATCTCCCTCGAATCAAATCTTCCCCGATCTGGATCTTCCCAATTCTTTGTTGACTTTTTCTTCATTCCACCAGTTGTAAGTTTGCTCTTATCCCTTATCTCGTTGACAATACTTTGCTTTTCTTCTCTTTTCAGACCTTCCATTTCTTGTAGCCATACAGCTGTGTGTTCCATTGCTTCAGCGATTTGTACAGCGTCATCCAGATTAGGATCTTTCATTAGTAATTTCTCTCTTATCTTTTTATTGTAAGCACACCTTACAATCTGATCTCTTATCAAAGAATCAGATAACTGTTCGAAGCGGCAGGACAACGCAAGCCCACGTAAGGTCGCTACATATGATGCCATATCTTCCTCCGGATTCTGCACTCTGGAGAAGAATTTATGACGCTCTAAAACTAAGTTAGTTTTAGGTGTAAATTGTAAATCCAGCATTTGTAAAGACATTTCAAACAGATTGGAGGGCTGGTCATCACCCAGACCCAAGGAAACTTCCGGTAGATCCTCATAGATCCTCCTTCCCTCTATACCTAAATGATGAAGAAGAATCGCTTGTCTTCTAATTGGACTGTAACGATCTCCCCCAATTGCTAGCAGGTAGGTAGAAAATATTTTTTTCCACTGTTTCCAAGGAATAGATGGTTCCCCAGGAGTTGGTAAAAAGGGTGGTGGTGAAGAGATACTTTGATCACCCATAACTTCTTTAAAATTGTATTCAATATTATTAATTTAAATACTAATTAAATATATGTATTGTGTCTCAATTTCAAAGTATGCAAGTTCTATATACTCATCTTCCTAGAATTGCAATAGTCTTTCTTCATTTTCTATTAATTTTTTTTTCAGAGTAAGAACATGCAGACGAACGAGATTGACAGTTTGACTCCACTCCACACGTAAGTCCTTCTGTGTAATTTATTTTAGATCCTTCTTGTTATTAGTTATTCCTGTTACTGATTTATTTATGTAGTTAAACGCTACCGCAGCTCGCGGCACGTTTGTTTTCTTTTCAAAGTGGCGGCTTGATATAACTGCGGACACACGCTGTTCTGCACTTGCGGCTTGTTGACAGTTCTCGCCGCGAGCCGTGAGCCGCGTGTACACACTGTTTAGTGCTGGCAGCGTTTATTTAGTCCTCTAAATAAACGCTGCACACGGAACCTCTGATTTATGTAGTTAATCTATGTAGTTAATCGCTACCGCAGCTCGCGGCACATTTGTTTTTCTAGTGCTCGCGGAAGACTTAAAGAGTTTCACTCGCACGTTGCGAGTACAACAGAGCTTTTCTCGTGACGATAACGGTGGCAATTCAGCTTGCAGTGTCGCGCGGTACACACGTCCGTTAGGGACGCGATAAGACACAATAACACACTGTTAGCTTGAGTTAATAGCCTTGTAAATAAAATTGTAAGCTTCAGTTACAAAGCGTCATTTAAACTTTGAGTCGTCTAGTTCGTTCATTAATTATTTCTGTCCCATAAATTATTAAAAATTCATGAACAAGTCGATAATGTTTTGTCAGCTCACCAGATCCAACAGATGACGATGTCAGGAGATTCTTTAGTAGTCCTTACTTTGTTCCTTTCTCCCTCTTCTTATTTTTTTCTTTTTTCTTCTTTTAACTGTTGAACCGTTGATTTTATCCAGGAGTGGAGATGCTCAAACCGTCTCCTGCATGGTAGGGCTCCTCGTCGCCAATGTAAAGATGAGTCTTCAAACGTAGTATATTTCCATCTTTCCTTTATTTCATCAGTTGTATGTACAGCACCTCCAGCATAGCAAAGTACAGCACACCAGACAGCAGTTCCTCCTTCTCTCCTTCACCTTTCTCACTCCCAGCTTCCTCTCTCCATTCTAGAATCCCCTCACGCTCATGGCATTCTAGCATTGACCCATCAACACTGCATGACCATCTCTACACTTAGTTTATATTTTATTACTTTTTTGATTGTTGAGTTGTATACTATGTTATATCTGTGTAGGCATATCTTGTCTTGAGGGTTGCTTTTTTTGAATCAGTTGTGTTGCAGCTTATCAGTTTGTCTTTAGATCTTTTTTAATTCTGCACTCATCCAAGGGATGTGTTTCACGTTTTAGTCATATATGTTTTGGGAGGAATTAAGAGATTGAAAGCTTCCTGGAGGCATCTATAGAGAGTTTCTACAGAATTTATTGTGATCAGATCTGTTAGAAGCAAACTGGTTTTGTAGTTCGTCTGATTTCAGCATGTTCCAAGGTTGCTATGTAGTTGTGGGTAAGATGATTATAGCAGGGGTGAGTTGTGGTGTCTTGTGTTGACAGGCAACAAGGTGTTGGTCTAACCACATGGTTGGAGTAATCCTTTGAAATGCCACTAGGCCTGGCGAAATTGACATCTAATGTGTGTCCTGTGATGTGTATGGGATTGAGAATTACCTGTTGTAGGCTGTGTGTGTTTAGGCCAATAAGGATAGTTCTGGTGTGTCGCATATTAGGTTTGTAAAACCATGTGTTGAGATCACCAAGGTTACATGGGATTGAGCATACTGTAAGAAGGTTAGAGATTATGTCTAGAAATATGTCTGGGAATTTAGCATTGCTAGTTGGTGGTCTGTAAAGAAAAAGTGATTAGAAACTGTTGGGATAGGGGTTGCATCTGACCTGGAGGGTCTCACAACTTTGAAAAGAAACATCAAAGCATTGTTGAGATTTGTTGTTCATTTAATAATGATGATCAAGCTGCTTCCTTTTTTGTCTGTGCCATTTTCTGTTTCAGCTTGATAGCCTGATGAAACAGCTTCATGAAATACCAATGCCATATATTCCCCCAAGCGGGGTAAGTCGGGTTCTATGTCTATCGGGAGGTCAGGTATGTGGTTCCGTTTTTTTAAAAGGAAAACACAATTATCAATAGTCAGTTCAAAGCATGTTTTTTGGAGGTGGTGTGAGTTTGTGCTGTAGGAGACTGAATATTGTCTTTTGAAGTTGTGGGTGGTGTGCTTCTGTTGGTGGTGTTAACTGTTGCAGGACAAGGAAAGTGTTGTTATTTATCATTATCTTTCTTCAAATGGCTTAAAAAAATGTTTTGGGTCTGCATGTGTGGGTGGTAGATAGTTTGATTGAAATTGAGGGGTTGGGCTGTAGAGTTGTGTCTGAAAAGTAAACTTGTGCAATGGACAATGGGATTTGAGGTTATGAGAAGCTTTGTAGAGTTGCTTTCTTTTGCATCTGTTGAAGGTAGAAAGTGCATTAGTTAGGGGTGGTAGTGGAGCAGGAGGGTTATGTTTTATGGCTCTGAATTCAGAAATGGATGCTAGACGTGTGAGTATTGTTGCATGTTTGTGGATTGAGGATTTGGTGTATTTGTTATATGGAGAGTGTGAGGTAGAGAAGAGTTTAATGTGTTATGTTCAATTTCAGAGCAAAGTAGATGTGTATAGGTATATTGGGATGGTTGGGTGTCTCTGGATGTGATAGACTTTGCTCAAATACATTTTGTGTGCATGTTTGATTTCATTTTTGTGGGGATACATTCTGTGGTATTTTGGTAGTGACCTGAGGTGTACAATTTGAGTGTGGAGGACTGATGAGTTGTGTATGCTGGATAACGGGGTTAGATTGAGTGTGGAGCTTATGTGTAGTGTGGGAGAGAGAGTAAACAGAATTTTTAAGAGATGGTTGTATGCTAGCTAGGAGGGTGAGTTTGCCTTATTGGTGGTGGAGAGTGTTGGAACCGTGTTGTCATTGTTCTTTTATGAAAAGAAGGAGATGGTTGTGTGGTACAACAGAGTGATAGAGAGCTGAGCAAAGGGGTGAGAGGGGTGGCAAGGGCATTCCTAGGAGTACACAGAGGTTAGTGAAAGGATTTTGTTTGGAAAGGGTGGGAGTTTGTGAGACTGAGGGAGTGTGCTTCGAGGTTATGGGTATATATGCATAATGTATATTTGGTTGTGTTGTAGTACAGAGTTGTAGTTTGTGTAAAAGTGTGTGACTGTAGGGGTATAAGGGTAGGTAGGAATGCGCTATATGACTGGGTAGTGGTTAATGAGAGGAGGGTGGGTTGACCTTATCTGTTGGTACAAAGAGGACTGTTTTTGTTGTGAGCTTATGTGAATGGCTGTGTCTGTTGCCTTTTCCTAGAGTGTGGTTATAGATTGGGAAATCTGCAGCATACCTGGCCCTTAGTCCTTTGCCCTTCCTGGACCAAACATGCCCAAACTGGTAATCACACTTCTCTTCTCCTACCTTAGCATCGACTTCCTGGCTGAGAGGAAGATCTTGTAAAGGCTGGTGGTGTGGTAATTCTTTGTCTAGCATCACTTAACTTTGCTTAATGGTAGACAGGAAGGCACCAATTGACAATCTTTTACATTTAACACATGCATAGTTTTTTCACAAAAAATGATGCTAAGTAGCTCAAAAAATGTACTTTGGTTACAGACTAAGGGGGTCATTCCGACCCTGGCGGTCATAGACCGCCAGGGCTGGGGACCGCGGATGCACCACCAACAGGCTGGCGGTGCATCCAGGCCAATTCTGACCGCGGCGGTAAAGCTGCGGTCAGAAAAGGGAAACCGGCGGTTTCCCGCCGGTTTTCCCCTGGCCTGAAGAATCCTCCATGGCGGTGCTGCAGGCAGCGCCGCCATGGGGATTCCGACCCCCTTCCAGCCAGCCTGGTTCTGGCAGATTTGACCGCCAGAACCTGGCTGGCGGGAACGGGTGTCGTGGGGCCCCTGGGGGCCCCTGCAGTGCCCATGCCAATGGCATGGGCACTGCAGGGGCCCCCTAACAGGGCCCCACAAAGATTTTTAGTGTCTGCCTAGCAGACACTGAAAATCGCGACGGGTGCAACTGCACCCGTCGCACCCTTTCCACTCCGCCGGCTCCATTCGGAGCCGGCATCCTTGTGGAAGGGGGTTTCCCGCTATGCGGGCGGGCGGCCTTCTGGCGGTCGCCCGCCAGCCCAGCGGGAAACTCAGAATGACCGCCGCGGTCTTTTGACCGTGGTACGGTCTTCTGGCGGTTCCCGCTCGGCGGGCGGCTCCTGCCGCCCGCCAAGATTAGAATGACCCCCTAAAGAGTACACAGCTATTGGTCTGAGCACAACTCAATTGGTCAGCAGGAGCCAATGAGTTAACAAAGTAATGAAACAGAAAGGGGACAGGGGTACAAACAGAGGAAAACAGAGGCTTTAAAGGGGAAAATTACAGCAAAGAAGGGGAACACATCCAGTAAATTGAGTATGTATTGAAAGTTAAAGAGGGGTAGTTCAAGATGACACTGGGGAGGAGTGCAGAGGAAAAGAGAGAGGAAGAGAAGAAAAGGGTGAAGAGTGGAAGATAAAGAGAGGAAAACAGTGGCTGTAAAGGAGGAAAGCATATCAAAGATTAGGAACAGAGCCAGTAAATATAGCAAATATTATGGAGTGAAATAGATGGTTTGAGATCACACAGGGGAAGAGTGCAGAGGGAGTGGAAAAACTGGGTGCAAATTGGAAGATAAAGCAAGGGAAACAGAGTCTGCAGAAGGGGGAAGAAGGGTGATTTTATAGGCTTGGGCAAGAACCAAAATGTTTTTCTTTGTGCAACAAGAGAAAACAAAAAAGATCAGAGTCCCAGGGGGGCAGAAATCACAAAGTAACAGACATAAGGATATACTATATTTTGGAGATAATCAGACCTAGGTTAAGGCCTCTACATAGTGCTCTCAAAGATCATTATGCCCCTGCAACATTTATTTCATCTGTGTATCCTTTCTTTTGTCGGTATAAGGACCATCACTGCGAGTGGGTGTGGTTGTAGGTGTCAGTATGCAGATAAAAGATAGTTTGTTATAAATGGTTGAAGTGAATTAGCATGAAAAGTGTAAAATTAGTTTGATTTTGCAAATATTGTTGTGCTGTCTTCTGTGTTGGTTTGCAGAAGGACATTTCTTTTTTTTTTTTCTGGGCTGGATAGTCACTTGTCAATAGCTGATGTGGCGCATAGTGCTTTTTAGAAACCCATTGTTTCCAATATCCTGAGACTGTTTTTAGGCCAGACCTCTTCATCCGTTGCCATGTTTAGGGTATTATCTTCTACAATTGCAGAAATGAAGCATTCAAATTTATGTTGGGAAAATGGCAAACATTGTGGGTCTTTAATTGACACTTTGTGGTTTTCTGAGAGACCTGTTTAATTTTGGAATAGTATGCTTATGAGGCTAAAGATGATTAACGGTTTTGAGCTTCAATTATTGGCTACTTTGTTTCTAACTCATACAATAGATATCCCCTACGTAGATTTTCAGGCTTTGGTTTTCTTTGACTTTTCTTATGAATCCTCAATTTTCCAATAAGGATCAACAACTATTTGGAGTCGCAAGATTGTACACTTTAACCTTCTGTTTGGTATCTTCACATACATGTAAAAGTTCCAATGTCTCCAAGACTAGTTTGCATCAGCACTATTTACTACCTCTTCTCTATGTGAAGTCTATCTAAAAGAATAGTAGTCTCTCTTACCCCCATCTTTCAGAGCATTTTTTACTTTTTAAGTGGCAAACTGCTATTGATGATTAGAATATCAATACCTGGCTCTGAATTGGCAATAAGGTAAAGCATAAAATAATTCAGTCGTGGCTTAGAAGGACTGCTATATAGAGCCCCCTATGCACAGGTTCAGGTGAATGGAATTGTCTCCTCATCCTTCCCAATCTGCAGAGGGACACAACAGGTCTGCCCCCTATGTCCACTGCTTTTTGCATCTCACAATAGAACAGTTGGTGTGCTTGATGAAATGTGATGCCTGTGTTTCGCTGGCAGTGGGAAGGTAGCATGGAGGACCCGATCACCCTCTATGCAGATGATGTCCTGCTTTTCCTCGGTGAACTGCAAATATCTGGTCCTAGGTGTCTTGAGATCCTTCAACTCTATTCTGAAGCATCTGGTCTGTGTGTGAACGCCAGTAGGTTATTTCTAGAGGAAGTAACTGATGATGCTGCAGGTTGATTCTGGTGTCCCGACATTCCACTCAGGTGCAAATCCTTCATGTACCTAGGGATCCATATCTCCAACATCACAGATCTGGCATGGTCCCTGAATTTCCACCCCCCTGCCTCAACACTAAATCGGAATCTGCTCGCATGGTCCCATCTGCTACAGAATCCATTGGGGCATATTGCGTCTTTCCAATCATGTTTTTCACCTCTGTACCTATACTTCCTGGCAAACTACCCATATCCAATTCCACATGTGTCGTTTCGGTCTCTTACCTCGAAATTGACATCCCTCATCTGGTCGATATTTGATGGGGGCCTTGTAATCATAGATTTATATGGCTATTATCTTGCTTTGCATCTGGTCCCAGCAAACAAGTGGTTAGCCAGAGGATGGGATGATCCCGCATAAAGGCTAGAGCTGCACTGCCTTGGCTTTGACGGGGTCCTTGACCTACTCTATGGCAGTCCCATACTCCTCTAGGCACTGCTTTGCACCCAAGTGTTGCTGCTCTGCTGAAGAGTATCTATGCACCTTATTCAATGAACCCAGTGTCTCACAGACATAACGCCACTATGGTGGGGGTACTTGGCTAACCCAAGTGCACACCTAGAGGGCTTCTCCTGCTGGGACCAGATAGGTATTTCATAGTGTGGTGATATTCGCCAAGGTGGATCCTTGATGTCCTTTCAGGAGCTGCAAGACCACCGTGCACTACTTACTAACCTTCTAGCATCTGAGCAGATTCCTGAATCCCTTGAGGTGAAACTTCTGATAGGGAGACTAGGTATGGTTGCAATCTCGACAATTTATCGCTCACTGATGATTTACGCACCAGGGGCCAGATGTAGGAAGGCATTAGCGCCTCGCAAAGGGCGTAAAGAGCCGTTTGCGAGGCGCTAATGCCCTCACGCGATGCAGAAACACATATTGCGAGTCGGTACCGACTCGCAAAATGTGTTTCAGACTCGCAAATAGGAAGGGGTGTTCCCTACCTATTTGCGAGTCGCACCGCAATGTAAGTTGATTTGTGACCGCGAAAGCGGTCGCAAATCAACTCGCAGTTACCATCCACTTGAAGTGGATGGTAACTCATTCGCAAATGGGAAGGGGTCCCCATGGGACCCCTTCCCCTTTGTGAATGCTCACAAGAATATTTTTTCAGAGCAGGCAGTGGTCCTATGGACCACTGCCTACTCTGAAAAAAACCGAAACTAAAAGGTTTCGGTATTTTTTCTATTTGCAGCTCGTTTTCCTTTAAGGAAAACGGGCTGCAAAGAGAAAAAAAAAAACTGCTTTATTGCAAAGCAGTCACGGACATGGAGGTCTGCTGTCTCCAGCAGGCCACCATCCCCGTGAGTGCCTAGACTCGCTATGGGGTCGCAAACTGCTACCCACCTCATAAATATTTATGAGGTGGGTCTTTGCGACCCCATAGCGAGTCGCAGAAGGTGTCTGAGACACCTTTCTGCATTCGCTTTTGCGAGGTGCAAATTGCAAGTCGCAGGGACTTGCAATTTGCACCTCGCAAAAGGGAACCTTCCTACATCTGGCCCCAGATCTGTTCCTTCTCTTTCGACGTAGATGGGAGAACTGGGTGGGTGAGTTAGATGATGAGGAATGCTGGAGAGCATGCTTGGCTCTGAGGGACCTAGCAATTTTCTCACGTCTATGGATGGTCCAGAAAAATTATGTACATACTTGTCCCCCTCAGTGATTCCAGCAGATGAGCCATACAGGCAGCTCGCATGTCCTTGCTGCTCCACTCCCACTGCTGAGTTTTACCATATGGTCTGGTTATGTTCGCCTTTAACACCCTTTTGGAATGGGGTAAGTTGTGAGATAGCGAAGGTCCTGGGGCATCGAATTGAGTTGGGTCCCCAGGAGGCACTACTGGAGGGTTTTGGTGAATCCCGCTCTGAGGTGACTTTTTTATGGTTGTCTTCCCTGGTTTGTCAAACGTGATATTGTACTTAACTGGAAACACCCTAGACCCCACCACCCTGGTGACATGGCAGAGGGGTGTTAATTAGTGTGCATGCCAGGAGCACCAAATCAATGAGGCCTGGGACTGTCCTAAAAAAAGATGAGAAAATATGGGGTAAATGGTGTACTTACTATGGGTTACTGATGTAAACTGTCCTGCAGAAGTGTAACTATTTGATGCTATGGGTCAGAATGATTATATCACTTATTTGTAAATCTCAGTGGATGATAGTATGTAATGTTAAACCCAATGAAATTGGTTGTAAAAAAAGCATTTTGTGTGCATTTTTTAAAACTGTGCATGGTTACTATTGACATGGAGTCAGTGCTAATAGCACTTCCAAAATCCCCATTTCACATTTAGGGAATGCTTTGCAGATTTGCTTAGGAAATCACAAATGGGAAATCCCTCTATGTGATTTCTATTGGTTAGAAATCACATTTTGCAATTCCCTATCTGCCTTTGTACATATGGAAAGGCAATTTAGCATTTCTTAATGGACCGAAATTGCAATTCGGTCCATTAGGAAATGCTAAATCCTTTCATACATATGGGCCAGTGCTGCTCTCACCCACTCACGACAACATGCCTGTGAGAGTGGTGAGTCTAGGTGGGAGAAGAAGAGTTAAAGCGGGCCCAGAAACATCATGAGGTTTTAGTCATAGTGACAAAGCCTATGTTATTTTGATTATCCATCTCAAGAAAGCTGTTAGTGTGCTCCTGTTTAGTGAGATAAATGACAAGTTTAGATTGTCTCCCATTTGTTTTAATCTTCATAGGACATTTATGTGCTGAAAGGAATTACCATGGAAAACTGTAAAAAATTAGCATAGTTTGGGAGAGCTGTCTCATCTATCAGACATATTTTGAAAACTGTTAGAAGTGCTTTAAAAGTTTAGGAACTGCACGTATCATCATAAAGCAACCAAGAACAGAAATATGCATTGTATTCTCAGCAACTGAATCTTATGTTAGGATATGTAATCTTAAGAATATTATAAACAGGCAAATTCATGGCTCAATATGCCTGTAAAATGTTTAAAGCAAAACAATCATCTTGACAGATTGACAGAGCGGTCAGTGAAATGTTTAATTCAGAAAAAAGAATAGACCTTGGAGCTGAGACACAAAGGCATATTGGAGTATGTAAAGTAATACTTCTGTAGCAGTCTATATGCAACTTTGAATTGGCCCAAAGAACTCTACAATGATAATAAGTTGGTAATATTTAGAGATTATTAGTATACAATTAGCACAAATTGAAAGGACTGTGCCTCACTGAACCTTTTGTCACAGGGGGTTGGATATTTCATGGGTAAATCACAAAGGCATGTAAGAGTCAATAAATGAGTCCTTCTAAACCAGTACTTCTCGTATCATACCTGCTTATGTGAATCATCGTCTTAAAAATTTCTAATACAATTTTTCTTAATATCTGTTAAAGTCAATGTCTGATATAAAAATCCATAATGGACTCATTTAGAGATGGTATTGCTGATTTTCTATACACATTTTTGGCAGCATTACAATAACTACCAAGTTAGTTGCTAAAAATCATGTTAAAGTTTGGCATTAAGGCCAATACACCAAAAAACTCATGCCATTGGAGGATCCGCTCAGTTGGAGAAATATGCAATCCCACAAAGCTGTTGGAAATTCCTCCAGCATCGTTGGGCAGTGGAAATATACTGCCTCTGAATTTAATGACCCAGGATCATTACTGTGTTTTTTTAATATGTTGCTGGGGGGCTGCAACATTTAAAAAAATAGCTTGGCCCTTCTAATGCCACAACTGTGATCCAAAAACATGAACAAAATCCCTCACATGGCACTATGGAGTCCTCCTTGTTGGAGTCCTCCTTGTTGGGAGCAGAATAAATGAGTGGGTCCTCCAGCTCATTTATTATACATTTTTTCATGTTTTATATATGTTTTGGGAGCTCTGGGTCCCACCCGGGGAACACACCATTTTTATTAAAGGTAGGGTTATGAGGAGAGCCCCAAGGTCCCTGTGGTGCCTGCCGGCTCTCCAGCTAGAAACCATTGTGTGTGCCAGGGGGAGTTTTCAGTTTTTTATTTTTTAAGACTTGGTGCCCTGGTACCCAAACAGGGCACCCACCTGTAGCTATAATGCTGGGGGCCATGAGGAGAGCCCAAGAGTCACCATAGCCCCTAATGGCTCCCCAGCCACCAGTGAAGTTAGCTGGCCACTTTTTTATTTTTGGGAGGTTGCCTCACTGCCCACCTGGAGCACCATCATATAGCCTTTGCTGTAAGATGCCCCACAGACCCTGCAGCCCCAGCCAGGCTGCTGGTGAGCACCATACTGTTTGCTGGTGTGAGCCAGTTCAATTGCTTTGCTCCTCCCAGGCAGGAGCGCTTTTTTTTCTGTTCCCACCGAGCAAATGCAAGTTTGTGTTCCTTGCCTGTGAGAGTGCAGACAGGAAATAGATTTCTATTCCCTGTCTGTACTCTCTAGGACAGAAAACCATACTGTCCCATAGAATGACATCCCTGGGCCACTGCAATTGAGCCTCTGGGGATGGTGGTCCCTGGAGCATACCTTTGGGGTGGGGGCCCCACATATGCTTACTCACCAAAGAAATACCCCAGAGGATGGGGTCACTGGTGCATCTTTGAAGCTTGGGGAGGGATGCAGCACATCCCCTTTCCTTAATAAAAAATACCAGCCAGGAGGAATGGGTTCTGTGGGGCCTAATAAAGGCTCGGGGGGGCGGATGCCACTTCTCCTTAATTAATACATCAACCTGGGGTATGAAGTATCCCTTCCCTGCCCCTTTATAACTTAATTCCAGGAAAGGTGACTGAGTCCCCAAGTCCTAAAATGGCTGCCTTCACAACGTTGTTGATGTGGTGGAAGCCAATCTGATGTTATGTGAAATTTTGTCATCTCTATGGATCCATTGCACTATGAAATATTCAAAGTTTTTGAACCCTATTGCCTCAAAAATGGGAGGATGGATTTATACCAAATAACAAAAACTTGCTTCTTGGAGAAATGTTTAGCTTTCTGCCAAATTTGGTGTAATTCCCTTGAGCAATTTTTGTGGTATCACTGTTCAAATTTACTCTGGAAAAATGAATGAGGAAAATGTGTTTTGGGACCCCCTTCTTTTCTCAGTGATGGCTGGATGGATCACCCTGAAACTTTCCAGGAAGGACCTGAGATGGATGACCCATTTTTTTAGGACATTTTGGGAAGATTCATTAAACGCCTCCAAGTTATAGGCAACCAAAAATGTTTTTTGTATAACAACTTGGTCCTAACTATAACTACTGAACGGCGATCGCCATTGAGTAGTATAAATACTTATTCAAAAACCTCCGTAGCTTCCACCAGTATTTCACTGGAGGCTCAGCAGCACTTATCAGCAAATACGGTGTAATACCAATTTAGCTTCAGTTAAGATCTAAACCGCTAAATTACCCACATGTGGGTTTCCTTTTGACTCCATGTCACTTTATAAAGTTAAATCTGAGCGTAGTCACATTTTATTGCCTACATATCCATCAAAAAGCAGTTGAGAACATCTGAAAGCTATAATTAAAGATATGTGAAGTCCCAAAAAGGGCATAGTTGTTCTGCAAACCTAACCCACCTATGAGTGAGATATCAGAGGAATAATAAAAATCAATCTCAATCTTATGATGTAATTTTCAACAATATTTATATATCATAGTTTGATTTACTCACCCATCTAATACATGACATAGAACTGATACACAAACAAGGTGCCATATGACATGTTGTAGGTGTGCAAACATGCATGAAAGTGCCAGCGCAAGACTTTCCCAAATCCATTGTATCATATTGTAGATGTACAAAATTAAAGTGCCAGTGCAGGATGTATTGAGGTCTTATTTAACAACCATAAATATACAACATATACGTAGATTGGCAATGCAAAAAACATTGAGACCTTCATTTTTCTCTTCTTAATTATCACACATGAGAAGCTATAATAATAACAACACGTGTCAGGTGTTGCTTTTGCTCTTTCCAGGTTGGCTTGGATGGTATTTTACCAATTCAAAGTTTTAATACTGTGCCTGGAGTGGTGAAATATGTTTGTCATTGACAGCTCTGCAAGGATGGCTCTGTGTTAATCCTATGCTTAAAGACTTTTCTGTATAAATGACAAAAGACTTTGGGTCTGATTCAGAGTTTGGGGATGGGTTTCTCCTTCACAAATGTGACATATAGCCAATCCCAGTCAATAGAATATAATGGAATCGCGGGCGGGATATTGGTCACAAACTCTAAATCAGGTTCTTTGTCTGTCTATCCATCTATCTATTTATCTGTCTATATACATGTATACATGTATAGATATATATGCGTATATATATATATATATAATATATATATATATATATATTAATTGAAAAAACAAAAGTTACAGGAACTTTATAGTTTATGGTTAGGTTCTGAATTTACTCATACAAAACTATCGAAATTCAGCAGGTATAGTTAGAGTTCTTTCAAGAAACTATAAATTGTGCCCTAAGGTAACTATAACTCATGCCCATGACATGCACTGTTTTCTTATCAATAATGTTATTGCAAATGTTGCAGTGATATCAAAGATGCCATACAAGATCTAATCAATGACATAAGATGTGTAGTAATTAGCTGTGCATGGCGAAGGCGGAAGTTATAGTTACCGTAGGGCACAAGTTATAGTTACTTGAAAGGTTACGTCCCTATAACCTTTGTTTTTCTTCCAGTGAAGTTCCATTGATTTTTAATGTAAAGTAATTTAAATTACTATACGTTATTCCAACCCCCGCCTTGCACGGCTTTGCTTGCATGCCCTTATAACTACCCAACCTCACGCCACGCATGCCCTTTGGCCGGGATTCAGCAGAGTCCCAAGATGGCTAACAACACTTCAATGGATTCTGTTGTTGAAGTGTTATCAGCCAATCATATCTCTGCACAAGATCGGGAGGGGTTGCGAACCCTTCATCCCCGTAGACAAATTTGTTTTCCCCTTAAATTTTCCAAAACTACTGAATAGAATTTCACCAAAAGGTCGCTTTCTGGACCAGGACCTAACTCTCTGCCAAATTTGGTGATTTGGTGTAATTCCATCCAGTAGTTTTTGTGCTATTGCAGTTCAAAATCTCTATGGAAAAAATGAATGGGGAAATCCATCTATCTATATATATATATATATATATATATATATATATATATATATATATATTTACACAAATAGATAGATAGATAGATAGATAGATAGATAGATAGATAGATAGATAGATAGATAGAGATGCATTGGTATATATATATGTATATATATATATATATATATATATGCATGTATACATGTGTTTCTAAGTGCACATATACTCATAATACTTGTGATGATTTGGGAGTTTTATATGATATGGCTGTGGGGCCTTATCATGGAATACACTCCCAAAAACTGCCTTGGGTCCGGTCAAGCTCATTTGTGTCACCTTTAGCTCAACCCTGGGTAGCTGTGACTTCGACTGGCAAGGTTTACCAAAGAAACTTAGGGCCATATTTACAAAGAATTGGCATAGGGAAGTGCTATAAGTCATTTTGCTGTGCTGTCCTACACCAATTAGAAAGGGAAAGGAATGCAACATATCTACAAGATACTGTGCATTCCTGTTGTTTCAGCCAGCGCCGGTGCACAAATTGCAGCTGAGCACTGATGCAGGCACCCCTGCACCATGGTGCAAGGGAGTCTGTGTCGTTGGCATGTTTGTTTTTGTGCAGGAAGTGACACCTTTGTGCACAAAAACAATCAAGTGTTTTCCTCATCCCATGTGTGCTGCAGAGTGGAAAGAAAAAAAACGGTCTCACATGCTTGCATGTTATTTAGCCTGGGTGGGTCAGGTCCTGAGAGCAGAGCAAAAAAATAGAAGAGGGCTCATGGGTCCCCCTTCCTAGGGTTTCGGAAAGCACAGAGGACCACCACCTACCTGGAGCAAAAGTTATTAAATTAATGCGGGAAGGCCCGTGCACCCCCCCACGGCCCAGTGGCCCACCCCCTTCCCAGAGGCAAATGAACTGAAATAAATATGGGGGGCTCCTGTGGCTTCCATGCAGACCCAGGGACTGCCTCTTCCCCAGGGCAAATATACTTTGATGTAAGTGGGGGGCTAGCGCATCCCCTGCACAACCCAGGTGACCATCACCTCCCTGGGGCTATGTAAATAGAGTATGCAGGGGGCACCTGGTCCCTGGGGACCACCTCCCCGGGGTAACATAGAAATTTAATACGGGGTCCTGAGGCCGTCCCTGGCCCTGGGGCCACTACCTCCCAGAGCAATAAATTATAAATATCGGGGGCCATGTGACCCCCTGTGCCTTATGGGACCACCATTTCCCAGGGGCAACATCAGAAAACAAAAAAAAGGGTGGTCCTATGAACCTTCCCTGCTCCTGGGGCTAAATTGAAGAATGGAGGGGGCTGCATGGCTCCTCTAATGGAGCCATAGATGGCCCTGGGGACTGCTGCCACCCAGGGCCGACTCCTACTCCCTTGCGAGGTACCAACCCTCTGTAGGTAGCTGTTTGCTTGGTGGGAGCTGATAGCTCCCAGCAAGTCAAATCAAACATAACTCCACTTTCTGTAAGGGGGAGCTGTTAAACAGCTCCCACTTGCAGAAAGCTGAGTTTTCATGTGTTTCCGTACAGGCAACTATGCGTGAAGAGAAAGAGAATAAAACATTGCTCCCACAAACAGGGAGCCACTATTTAAAGCATCTCCCTGCTTGCATGAGCAATGCCAGCTCCCACAGGATGTAGGGAGGTGGTTAGGATCACTGTGCCTTCAGGCTCCCCCCCAAGTGGTCCTCTCCTGGCACCAACCATCTTGGTTGTATGCCTCTTTGAAGTCATTCTATGGAGAAAGCATTGCAATAACAATAGCCTCTCCATAGAATAACTTCAAAGCAGCACACAAGGAATAATTTTGGTTTGAATGTTATAGTTAGGTTTTGATGCACAGCAGATCACACTCATGTCTGTCATACTGGTAAAGCTCTCGGATTGTCACTCAGTGGGATGAAGGTTCAAATTCTGTTATCTCATTGTAGGGTGTCTGGTTATTTACTATTGTTCAGACTGTTAAAAAGTCCTACTGATGGAACATTCATGTCTTTTTGTTGAATGTCATATCTATGTCTGGAAACTGCATAGCGAAAAGTCATCTGTGGCCTAGAGGTTAAGGTCTCAGGCCCTCACCCTGAAGGTTAAGAGTTCCAGTCTAGGTGTGTCAGTAGTGACATTCCTGCTCTTATTACTTTTCATATTCAAATATTGAAGGTATACACCAAAATGTAATCACACTCTTCACTTGGCAAACAAATTGTTCTAAAATGTCTCATTAAATCATTCATCATGAGAAAAACTCTTTGGGTGATTATAGGGGGTGTCCGCATGGTGTGGCTACAGGCCAGGCCCTGCGGTCAAACCCCTGCTGAGCACGGCCAAAGGCCATGTGTGGTGCAGGGTTGGGTGGTTATAGGTGGTGGGCCACAGGGCCTAGGCACTGGTGATGCCCTGCAGCCAACCCCCGCCATGCACAGCCAAAGGCTGTTCATGAGGTGGCGTTGGGGGGTCATAGAGGGTTGGCCAAGCCCTTCAGCCAAGCCCTGCGATGCATGGCTGAAAGCCATGTCCATAGGAGGTTGGTTAACGTATAGTAATTAAAATTACTTCACATTAAAAAAAACATAGACATTGACTGAAAAAAACAAAGGTTACAGGAATGTTATAGTTAGGAAATAGAATTAGAAAAACTATAGGCATTTACTTAACAAAGCAAAGGTTTTCTGGGATGTTATAGATAGACTCACATTTTAAGCGTACAAAACCATATAAACTCAGCTGTTATTATTAAAGTTATCTCGAGTAACTATACTTCGTACCCTAAGGTAAGTATAACACATGCCCTTTCACAACCAGACAGACAATCTCACATTCACTGTCAGACCCAGAAAGACATTCTCACACTCACTGTCACACCCAGAGAGACACTCTCACACCCCCTCCCACCCTCTCACACCCACTCTCACATCCAGACAGACACTCTCACATTCACTCTTACACCTATTCAGGCACACTTTCCCACCGACTTTCACACCCAGACACACTATCACACCCACTCTCACATCCAGACACCCTCTTACACCCACTCTGACAACCAGAGAAACATTTTTGTGCCCACTCTTACACCCAGACACAACCTCTCACACCCACTCTAATATCCAGACACAGCCTTTCACACCCACTCTTACACCCAGATACACCCTCTATCACCCACACTCATACCCAGACACTCTATCCCACCCATGCTCACACCCAGACAGACACTCTCAGACCCAGAGACACGTTGTCACACCCACTCTCATACCCAGACTCACAGTCACACCCACTCTAACACCCAGACACACCCTCCCACACCCCATCTCACATCCTGAGACACACTCTCACTCACATGCGCATACTCTCATACTCATCCTCACAGCCACCCAGACTCTCACACAGTCATGGCTGGCTGCAACCTAACAGGAAATGTTGCAGCTGCCATTTTGTATTATATTGGCAAGAGTCCTGGGGCTTAAAATATGGGAAGGAATTTATTTGTAGGGTTAAGGGTGGATGTTCCCTGACCCTAGTGGCTTGATATAATTGTGGCAAAATATTAATGGGTATAACATTTCAAAAATGTGTTTTATTTGGCATTGTTTTAGATCCACTGATGGATCCGTGGATCCAAATGAGATTTAAAAAATCACAATAAAAAACATGTGTATGGTAAAGGGGTTGGCTCTGAAAAGATCCTTTGTGTTTATGGTGTGTAGTTGATGACTACACATGAGTCTTTCAAGTTCTGCATGAACACCCTATTACCTTTCTCTTTCAGGTGAACTCCATCATTTCCATATATTCCATCCATATCAAACCATAAATCATTGTGGTATACAGAGCCCAAGTTATGGTCTGAGGAATTCAAAAACTGTTTTGTAACATGTTTCCTAGATTTGTGTATTTGTGGACAGAATTCACTTGACTACTTGCAGGTCTGCCTTTGGCAAATGTTAAAAAAAACAAAAGCACTATGTGGGAAAAGTGCAAATAATTTTCCAAAGGTATCTTTCATTAGGATTTCCAATCCTACCCCAGTAACTGTGGCCAGGTCACTGTCACCACAGTTCACACTAAGATCTGAATGTTGGCAATCCATAATACTTTCAACCAAAGGGAGCAATTGAAGCCACTTTAAACCTCTCTGGCCAACTCAAATAATATCCACATTAGATAAACTTAGGTCCCTGTCAATGCCACTCTTTTTAGCACTCTCTCAGTCCCAAAACATGAAGCTGCGTCCCACAATCACCACTCTGAGCATTCTGGAGGGTAGCTGAAGTACTACACAGAGCAGGGCTACAGCTTTCAAATGAAATGCAGTTGATATGGAGGCTACTAGTTACAATTTGAAAGAACAGATTTGATTGATTGATTGATGGTGCATAAAGCTAGGTAGTGATTTTATGGGAAAAGTAAATACGTGTTGGACTGGATTTTGAGAAAATAGAAACAGCATTGGTGTTTGGTAAATGTTTATTATTTCAAAAATTCAACCACACCTGCTACATTTGCTTTAGACGTAAGCATGCTGTTGTCAGAAATGGTTATGAACTTGTGACCTACTGCTGCTAGAGAATGTTGAAAACTATGTTACCATGGTAGCACAGCCACAGGAAAATGGGAGAAGGGGATCAAAAATACTGGACTGTGACTTTGAAGTTGCAGTTCTAGTGTAACCATTATTAGGTGTAAACACGTTTGTTGATCAAACAGGTGCACATATAGCATTGGTTTGAAATAGATAGTCAAATATCATACTCTTGTGTGGAGTTACACAGGGGGCCACACTGAGCACCGTGAATTGATCCATGGATCCAGTGAAAACCCCTATGAAACTTGGCTATCTTTTGAGGTGAGTTGGAAAGGGTTAACTTTAAGAGCTAGTGAGAAGATATATAGCATGAATTAAATATGAAAGAGAGATTGTGATTGGCTTGTCATTGAGTAACCTTGAAAGCGAAGTTGAACCGGTTGCCCTTAATAGTTGCCTTGTAACTTGTTTTTTGTGCATACTGAGAGACAAACATATAGAACAACAATCATACTTAACAGGTATGTGTACTAAAATGTAGTTTCATTTAAAATACATTAGTAAAGGCATGAGTATATATAAATGAAAGTGAGCAGCATGTTGGGCATGGCTAGCAAATCCAACATGGCGGGTTGCAATCTGAAATGGCTCCGCGCTGACACTCTGTTATCTATCACAACTATGGACTATGTCTGCAATCCAGGGACAACATTTTAATCGAAGAAAAGCTAAACAAGTGGGCTGTGCCTTTATGGAGTTTGCTGGCTGGTCGACGTTGAGGAGGTGATGGAACAAAGCCCTAACCCAAAACCTTGTGGCACAGAGATAGGACCTACCATCGAGACACGAAATGGCACGGTTGAGCCACGGCACTTCTAGCTGATCCCTGGGAAGCAGTCTGCTGAATTATGTGGTGGGCGCGGCCGTCCTCAGTGAGGGGTTGACAAGTGGTGAAGACTGCTGTGGACTAGAAGACACCGCCATTGGTGAGGCCCCCAACGCACACACCTGGGAGCTGCAACTGCTGACTTAGGACCAGTGAAGGTGAGAGGTGCCTGCGGGGAACATGAGTGGCATACCGCTGGTTGATAGAGGTTGTGCACCAAACACGGGGATCAGATTCAGAACCAGGCTGCTCACATATCCACCCTTATACACGAGCAGGCCCCCTGGCTTGACCGATAATAACACACATACTAACAAGCGCATACTTGCCAGAATTTAATGGAAAACTGGGCCACCCAAGGTTGGCATTTAGCTGCAGCATTGTGAATGACAGCTGGGAGAAATGTGTTGTGAGGAGTCTGTGGGTTTGTAGCAGAGTATTTGGAAGAGAGTTTAATAACATCACTGTGCCTCCCTGGGATTACAGCAGTGCTGATCATCCATCCCCCTGCTCTTGTCAGGTGTCACTTGCAATTCAGATCTGAAAATTGATGATACAGCTGTGATTGAATCCCCTCGGCCCCCTCCCCAAGGAGGGGCACTCATAAAAGAATCAGGCCATGCTGGAGGGCCTGACCTGGTGGCACACACATAGAGCATGATACAGCACAAATGTGAGAGAACTACTCAGCAGTATCCCAGTCATGTTATCTAATTGGCACACTAAGTAAATTCACCACAGCAACACTGGGTTACACACGCTAACAGCACCTGCCTATTGTTTAAACTCCTTGCCATGAACTCTATGGCGCTCACACGTTGTACATATGTTCTCTGACCGACCTGCCTAGCAGAGGAGATATTCCAGTGCGCCTACTGTCCCTCTTCCCCACTGTCCCTAAGATGCTTTTCCTTGCCCATCTTGACTTCTTCCCTCCCCCTTCCCCTCACCCATCCTGCCCGTAAGAGCGGGGTCCCAATGACCCAGCCCAGCACCTCAGCCAAACAGTCCACGGGGACAGTGGAAGCACCTCCTAGTCATGGAGGCAAGACAGTGAAGGATCCCACTCCACCAGCCAGGAAGGGTAAGGATCTCACACCTCATGCCATTAAGGGGAAGAAGCCATCAACTCCTGCCATGAAGGGGAAGGAGCCCTCAACTCCTGCCATGAAGAGGGAGAAGCCCTCAACTCCTGCCATAAAGGGGAAGGAACCTTCAACTCCAGCCATGAAGGGGAAGAAGCCCTCACGTCCTGCCATGAAGGGGAAGAAGTCATCAACTCCTGCCATGAAGGGGAAGAAGCCCTTGACTCCTGCCATGAAGAGGAAGGAACCCTCACCTCCAGCAGAGGCTGGCAAGGTACCACCACCACCAGTGGTCACAAAGCTCTCACCTCCAGTTGAGACAGTACAGTCCTCACCTCCAGCAGAGGCTGCCCAGGAGGCAGCTTCCCCAGCTGAGGCAGTGCAGCCCTCTCCTCCTGCAGAAGATGCACCTTCACCTGCTGAGACAGTGCAGCCCTCAACTCCAGCAGAGACTGCCCAGGAGGCACCTTCACCGGCTGACACAGTGCAGCCCTCACCTCCAGCAGAGGCTGGTGGGGCAACACCACAGCCACCAGTGGTCACGGAGCCCTCACCTCCAGCTGAGACAGTGCAACCCTCACCTCCAGCAGAGGGCATGTAGGCCACGCTCCAGGGACTGCTGTACAAGGAGCCACCTTCAGAACCAGTGGGCAAGTCACCCACCTGAAAGACTGTGACCTTGCACTCCCAGCAAAGATAATAGGCAAGTAGCCCCCTCCAGAACCAGTAGGCAAGTCACCCACCTGAGATACTGTGACCTCACACTCCCCAACATAGGTAAATGGGCATGCAGCCCCCTCCAGAACCAGTGTGCAAGTCACCCACCTGAGAGACTGTGACCTTGCACTCCCCAGCAAAGATAATGGGCATAGAGCCCCCTCCAGAACAGTGGGCAAGTTCCCAATTTCAGCTGAGGTACCACCCACCCCAACCCCTTGAGGGGCCTGCCCATTTCTAAAATGATGCCCCTGCAGAGTTCTGTGCTGATGATGTCAGGAAACAAGCTGGGCCTTGGACTTTGCCCTGTGGCCACATGGGGCCTTAGTACTTTGGACTGGGCATTGGTAATTTGTGGACATTTGTACATATCTCTTTGTTATCCAATTGGTTAATTTGGTGGCTGTTCCCGTTCAATCCATTCTCATTACTGCCTTCTTGCTGTCCTTGCATTATTATGGCGTGTGTGGTGTGCCATTTTTTTTAGCCTGCAGCTGGTTGTGTGTATGTTGTGTGTGTGTCTGGTGTGTGTTGTGCGTGTGTGTGTCACTCTCCTTTTCCTCCCTCCCTCCCTTGTGTGCTAGGCGGCTGCACTCACCATCGTCGTCTTTGTCGGTGTTAGTGTTCCAGGTGGAGCATGGTGCAGAAGAGCATCGAGAAGACTTGCAGTTCTGGAGAGTCTTTTGTCTTCTGCACGGAGTCTTGTGTGACTCCCTGACCTGCTTTTGGCCGGGAGTCCACTTGGCTCCCCCAGCCGGCCCCAGTGCTCCTGACCCCCCTACTGCCACCTGGACAGCAGTTCGAGGCCCTCACTCTGACGACTTGTAAGTGATTCCCCAGTGTTTTTTACCTCTGGTATTCTCTTCGTTCCTGCCTTTTTTGCCCCATAGTACTCAGCCTTTTGCCCAATGTTTATGGTGTTCTCTTAGCCTTTCCGCGCTCCCTTGACCCCGCTGCCCCCGCGCCCATCTCTTGCCTCTCTCCCCCGCCCATTCCCTCTCTGATCCCTCGGCTCCCTGCCGCTGCCTCCCCTGCGGCCCACCCCCGCGCGCACCCATTGGCTCCCTCTCTCCTCCCAGCTGCTCCACCCTCCCACCCCACCTTCTTAATGGCGGCCGCTGCGCGGAGTCTCGTGAGACTCCCTGACCTGCTTTTGGTCGGGAGTCCACTTGGCTCCACCAGCTTGCCCCAGTGCTCCTGACCCCCCCCACTGCTGCCTGGACAGCAGTTCGAGCCCCTCACTCCGACGACCCGTAAGTAATTCCCCAGTGTTTTTTACCTCTGGTATTCTCTTCTCTTCATTCCTGCCTTTTTTGCCCAATAGTACTCCATCTTTTGCATTTTTCACATGTCAATGCCTTTATATATTATGTACATTCCGTTGTTTTAACCCTTTTGCCTTTCGCTGCTCATTTCTCTGCCCATCGTATATTGTGTCTCATCTGTGTTCCCAGCCTATCTACCTTCTCTACCCTTTTTTTCTCCGTCCATCGTACACTGTGTTTATATTATTTTTTCTCAGCCTACTCGCCTCTCTCTGCCCTTTTCCTCTGTCCATCGTACACTGTGTTTATATTCTTTTTTCTCAGCCTGCTCGCCTCTCTCTGCCCTTTTTGTTTGCCCTTTACATACTGTGCGTCTTTCGTGATCTTTGTCTGTTTTGCCCACTGTTTATGGTGTTCTCTTAGCCTTTCTGCGTTCCCTTGACCCCGCTGCCCCCATGCCCATCTCTTGCCTCTCTCCCCCTCTCCTCTGCCCGTTCTGTCTCCCATCCCTCGGCTCCATGCCGCTGCCTCCCCTGTGGCCCCGCCCCCCGCTCACACCCATTGGCCCCCTCCCTCTTCCCAGCTGCTCCACCCTCCCACCCCACCCTCTTAAGGATGGCCGTGCACAGCGGGCGCGCCCGGGGCGTGCCAGAAGCAAGCCCGTCTGCACCCGTCTGCATCTGGACCACGCCCACCGCCAGTCCCCCTGGTCCCCACAGCCAAAACCCCCCAGACAACCCTACTCCCCTCTCACCCTCCACTCCCTCAACCCAGGCCCCTGCCCCACCTGCACCCTTTCTAGCCCTGCACACACACATGGCCCCTCCACCTGCTGCACCTGCCATTTCTCCTGCTCCACATCCCCCACACCCCACACCAACCACAGCGACCCCCCCAACAAACACATAATCCCCAACGCAAAATACACCTGCTCTACCCCCACGCACACCAACCAGCCCCACTGCATACCACCTCACAACCAGAACACACCCCACAACAACACCATCGCACAACAACACCCACCAAAACCACCTCAACTGCCTACTCCTCAACACCCGCTCCCTTCACAAACATGCCATAGAACTCTGGGATCTCATCACATCACACTCACCTGACATCGTCTTCCTCACAGAAACCTGGACCAACCACTCCTCAGAGCCCGACATAGCCACTGCCACCCCCATGGGATACAAACTCCAATGCAAAGACCGCCTTAACAAGCCAGGAGGTGGCATCGCCATCCTACACAAAGACACCATTAAAGTCACTACCAACTCCCAAGACACTATCGACAGCGCAGAACACATGCACTTCCTAATCCACATTAACAACAACTCCACCCTAAGAGGTACACTAATCTACACACCACCAGGACCACGCCCCGCCTTCTGTGACACCATGGCCAACACCATCAGCACGCATGCCCTCACCTCCACAGACTACATCCTCCTTGGTGATTTCAACTTTCACTTTGAGAACCTTCAAGACCACAACTCCACCTCCCTCATAGACAACCTCACCAACCTCAGACTCAAACAACTGGTCACAGCACCCACCCACTCAGCAGGACACACGCTTGACGTAATCTTCACCTCAAGCCAACACATAACCTACACCCACACCACCGAACTTCACTGGATCGACCACCACTGCGTCCACCTCTCCTTTGCCAAACCCCCCACACACCACCACCAACACACCACGCCCTACCACATGTGGGACAAGATCCCCACAGAACGCCAGAGCTCCCAACTGGCTCTTAACCTTTCCCCCCACACCAACGACCCCAACACCGGAGCCCACAACCTCTCTAAATGGATCACTACCTGCGCTGACACACTAGCCCCCCTCAGAAAACACACCGCCACCCGCAACATCAAGAACGCACCCTGGTTCTCCCCTGAACTCCAAGCGCAAATGCAGCCAAGCGGAGAAAGCCTGGTGACAGGAACCCACTACAACCAACTTCTCCACCCTCAAAACTTCTATTCGCACCCACCACCAACTCATATGCACCACTAAAAGAGCACACTACAAGACACGCCTTGACGACAACTCCCAGAACTCTTCACCATCATTAAGGAGCTATCCAAACCCAAAGCCAGCAACATAGACCCCACACACACACAGCCCCTATGTGACGCTCTCTCCAATCACTTCCACCACAAAATACTGGACATTCACAACAGCTTCATACCACACACACCCACCACACACAACCCTCACCCGCCCAACTCAAACCCCACTCATGACCCCTCCACCATACTTACCACCTGGCCCCCAACCACACACGAAGAAACCGAAAAAGCCATGAATTCCATCCACTCCGGATCCCCCTCCGACCCCTGCCCTCATCGCATCTACAACAAAGCCAGCCCAACCATCGACCCCATACTCCGCAACACAATCAACTCCTCATTCGACACCGCCACCTAGCCAAATCGCTGGAAGCACGCAGAAATGACCGCTCTCCTAAAAAAGCCCAAAGCCGACCCAGAAGTCTTCTCCAACTACCGCCCCATCTCCCTCCTCCCTTTCCCCGCCAAGGTCGCTGAGAAACTAGTCAACGCCCGCCTATCACACTTTCTCGAGGAAAACAGCACACTAGACCCCTCACAATCCGGATTCCGCAAGAACCACAGCACGGAAACCGCCCTCATTGCATGTACTGACGACACCAGAACCAGAGTCGACAAGGGCGAGACCGTCGCACTCATCCTCCTAGACCTCTCCGCAGCCTTTGACACTGTCTGTCACCACACACTGCGCACACGCCTCCACAACGCAGGAATTCATCACAAAGCCTTAGACTGGCTCACCTCCTTCCTCACCGAGCAGACCATAAGAGTCCGCCTTCCAACCTTCCACTCCACTCTACCAAAATCATCTGCGGAGTCCCCCAAGGGTCCTCCCTCAGCCCCACCCTCTTCAACATTTACATGACCCCCCTCGCCAACACCCTCCGACCACACGGAATCACCATCCTCTCCTACTCAGACAACACCCAACTCATCTTCTCCCTCACCCGCAACCCCACCACCACCAAAACTAACCTACACGCTGCACTCCTTGACACCACCACCTGGATGACAACAAACCACCTCAAGCTTAACCCCAACAAAACCGAAATCATCATCTTCGGCCTGAACAAAACCATATGGAACGACTCCTGGTGGCCCATCGCCTAGGCCACACCCCCACAAACCATGTTCGTAACCTCGCCATCATCCTGGACCCCTCCCTCTCTATGACACAGCAAATCAATGCAGTAACCTCCTTCTGCTTCCACACTCTCCGCACTCTGAAAAAATCCTTTAAATGGATTCCCTCAGAGACCAGGAAGACAGTCACCCGTGCACTCATCAGCAGCAGGCTAGACTATGGTAACGCCCTCTACACCGGCACCAGACTCAAACTCAAACACAAACTCCAGAAAATCCAGAACACAGCCGAACGCCTCATCCTGGACCTCCCCCGCCATGAACAAATCTCACCACACCTCAAATCCCTTCACTGGCTCCCCATAGACAAGAGAATCACTTTCAAGATCCTCATCCACGCACACAAATCCCTCCACAACACCTTGTGGCTTGGACCAGCTGACACTTAGGGCCTCATTAGGCCGGAGGTAGCACCGCCAACAGGCTGGGGGTGCTACATGGGCAATTCTGACCGCGGCGGTAAAGCCACGGTCAGAAAAGGGCAACCGGCGGTTTCCCGCCAGTTTACCCCTGCCCAAGGGAATCCTCCATGGCGGCGCTGCTTGCAGCACC
Source organism: Pleurodeles waltl (assembly GCF_031143425.1). Taxonomy (NCBI): domain Eukaryota; kingdom Metazoa; phylum Chordata; class Amphibia; order Caudata; family Salamandridae; genus Pleurodeles; species Pleurodeles waltl. Next base: position 492,736,880 of record NC_090436.1, read on the forward strand.
GCCATGGGGATTCCGACCCCCTTCCCGCCATCCTGTTCCTGGCGGTTGTTACCGCCAGGAACAGGATGGCGGGAACGGGTGTCGTGGGGCCCCTGGGGGCCCCTGCACTGCCCATGCCACTGGCATGGGCAGTGCAGGGGCCCCCTAACAGGGCCCCATTAAGATTTTCAGTGTCTGCCTTGCAGACACTGAAAATCGCGACGGGTGCCACTGCACCCGTCGCACCCCTTCAACTCCGCCGGCTCCATTCGGAGCCGGCTTCATTGTTGAAGGGGCTTTCCCGCTGGGCCGGCGGGCGGCCTTCTGGCGGTCGCCCGCTGGCCCAGCGGGAAAGTCGGAATGACCGTCGCGGTCTGTTGACCGCGGAGCGGTCTTCCGACAGGGTTACTTTGGCGGGCGGCTAGTCCTGATATTGACGCGAAAGTGGTAAGCGTGGTGGTTATTGATATGGGAAAGGTCTCTGTTGGAAAGTGGATTATGGGTAAGGGTAGGTGAGTACCTACACTTAGCATTAGGCCACAAAGCCCTACTAGGTCCAGATTAAGTCTCAATAAATTTATCCTGGCTCTACCCTTGGTAGCTTGGCAACGAGCAGTTAGGCTTAACTTAGGAGACAGGTGTGGTAAGCATTTGATATCAACAAAACAGTAAATAATTAAAACACAAAACATAGCAAAAATTCAACATCAATTTATAAAAATAGGTTATTTTTTATCTTTAAAATGACATAAAACAACAAAAACACAATAAAGGAAACTGGAGATATGAATTTTTAAAGATGAAATGTTTTCTAGCACCTAGAAATCAAAAGTGCCACACTGGACATCTGGGTCAGTCATGGGGTGACATGACACAGGAACCCTCCACGCACCTTACATTGCAATACTTACATGTTTTTCCCAATGGTATACACTCGGCACATTGGCCGGCAGACTCATTAAGACAACATACCTTCCTGTCACTCACATTACTCTGAGACCTCTGGGAGGCCATCCGAGGCACACTGTTTACAGTCAAGGTATGGTCCAATTTGTTTGAAAGCCCAAGGCAGGTGCCACGCAACAGGAGGTTCCACCTAATTCAATACAACATTACCCAATGGGCTTACTTCACCCCTGCTAACATAAGCAGGTACTTTAACTGTACCAATGCAGAAAGCCCATGCTGTCACCTACCAGACACGGACCTACTACACATGCTGTGGTTATGCTCACATCTATAATACTATTGGAATACAGTGATATGCTGTCTGTTACATTGCGTGTACCGAACTATTCCACTCACTTGGGAAGCCTGTATACTGGTACTCTTTCACAGGGACAAAAAACAGAGAGCCATGGCACAGTCTTTAGACCTGGACCTCATCTTAGCCAAGAGACTCATTACTCTCAGATGGCATTCATCTGACCTGCCGCAATACAGTGGCTATGTGTGTTCCATAACGGTCTTGGCACTGGCAGAAAGTGTTGCCCTCCACAGGGAAGACACTCTTGGCCTCCGCAAATATCAAATAGCCACCAATTGGTACACAATACTAGCAGACTTACACACATTAATACCAGATGCACCTACACACATGGCTGAGCCACCACTGGAGACTGCTGCAGATGTAATGGGATCACCATTACAACCAATGTCACCAAATGAGTTGCTTGCATTCCAATAATTTCTCCCCCACTCGCCATAGTATACTCCAATATATATTGCTTAGCAATTTACTTATCAATGATTTTATAGTTGTTACTGCTGATTAAGCAGTGCTCCTTCCTGCATAGCTGTGATATTGACTCTGTAACCTGCCTGTTAATAGTTCTACCTATGCCCCCCTTATTTTGTCATTTCCTTTTCTCAGTTCAAATAACAGTTTTACTTTTTTATTCCAGATAACTGCAACTGAAACTAATACAGGGCAAACATATGAATCTAACACGGTCGCCACATATGCATACATGCTCACTATATGCTCACTTCAGCAAGTCTCTTGTACATTTGTGAAAACAACACAGATGTTAACCATCAGACTTCCTGTGTCGAGTAACATCAGCTACAGTCTGTGTACTTTTGTAATGTCTTTTGCATCTGATACCATTTATTTGCACTGCAAAGGAATGTTATGGATGAAAACTGTTAGCGCGTCGGTCCTTAATAAGTAAACTAACAAGGTGACGCATATAGGTCGATTAAACATTTGACTCATTTAAGATGTTCTTACCATAGCTCCTGAACAGAATCAATAATCAATACACAATAATCAATAACCATTAGTCAATTCAATCATCAATGGAGTCAGTAATTGTTACACACCATGACTGAAAGGTCATGAATAACCACACCTTTAGTAAACGTTTAGTAAGTTTATTCCCTTATATTAACAATGCTAAAATCATGTAGATTAATCTCAAAATCAAATCAAAACGCATATAAGAATAATACTGATCAACCCAAAAGATGCAAATAACACAACCTAATCAAAGCTTGAATCATAATACATTCTAAAGCATCAGTGCAAATCATCAGCAAAGTTAGATTCAATAGTGCTAAACAATCCATAGAGTTCAGCAAAATAGTTTGCACCATTTGTCTCTGTAATTTGTCAATCGTCATATAGATAACCTCAACTAACCCAGATTAGCATCAGCATGTGGGGCTTCATGGAAAACAATTTAGAACCTGAATTTAGAAAACATCTAGCTTAGGAAAACTAATCAAAACAGCGTAGTTGGTACCTAGAAAGAAAAGGCATAAAATGCATCTCAGTCATATTGTCATATCTACCTATCCACGGTATGGGTCAGCAAACAGAATCAGTCTTCGTCCTGAGGTTATCAATCGATCAGCAACACATCAGGCTCTCAGTCAGAGAATATGAGCCCACTGACAGAATCTCAGATTTCTTCTAAAGTCTCTTCTTCTCTCCAAATCTGCATAAGTCTTATCTGAATCTTTCTCCTGTCACATTTTTATATCAAACTCACCCAAACTATCCCTTAATTCCCAATTGGTCAATTAATCGTACGTTATTACTCTACCCAATAATTTTTCTATACCAAATCTATGAATTCTAATATTTCTACCTTGAAATGTCATTGATTGGTCTGCTTGTCAGGTATCGAATTTGTTGCATTTTCTTCTCCAGTCAGTGTCTTCATTGTTTGCATCCTGGGAAAGTACTTTTCGCACATATTACACACAATTATTACACTTTTTAGGACACTGTCTCCTGTTATTCGGTTCTCATGGAAAGCTTCTGCTAAGCATTTTATTAAAACAATGAACATTTCACAGTTAGTTCAATCTGTCAGCATTTTTATTAACCGCTAAGAAATACAGCTTCTGCATGAGGCCTGGCAAAACTAGGCCAAGACACTGGCTAAGTTAAGGCCTACAATTTATAAGCTAGAGCATACTTTGTAACCCTTAATATGACATATTACTACATTAATCTCATACATTTTCAATATTTCGTAAGTACTAATCATCAATTAGTACATTTCGTGAACACTTGTGGCCATTTTTCAAGGTCACATTTCAAACGTGTGCATTATTTTTCTACATTATTTCCTTTTCTACACAATTCATTATTAAAAATACATGTACACTCAATAATTTCTAGTTAATACATCTGCTTCAGCATAAGTTACCACAGACATATGAGTATTGTATTGCAATACAATGTTAACTAATTTATTAAATAACTGAATACATAAAAACAGATGCTAACAAAAAAAATGAAACTGAGTAGCATGTTTATAAAAACTGAAAATGATTATGAGTAGAGAGTGATAGAAAGTACAGAACAGTAGAATAATCAAAGGAAGAGTGAAAGGCTGAACTTGGAATTAGAAAACCTGGATCACAAGCCTTGAACAGCTGTTTTACTATATAAAACTCACCCCTTAGGTGGGTTGCAACTAGACCATAGCATAGGATGCTTTGTGATTAAAAGGTAAAACATGCCCTTTTGAGCTTCACTGACTTAGATGTGTCATTGTAGACTAATATGCTTAGTAATGCCATCTCTCACCCATACTGCAAGTCACATACCTTTTTACATACAGTCACTCACACACTCAGTCAGACACTGAAAAAGTCATGTATACATTTATACGCACATCCAGACAGCAAGTATTTATGCAGTAGTGCCACAGCCACTTGGGGACTGATGCAGTCACTCCGATATGTAGAGAACTACTCATACTACCAAGTTACCCATTTAGTGAAGTAGTCTTTTAAACGTGGCTTTAGCATATTACTGCATAGCCTGACTGTGCAGTTTTGCATTGAACTACACTGAAAATAGTCCATGGAGGTGAGTGCTTTGTGTTTAAAAGCTGAAACATGCTTCTCAGCTTCATTGAGTTGAATATACCCCTTGCAGAGTCCTATGCCCAGTGATATATCTAATGTACCACCTATACTGCAAGTCAAATACCTATTAACAAGAAGATAAAGGCACTGATACACCCAGTTAGACTCTGAGAGAGCCAACTATGCATTCATGTGCACAACCAGAGAGCAGGCATGTGTGCAGGAGTACTGAAGCCAGTCGCACACACAGTTACATACCCCTGTACTCACCGTATTTATTTAAACATCTGGTGGGACACTGATAGAGTTGCTGATATAATCTGTCAAATGTTTAGCCCAACTCTGGAACAACCTATTTACCCATTAACACAAATACTACTTTAAACATGGCTCAGGCCTAACACTGCAGACCCTGAGTGTGGCAGGTTTACTGTGAGCTTGACCTGCTAAAAGAAAAGCTGCTTGTCAACCCTTAAAATGACCTTTTACTACACAATGTTGAGCACTCAGCTAGGCTTTATGTAGGCCATAAACAGAAAGCAGGTTGCTTTGTGGTTACAAAAAGAAAAATTACCTTGTAAGGTTCATTGAGTTAGATGTACACTTGGAGACTCCTATGCTCATTTATATATGCAGTGCCTCACCAATACTGCAACTCATATACCTATTATATCCATTCAGACACTGAGAGATCCACTTATACATTCATGCAGACACCCAGACAGCAGATGAGGATGCAACAGTATCAAAGCCAGTTGGGTACTGATACAGTCACTATGATATATAGTCAAGTACTCAAATAAGCTAGTTACCTATCCAGAGAAGTAATCCTTTAAGCATGGCTTGGGCCTACTGCTGCACATCCGGAGTATGCAGTTTTACTGTCAGCTCAACTTGAAATTAGAAAACCTGCTTCAGAAATCTTAGACTGTCATTTTACGATAAAAACTCACCCCTCAGCCAGGTTCTAAGTAAGCCATAGACCAGGGTTCTTTGTCATTCAAAGGTGAAACAAGTGTTTATGAGTTTGAATATCCTAGACATTCACTTGGTAGACCCCTATTCCCAGTTATATATGCAGTCTCCCAAACATACTCCAACTCACATATTTATTTATTGAAGGATAGAGCCACTCAAACACCCAGTTAGACATTGAAGGAGCCACTTATACATTCATACGCACATCCAGGCAACAGGTATGTATGTTGCAGTATGATGCCTAATTGACAACTGATACAGTCACTCCAATATGTAGTCAAGTACTCTCATAACGTAGTCACTGATTTAGACAAGTAAAACTTTACTTTGAGGCTTACTACTGTTGAGCCTCAGTGTAAAGATTTACTGTTAGCTTGGTTTGGCATTAGTAAAACTACTTCACAAGCTTTAAGCTGTCATTTTACTATCAAAAACCTCATCCCTCAGCTAGGTTGTAGATAAACCATAGAGCATGGTCCTTTGTCGTTAAAAGGTGAAACATGTCCATGAGAGTTTCAGTGTCTTAGACATTCACTTGCAGATCCCCATTCCTAGTTATGAATGCAGTCTCTCACCCATCCCAAAATCACATACCTATTTACAAAAGGTTATAGTGACTCATAGCCAGTGAGAGACTGAAACAGACACTTATACATTCATGCACACACCTAGAGAGGTTATGTATCCAGCAGTAACTGAGGTACTTGCACACACAGTTATATACCACTCTACTCAGAAAAAAAACATCAAAATCAAATCAAAAGATACTTATGAAGCACACAGCTACTCAGTGTGTCCCGGAGCTCTAGGTTCTGTGATCACTTATGACTACCAGGAAAGAAATTAAGAGGCAGCATTAAATAGCCAGGTCTTTACTCTGTGTTTAAAGGAACGCACATCCTTGTTGGAGAGTTCCAACCTGTGGTGGCCAGTGCTGAGAAGGAACAGCCACCCTATCTCTTCAGTTGCGTTTTGAGCACTACTATAGGCAGCACAGAGGGTGAGCAGGGAGGTAATGTGAATACCACTTTGTAAGATAGCCAGGTCCTGAGCCATAATATGCTCTATGAGGGAGCCCTAAGCACTTGAATGTCACTTGCTCCTGGACAGGTAACCAGTGTAGTTCCTTCAAATAAGCCTGGACAGGGGTGTGTATGCAGATCTTAAGCAGAAGCCAGGCTGCTGCGATGTGCACCAACTGGAGACTCTTGAGCTGGTGCAGAGGAAGCTCCCAGCAAAGTGTTTTGGCATAATCCAGCTATTATGTTATTAAGGCATGGATTACAGTCTTCTGGCAAGAGGATGGAAGCAGAAATTGTAATTTCCTCAGAAGCCGAAGAAAACCAAAGCAGGTCCCAGCAATACTCTCGGTCTGTGGTTTGAAGGACATGTTGTTATCAAACTTCATGCCCAGATTTTGTACCACTGTGGCCAGAGTTGAGGTATAAGGGGCAGGGCTAGGCCACATCTCGCCATCCCAGAAAGGAGAAGGGGAACTAAATAGAGAAGTGACCATCCCATGTCAGAAGAATCTGACATCAGCATAGGAGAAAACCTACACATCGAAGGATTCTACCAGGGCTCCTAAGGGGGACATATATATATATATTAAACAATGTAGGACTTAAGGCAGAGCCCTGAGGAACTACAAATTTGAGAGATTTGGGGTCTGAAGCAAGAGGCTGCATCCAAACTGACTGAAGTCTGGAGGAGAGGAAGGAGCCGATCCAGGACAACACAGTCCCACTAATATCAATGTTACAAAGCAACACAGCCAGTAAGCAATTCATATAGTCACTTACATGCACATATAGAGACCCATAACGTTACTTGTCACCCATCCAGAGAAGTACTGCTTTAAACATGGCTCATGCCAACTACTATACACCGTGAGCATGCAGTTTTACTGTCAACTCGACTTGGCATTAGAAAATGTTCTTCATAAGTCTTGATCTCTAGAGCTAAATATGTTGGGCCCGATTCACAAAGGTAAAATTCGACCAAAAGTCTAAACTTAGACTAAGGGGGTCATTCTGACCCTGGCGGTCGGTGATAAAGCGGCGGCCAACCCGCCAACAGGCCGGCGGACAAAAAAATGCAATTCTGACCCTGGCGGGAACCGCCATCACAGCCCGCCGCATTAACACTCCGACCGCCACGGCGGAACAAACAAACAGCGCGGCGGTCACCGCCAACAGCCAGGCGGCAGACAATGTACCGCCCACCCTATCACGACCCACCAATCCGCCACCTTTTCCGGGGCGGGAGCCCCGCCGATAAAAACACGGCGGAAACAGACATTTCCAATGGAAAACGCTCACCTCGAGACACTCCACGCGGAATCCGGACAGCATGGAACCCGAATTGAACATCATACCTGCTCTCGTCTACCTGCTCATCTACCACGAGTACGAACTCCGGCGCAGACGTCAACGGTGAGTACTGCACCTACGACACACGGGAGGGGGGAGGAAGAAAGGTTACGGGCATACACATATGCGACCCCCCCACCCCCCCAATATGTACACACCAATGCAGAGCAGGAAGTCACAGTGACACCACACAAAGACCCTTTAAAAATACAATGACACAACCAAATTTGGAATACATTTTCATGTACAAAAAAAGCACCTGGAAATAATTGAGCAACCGTGAAAAATATTTACAAAAACCAAAAAGATATACACATCAGTGTATCACTGAAGTAACAAGTCCTGCACATCCTACGAATCTAACATGTCCGTGGGCCAAGGTTCTGCGAAACAAGGGCAAAGCCCACACACGAGACCTGAGTCCTTTGGAGAGAACACTGCAGGGGCATCTGATGTCAAAACTACAGGCACCTCAGGGGGAAGGGAAGGGGGGGCCACCACAGCCACATGAGTCCACGACACCAGATCCACGAGGAGCCACCATGCCCACTGTACCATCCTGGGGAGTGCAAAGCCACAGTCTCTCAAGTCTCTGCAGTGGGTGGGTTGCCCACTGGACCATCCTGGGGAGTGCAAAGCCACAGTCTCTCAATGTCTCTACAGTGGGTGGGTTGCCCACTGTACCATCCTGGGGAGTGCAAAGCCACAGTCTCTCAATGTCTCTACAGTGGGTGGATTGCCCACTGGACCATCCTGGGGAGTGCAAAGCCACAGTCTCTCAAGTCTCTACAGTGGGTGGATTGCCCACTGTGCCATCCTGGGGAGTGCAAAGCAACAGTCTCTCAGGTGGATTACAGAGTCCACTGGTCAAGGAGGAGGCATGGTGGGCACAGTGAACCATAAACAGTGCCTGAGACGGCGGGACCCAGCGCAGCGGTGCATGACATGGCGATGTCCAGCGGAGCGGTGGTTGAGAGGAAGGGCCCAGCGGAGCGGTGCTTGACAGGAAGGGCCCAGCGGAGCGGTGCTTGACAGGAAGGGCCCAGCGGAGCGGTGCTTGAGACGGCGGGGCCCTGTTCAGCGGTACCTGTCTTCACGGCGGGGCACTGTTCAGCGGTGCTCTTCTGCACGGTGGGGCCCTGTTCAGTGGTACCTGTCTTCACGGCAGGGCCCTGTTCAGCGGTACCTGTCTTCACGGCGGGGCCCTGTTCAGCGGTACCTGTCTTCACGGCGGGGCCCTGTTCAGCGGTACCTCTCTTCACGGCGGGGCCCTGTTCAGCGGTACCTGTCTTCACGGCGGGCCCTGTTCAGCGGTACCTGTCTTCACGGCGGGGCCCTGTTCAGCGGTACCTGTCTTCACGGCGGGGCCCTGTTCAGCGGTACCTGTCTTCACGGCGGGGCCCTGTTCAGCGGTACCTGTCTTCACGGCGGGGCCCTGTTCAGCGGTGCTCTCCTGCACGGCGGGGCCCTGTTCAGCGGTACCTGTCTTCACGACGGGGCCCTGTTCAGCGGTACCTGTCTTCACGGCGGGGCCCTGTTCAGCGGTACCTGTCTTCACGGCGGGGCCCTGTTCAGCGGTGCTCTTCTGCGCGGCGGGGCCCTGTTCAGCGGTACCTGTCTTCACGGCGGGGCCCTGTTCAGCGGTACCTGTCTTCACGGCGGGGCCCTGTTCAGCGGTACCTGTCTTCACGGCGGGGCCCTGTTCAGCGGTACCTGTCTTCACGGCGGGGCCCTGTTCAGCGGTGCTCTTCTGCACGGCGGGGCCCTGTTCAGCGGTGCTCTTCTGCACAGCGGGCCCTGTTCAGCGGTACCTGTCTTCACGGCGGGGCCCTGTTCAGCGGTGCTCTTGCAGTATGTCAAGGGAGTCATACCTGGCCTGGACACCCTGCTCACTCGCCCTCCGACCGTGCTGTGTCAGGCCCCTTCGGGGAGTGAGTCCTGGGCCCTTTGGTGTCATCCCTTGCAGCCGGGATGGGGCTTGTGGGGCCCTCCTGCTCCGCGCTCCTGGTGGTTGTCCTCTCCGCCCTGCTGTCCTTCCGCTCCTTAGATGGGGCTCTCGGGCTCTTGCCTCCCCTGGCTGCTGTGGCCGGTGAAGTGGCCGGAGTCACCTCCTTGGGGGCAGCCGTCTCTGTCCGCTCACCGCGGCCCTTCAATTTCCGGGTCCTCTTGCCTGGGGGGGGGGCTGGCTGTCCCCTTGCTGCTCACCGAAGTGTTACTGCCGCCAAAGGGTGGACTCCACATGCCATGCACCACTTGCACTGTAGAAGTTGGGCTGGTGGTGGCTGAGGTGCCCTTGGGACTTTTCCCAGTTGGAGGGGGTGGGTCGGGGAGGGAAAGAGGTCATAACTGGAGAGGTAATTTTTCTTGGGACCAAGGTAAGGGGTAGGAGTAGTGGTGAGAGAAGTGGAGGAAGAGGATGTGGTTGTATGAGAGCCAGGTGTGCTGTCCTTGGGTGCAGGTGACTGGGACGTAGGCTGTGGTGAGGTGGTTGGCTGTTGTTTGGGTGTCTGCCTGCGTTTATGTGTCTTGGAAGAGGGGGTGACAGACACAGTGGGAGAGGACACAGGGGACGTGTAAATGCCAGTGGGGGTGGTGACTGCAGGTGTGCGGACTGTAGTGGAGGGTTTGCTGGTGGTGGAAGAACTGGCTGATGTTGGGGTGCATGCAGGTGTGAGTGTAGACGTCACAGGGAGGGAGGAGGGAGACGAGGAGGACGGGGACACAGAGGTGGTAGTGACTGTTGATATGTCTGCATCTGTGTGTTGCTTGGGTGAATGCTTGTGTTTTCTGTGGTGCTTATGTTTGGATGAGCTGGCCTTGGGTGTTGAGGTGTGTGCAGGCTGGTCTGATGGTGTGGATGGGATAGGTTGAGGTACAGGAGACAGAGAAAGGGTGGAGGCAGATAGAAGAGGGAGACTGGAGACAGGGACAATGGCTGCCGTCAGTGCTGAGGCCAGAGCAGTGAACGCACGTTGATGGGCAGCCTGACCCGAATGAATGCCCTCCAGGTAGGCATTGCTCCGATGCACCTCCCTTTCCACCCCCTGGATGGCATTCAGAAGGGTAGTCTGCCCAACAATGACCGTCCTCACCAGGTCAATGAGCTCCGCACTGAGGGCAGCAGGGGTAACAGAGGCAGGGGCTGAGGTGCCTGGGGCGAAGGAGACGCGCGCCTTCCTGGCCGAGCGGCCACGGAGCGAAGACTGAGGGGCTGCTGGGAGGGCGGTGCTGGTGCGCTGGGTGGCGGCTGTACCTGTTGTTGCGGGGGGCACAGATGGTGCCGCCACCGCTAGGGAGCTCCCAAACGAGGACGTGTCCGTGTCGCTGGTGTCTCCACCGGCCCCCGTTGTGGTGCTCCCCTCGCCCTCCGGATCACTGGTGCCCTCGGTGTCTGTGTCAGTGCCCACCGGGGCCTGGTGACCTGCAGCTCCCTCCTGCTCCGACGCCAAATCTCCTCCGCCTGATGATGCTAAAACACAAGAAGACAAAGATTTAGGGTGGGGGGAGAAATGAAACAAAGTTGAGTGCATGCCTTAGCAATACCCTTTGCGGAGAGGACAGACACAGGTGCCTCGTGCACTAAGTCGCGAACTTGGGGTACACTACTCAGTACTTCTGTCTAGGCAAACAGGTCTAGGGACAACACACGCGCACATGTGTGATGCTGGAGCATGGGTAGCTGCACTTGGCACCCTACAGAGGTGCGGGGCGGGGGCACAGGGCCATGCCTAAGGGAGCGGACTACACTACAGAGAGCGCCCTGGCCTAATGTCACCCACAGCCCTCCTCCCCCACCCAGACGCCTCCAATGCGCATACAGATAGGAGAATGTGCGGATACTCACCCCCTTGTGTCTGCTGTGCTGTCCTCAAGTGCCCATCCAAATTAGGGTAGGCCACCGCCAGGATCCGGGACATCAGGGGGGTCATGGTGCGACTGGCACCCCTCCTAGGTCGGGAGGCCATCCCCAGCAGTGTTTCTGCGGTCTTCCTCGTTCCGCGGCGGATGTCCTCCCACCTCTTGCGGCAGTGGGTGCCCCGTCTGTTGTAGACCCCCAAGTTCCGGACTTCCTTGGCGATGGCACGCCAAATATCGATTTTCTGGTGGGCGCTCACCAGTTTGACATGTACAGGGTGGGAAAGAGAAACCGTCACATATCTGCATGTTTGGAGTACATGCCCCCCCCTCCCCAACCTTGTCATGGTTCCCATTCTCTCATCTGTCGTGCGTTGCATTCCTCATTCCCTCCACACCCCACCAACTTACATCCCCCCCCTCCACACAGGCATAACCCATTCAATGTGCACTGAGTGTACTCACCTGTTGGTCTGGAGGACCGTAGAGTAGCGCATACTGGGGGAGGACCCCGTCCATGAGCTTCTCCAACTCTTCTGAACTGAAGGCGGGGGCCCTTTCACCAGTAGCAGCAGCCATTGTCACTTCCAGACCGAGTTCACAGCAGCACTTGCAGTATAGGTCCTCTCCTGTGGATGATCAGGTCTCGAATGATTGAGCAGATAGAAAATGGCGGTCACGCCCGCGGCGGTGCGTACCGCGGCGGTGCATCCCGCGACCGCCGGCGCACATCGTCATTGGCTCCTGAAACCCATAGGCTTCAATGTTAACCAATGCGTCTTCGCACAGCGGTCTTCGACCGCCTACCGCCACGGTGTGCCCCGCCAGCGCAGTGACCTCACATCCCATTGTCCCACTTCACAGGTCAGGCATCGGCCATTTCAAGGGCCCACATGGCTTAATTTCTAATGCGTCACACAGGCCTAGGCCTTGCAATGGCACACATACAAACATATCAAACCATACATTTACCTGTACTGTGCAAGCTATGTTGTACGTACCTGTGAGTGGATTGACTCTGTACTCCATATTCTCCTTCCTAGGCACCGTCCGCTGGGACTAGCGATGAGAAGGAGGAATCCTCGCGTGTACCGGCCGCTGGTGGACCTGTCCACAATGGAAGAACGCAACATAATACTACGATACCGACTTGACCGAGCCTCCATCCATGAACTGTGTGCCCAGCTGGAGCCAGCCCTGATGTCCCCCATCCGCCAACCCACAGGAATTCCCCCTCTAGTGCAGGTTCTGTCTGTCCTCCATTTCTTTGCAACTGGCTCATTCCAGACAACAGTGGCCATGTCATCTGGGATGTCTCAGCCTATGTTTTCCAAGATCTTATCCAGAGTGTTGTCTGCCCTGATGAAACTCATGCGAAGCTACATCATTTTCCCAGAGGAGGGTGATTTGCCTACAGTGAAAGCTGATTTCTATGCCCTTGGACACATCCCCAACATCATTGGTGCAATTGATGGGACCCATGTGGCTTTAGTCCCCCCAAATGACGATGAACAGGTGTACAGGAACAGGAAGAATTACCATTCAATGAATATCCAGGTGGTCTGTTTGGCTGACCAGTACATCTCCCATGTAAATGCCAAGTTTCCAGGGTCAGTTCATGACGCGTATGTTATGCGAAATAGCAGCATTCCCTATGTGATGGAACAGCTACAGAGACAGCGTGTGTGGCTAATAGGTGACTCTGGTTACCCCAACCTGCCGTGGCTATTGACCCCAGTGAGGAATCCCAGGACCAGGGCAGAGGAACGGTACAATGAGGCCCATGGGCGTACTAGGAGGGTGATTGAGCGAACCTTTGGGCTCCTGAAGGCCAGGTTTAGGTGCCTGCATATGACATGTGGATCCCTAATGTACTCACCAAAGAAGGTGTGCCATATCATCGTGGCGTGCTGTATGCTCCACAACCTGGCTTTGCGACGCCAGGTGCCTTTCCTGCAGGAGGATGGTCGAGATGGTGGTGTTGTAGAAGCCGTGGAGCCTGTGGAGAGTGAAGAGGAGGAAGACTCTGAGGACAACACAGACAATAGGGACAGAGTGATACAACAGTATTTCCAGTAACACACAGGTAAGAATCACCCACGCCATTTCACAATTGCTTATAGCCTCCTGCATCTGTACTTTCTGTAGTTCCCCACAGATGTTTTTCATTAATTTTTGCCTTTCCCTTCCCTTCTCAGTGCTGTCTGACTCAGTACCTGACTTCTGCTTGGTTCGCCCATGAAATACAGCGTATTGACATTGGTATGTTGTCATGACTAATTGACAGAACAGAAATTGAACAGTAATATGTAATACATTTGTTAATAATACAGCATGACTCAAAACAGATTTGTGTGCAAAATGTGATTTATTTACAGTGCTAGATATCGGTACATGTGATTCTAAGGGTGATGGGTGGGGGTGGAGGAATATCCATGGCAGAGTCCAGTTCTCAGTCTCACAGGTGCATTGTCCTTTTGCCTGTGGAAGGATGGAGCATAGGCAGTTCATGGTTGGACAGGGTGGCAATGTGGGACAGTGGGAAGACTTGAGGGGGTATGTCCTGCTGGCGGGGGTCTTGACATCCTACTCTGTCCTTTTTTTTGGTCTCAGGCTACTCTTACGGGGTGGTTGTTCTTCAGCAGGAGGTGGGGTTCTGGGGGGCTGTCGAGGTGTTGGGACCTCCTGTCCAATAGCGCCGGCGGAGGTGGTAGGCTGTTCCTGGTCGGGGCTAGTGACAGGGGCCCTGTGTGGTGCACCATGGTCCCGCAACGCGTCCTCTATCCTGTGGAGGGCCAGGACGATGGTCCCCATTGCGGTCCCGATGATTCTCAGCTCCTCCCTGAACCCCATGTAGCGTTCCTCCTGCTGTGCCTGGATCTCAGTGAACCTGGCCAGTACCGTCGCCATCGTTTCTTGGGAGTGGTGGTATGCCCCCATGAGGGTGGTGAGGGCCTCTTGGAGAGTGGGTTCCCTGGGCCTCTCCTCCCCCCCCTGTCGCACAGCAGCCCTCCGAGCTGCCCGGTTTCCCCCGGCCTCTGTCCCCTGGACGGTGTGCCCGCTACCACTGCCCCCAGGTCCCTGTTGTTGTTGGGGTGTTGGGTTAGCCTGGGTGCCCTGTAGTGGCAGACACACCACTGATTGAGCTGTCCTAGAGACAGAGGCATGGGCCCGCTGGGTGGGAGCTGTGCTGGTGTTGGCAGAGGGGGTCGGGTCTGGTGTGGCCTGTGGCTGCCTGAGGGGAACCGACTGCCCAGAGGTCCCCGATGGTCCGGGCTGGTCATCAGGTTCACTGTCGACAGAGCTGCTATCCTCAGTGTGGGCCTGTTCCGGTGGTGGGATGGACACTTCTGGACCCTCCTGGCTGGTGTGTTGTCGTTCGGGTCCTGCATGGGGTAAGAGAGTTTGGTTATTGTTTCTGTGTGTGCAATAGCGTGCGTGTTATGGGTGCCCTTGTCCCCCAGTGCAGGCATTCCCTTGAGGGAGGTGTTGTGAGGGTAGTTAGTTGGGGGGGGGGTTAGTGCAGTGGTCATGCTTAGGTGATGGGTGCCCATGATTTGTGTTGGCATGCAGGAGTTGGTGTTGGGATGGGTGGGTTGTGCTGGTGAGACATTGTCAGGGAGGATGTGTGCTGGGGGGTTGGGGGTGAGGGTGGGGGTGTGGGTTGGCATGCTGGTGGGGTGGGGGGGATATAGTAGTTGAGATTGGACTTACCAGAGTCCATTCCTCCGGCTACTCCTGCGAGGCCCTGAGGATGCAGGATGTTCAAGACCTCTTGCTCCCACGATGTGAATTCGGGAGGGGTGGGTGGGGGTCCGCCGCCAGTCTTCTGGACCGCGAGGTTGTGCCTGGAGACCATCGATCGGACCTTCCCCCGTAGGTCGTTCCATCTTTTGCGGATGTCCTCCCTCTTCCTGGGATGCTGTCCCACCGCGTTGACCCTGTCCACGATCCGCTGCCATAGCTCCGCCTTCCTAGCTATACTGGTGTGCTGCACCTGCGAGCCGAAGAGCTGGGGTTCCACTCTTAGGATTTCCTCCACCATGACCCGGAGTTCTTGGTCCGAAAAGCGTGGGTGCCTTTGGGGTGCCATGGGGTGGTGTGGGTGAGGTGTGGGGTGGAGTATGTGATGATAAGTATGTTGGTGAGTGGTGCTTTGTGCTACTATGTGGTGTGTGTGATGGTGTAGTGTGCCTCAGTGTGTCTTGCTATGGATTGTCTGCTGTGTCTCTCTCTCCTTCTCTCAGTAATTATGGTCGCAGGGGTTTGTGGGTGATGTGGGTGTGTGTTTTATAGTTGGTTGATTGTGTGGGAGTGGTGTGTGTATGTGTATCAGGTGTGTGTATTTCAAATTGTCCAATGTGGCTGTGTTTTGGTGCTGTGTGTGTATTCTGACCGCGGCGGTGTGTAGCGCCAATGGAATACCGCGTTTGAATGACCGCCGTGTGGATTCGTGGGTCGTAATGGCATGGGCGTATTTCTGTTGGCGTGACGGTGGAGGTTTGGTCATCTCCAGTTTCTCGCTGCCCGCTGATGTGGCGGGCTGCAGTGGAGGACGGATTTTTGGAGGTTTGGCCGTTGTGGGTCAGAATGACCGTGGCGGTTAACCGCGGCCGCGGCGGTGTTATGGCGGTCTTCTGACCGGCGGTAAGGGCCTTTTACCGCCGAGGTCAGAATGACCCCCTAAATGTCTAACTTTACTGAAAGGCCTATGCCTGTCCTTACACAAAGCAGTCTCCAACCCCCTAGAGTGTGTCTGGGGCCAGGACAGAGAGAAGTAGGGGCTTGTGCACTACACAAACATTCCTTTGAAATTTGCCTACTTGAAAGGCAGGGATGAGCATAAGTATTTGACTGCTGACCCCACATTTTTAGAACACCTCTGGACTGAGGACATTCTGCCAGGAAGATGAGCTGGATGCTGTAGGAAGAACTGCCACTCTGCCTGTTGCTTTGCTGTGCTGGCCTTCTGCTTGCTGCTTCAGTCGTGGGAGTGAAAGGACTGGACTTTGCTTTCTACATCCTGCTTTCCAAGGTTCTCCATTGGCTTCAACTGAGCTTTCCTCCTTTTGTGAAGTCTCAGGGATATCAAAGACTTCATCTGCCAGTGCCTTAGCTCTTCAGCTGAGAGTCCTGCTAAGTGGTGCCAAATACAGTCCCTGGGCCCTTAGAAGTGGAATCTGGTAACCTGAGTGAAAATCCATGCAACAAGGCCATTGTGGCAGAAGAATTGATGCAGCACGTGCACCGTGGCTGAAAAATCAACATAGACTGCAAAACAGACACAAAGCCTGTTCCAGCATGGATCCATTGTTTGTGTGCATCTTGATTTTCCATGCATCATCCCGGGGTGTCATTTTTTTTCATCAATGTTGCCCAGGAATCAGTGTATCACTAGTCCAGTGGTAAAAGAATCAACATATCACCAGCCGGGTGGGGAAAAAATCAATACATCACCAGCCAGGCAGGAAAAGAATCCCTCATCATCTGCCCAGGGTGAAAAATATTGATGCATTGCTTGCTTTTCCAATGACTCACTTCCTTTGCGGCCTGCATCATCTTTGTTTTTGACACATCCAAGGTATTGTGTGTTATAGGGATACAACCACAGATTTTTTGGGATTAAGACTCTTTTAAACCTTTAAATGGTGAAAACTTTATTTGTGTATGTTAGAATTTTGTCATTTTGATTGTGTTTTACTCAGATAAATACTGGCTATTTTTCTAAACTGTTGATACTTTACACATTTGCCTCTGAGATAAGCCTGACTGCTTGCACCAAGCTACCATGGGGGAGAGCTGTGGTTATCTCGGTGTGTGACTCCCTTTCCCTGACTAGAGTGAGGGTCCCTACTTGGACGTGGTGTAAACGTACTGCCAACTAGAGACCCCATTTCTAACAGATGAATAGTAATGTTAAATTAAAATAATGTAATATGCACTTATGGGGTTCTTTCTACAGTCTCTATAATTATTTTTCCCCCCACAATTCAATGATGAGTCTATATAAAATACTTAATTTATGGTGTAACAGAATGGAAGCTGAGAAAAAGGGAAAATAAATTGCTCATATTGAATTCATAATTTCTTTACAAAGAGAACGCGTGCGGGAGCAAACCAAGATGGCCGCCCGATAGCGACGCTCCCGATCGGCTGAGGAGATTTCTTCGCGGAGGGGCTGCAATTTGACAGCTGAAGATTTATTATCCTCTGGAAGTGGTGTGTGAACGATCAGAGAGCAGCATGGTGAGTTTTGTTTCTACTTTTAACTCTGGTTTTTAACAGAGTTTACCTCTTTATACCTGCTGTTCCTGATCCTCACAGGATTTCAGCCGCCATTTTAGATTTTTTTTTCAACTCCTCAGATTTTGATTGAAGAAATGGTCAGGTTTGGATTTTAGACTTGCTGAGGTGGAGCAGGGGATTAGTGATGTACAGGATACTACCGCCAAAGTCAACAATTTGTCTAAAGAGCTCATGCTACTTAAAAAACAGAGAGAAGATTTGGAAAATTGTAACATACTAAATAACCTTTTGTATTTGTGGTATTCCAGACGTAGCAGAGGACCAGGACATGGTTACGTTTCTGCAAATACATATTCCAAAGATTGTTGGTCTACAGAGCACCACTGTTCTTAATATACAACAAGCTCATCGTATTGGGACCATCTCAACCATCTACTTCTTCTAAGCCAAGAGCAATTATTGCCCTTTTTCTACAATATTCAGACTTGATGGCAGTCTTAACAGCAGCTAAACAACACAAACAAATGCTATGGTCTGGCCAAAAACTTTTCTTCAGTCAAGACACAGCTAGGGCAACTGCGGCTAGAAGAAAGGAATTTTTGGATCTCAGACCAGCCTTGAAGCCCATGAATGCGAGATATGGCCTTATTCACCCTTGTCTTTTTAAAGTTATATTTAAAGATAAAACATCTACTTTTGATAATCCATCTGATTTGAAGCAATGTATCTATACTCACAAGGGTGAAGCTATGGAACTCAGCAAGACCTGATCATTCAATGGGGGACCATTAATCAGTTTAGATCTGTCAAGTGTAGAAGTTATTTTTCTCCAAGTGTGTCTGTGTCTTGTTTACATGTAATGTCAACAATGCAATGTCACTTCCCTTGTTGATAAGTCCAGTTCTTAGCTGTTAATGTATGCCTTAAAACATATATCTCTGTTCTCACTCATATCTTCCCCTTTGTTACTCAATACTTTATTTTCCTTGGGGACCATTGTTGGCTGGCCTCCAATTTTCGTACTCCACCCTCTCCCTCTCTCCCTTACCATATACTTCCTTACAAGACAAATATGACTAAAGCTTTTTGGCTTTTTGTCATCTTCTTCTATTGTTGGGGGGCATGTGCTGCCTCCTCAATCATTTTTTCCCTTTGTATTTTCTGTTTTTTCTTCTATCTCTCTGCTTTCTTCACTCTCTTTTTTATTCTCTAGTGCAAAATTGACATCAAGCACCCATTTATAGATATATGTTCATCACCCTTCATTCCATCTTATTTTATGATCCATATGTTTTCTGCATTTTAAGTTAACTTATGATTATATTGTCTAAATGTGTCCTATTGTTTCGCCGATGATCTGTCTTCGTATTATTTCATGGAATGTTAAGGTGTTACGTAATCCGGTTAAGAACCAAAGAGTGCTTCAACATCTCTCTAAATTAAATTGTCAAATTGCTCTTCTACAAGAAACACATCTTAAGGAACAAGATTTTAAATGTCTGAATAAGAATTGGGTTGGCCATGTGTTTGGTTCCTCTGCAGTTAACAACAAAAACGGTGTAGTAATTATAATTCATAAATCCTTGCAAATACAGGTTATAAAAGAGGCTAAAGATGATGTAGCAGATGGGTTTTATTTACAGCCAGGATGAATGGTATGGTATTTTCTATATGCAATGTTTATCGTCCTACTGGAGAAGAACCTCAATTTTGGGCTAATTTTTCTTCCTTGTTATTATCTTGCAAATCTGACAATTTTGTGGTTGGTGGGATTGCAGTCAATTACTGGACCGTTTTGTAGACCGTTGTTCCCAAACCCGATCTATCCACAACAAAATGCAGAAGGCATTCCGTCAGGCAATTTCATCTAGAGGTCTTCATGATGTATGGAGAACTGCTCATCCAGATGTATTAGAATTTACATTTTACTCTCCAGTTCATTACTCACACTCTAGAATTGATTAAATATTTGTTACACAAAATATTCTTCAATCGATCTTGCATGCTGAAATTGGGTCTATACTTATATCTGATCACACCCCGATTATTATTAATTTGGACTCCCCAAATAATTCCTCCTTCTCTAATCGCTAGAGGTTTAATAATTCTTTACTGCAGGACAAACTATTCATTGATCAAATTACGGTGTTTGCAGATTAATTTTTTAGGAACAATCTACTCTCAGACACTCAGATTAATTTTATATGGGATACTACAGCTAGGGGTTTTATTATTGAATATGTTGCAACCCAAAAAAGAAAAAAAAAATCACAATGTATCATCTAAACTGCTTGAACAAATCAAACATCTTGAACATGATTATTTCTCTTCTAATAAACCAGATACTTTATCCAGGTTAATTAAAGCTAAATTACTATATAATAAGCAATCCTGGGAAAGTGCATGTGGTACCCTACTCAAAATTAATTCTAAATGTTATGGAGGAAAGAATTCATCAGGAAAATGATTGGCTAACTATCTAAAGAGTAAGAAACAAAAAACTAAAATTAGTGTTATTATAGATAAACATGGAAACAGACATACCAGTGACTCAGCAATTTTGGAATGTTTTACGGGCTATTACTCCAAATTATACACCCCAGAAAGCACTTCCTACATGGAAAACATAGATGCATTCTTTCAATCTATTCCTACGTCAACAGCTAAGTTAGTGGATTTATCTCCTTTAGATTTTGAGATGTCTGAGGCTGAAATTAAACCTGCCATTACCAAGCTCCCTAAACTGGTCCTGATGGTTTCTCAGTTGAGTTCTACTCTAAATTTGCATCTTTTCTAGTTTTTCCTAGCACAAGATCAAACAAGAGGTACATTTTTCGAAGCCATTCTATGTCTAATTCCAAAAAAAGGTAAAGATTTATCAAACTGTGGAAATGATATACCCATTTCCCTTATAAACACTGATTGTAAAATGTTTGCAAAAATTCTAGCTCTCAGCATTAATCAGTTCATTCCAGATTTAATTGATATACATCAATCAGCTTTTGTTGAGGTGTGGTATATTTTGGATGATTCTCGAACTTTTCTCAACATTATCCATCTAGCCTCTAAGTCTAAAGAACCTATGGCTGCTATAACTTTAGATGCAGAAAAAGCCTTTGACCAAGTTTACTGGGATTTCATGTTTGGGGCTTTGAGATGGCATGGGTTTAGTCCACACATTGTGAAGCTTATTCGACTTTTATATTCCTCACCTTCCGCATCTATTTTTGTTAATGATAAACAATCTCAATATGTTTCATTATACAGAGGTACTAGACAGGGCTGTCCACTATCACCCCTTTTACTTATATTAGCCCTAGAACCTTTTCTAGAGAAGATACGCTGATCATCTGATTTTTGTGGCTTTAAACATAATGATTTAGAAATTAAATTTACAGCATATGCTGATGATATTTTGCTTTTTATTTCAAATCCCCGAAAAACTATTCCTGAATTCTTTCAATTGTTACAGGAATACTCTAATGTATCGGGATATAAGCTTAATGTAGATAAATCGGAGGTTTTGCCATTAAATGCTTATTGCTTATCCAGCATGTTTAAAGATACTGGCTTTACCTGGAATTCTAAACATATCAAATGCTTGGGTATCTTATATTATAATTCTATTAAAGACACTATTCAATTACATTTCCAACAAGTTAAATCAAACATTTCTAAATTGTCTGATAGATGGTATCCTTTATATTTACCTTGGTGGGGGAGACTGGCTACAATCAAAATTATGATTTTGCCCATACTAAATTTGTATTTGTCTATGCTTCCAGTTAAACTTCCCTCTGTTTTTTTAAACTATTAATACATTATTTATGATTTTTTTGTGGAATAAACGTAGATCCTGCATATCACTAACTAAACTACAGGAATCTGGAGAAAATGGTGGTGTCAATTTTCCTTGTCTTAAACGATATCATTCTGCTTTTACCCTGAAACAAATATGGATGGTCCTTTCTTCCAACCCTCAGGAGTATGCAACAATTTGGTCTCAACTGGAGCATTCACAAATCATGTCATTTACTCTTAAGGATGTAATTAGTTTTTCAAAACTTCCTAAATCTTTCCTCTCTCCAGTGATTGCATTCTCTATTTCTACTGCCATACCATTACTCATTGCTTCCCACTCGTCTCAGGAGAATCTCCAGAAAACTCCTATTTGGTATAATACAGATAATAAAATAACTAACAGGGTTATTGCCTGGAGAGAATGGATATATAAAGGTATTATAACCTTAGGTCATTTATTCACAGATGGTGGTCTGCTTGATTGTCATGATGGTCAACAAAAGTTTCATATTTCTTCCCAATATGCTGTACAGTACCACTACCTTAAAAATATACTTAAAAATATTATCTCAATCCTTACACTCATTTACTTCTATACAGATCCCCTCCCAGCTTTCCAATTTTTCCGTACCTCTGATGGCTTCCTTTGTGTATAAAACTCCTATAACTACCTACACTGTAAGACCAAAGTCTAAAATGGAACTAGCATGGGAACTAGATTTTAATCAACAGTTTCCTTTACATGTGTGGAAGAAAATATGGTTAAAACTCCATAAAACATCTTGTTCAACGTCCACAACTGAAGCATTATATTATTTTTATAATAGACATTATTATACTCCTATGGATCTCTATAAATGTAAGCTTACTGCAGACAACAAGTGTTGGTCATGTTCTCTTGAAAATAGTCACTAAATGCACATGTTTTTTTAATGTCCTTTAGTTAAAAGGTTTTGGGTACAAGTATGGGATAAAATTAATCAGATTCTGTGTACCCATATACCATTTGATTTCCTGCACATTGTTTTGGGTAGTGCTTCTTCCATATGTCAATCCCTGCTTATGCTTGGTTATTTTGTTGAACTTCTTATTGCTAACGCTCCTCAAATTATAACCTCAAATGGGAAAGATACCTCAAAAATATCTGTAGTTGCTTGGTGGAATTTGATTTGCTATAATAACAGAATGGATTGTGCAAATGCTAATACTACTCAATTGCTAATCAAAAGAGACAAGCTATGGATTCCTCTTACCTCTTTTCTTTCGAAACAAACAACCTTTCATACCACTACCAATACTGTTTTTGAACCTCCTAAATTTTCTATTTTGAATTAATGGTTGTTATTTTCAAATATGTGTTTTACAATTTGCACTGTTCAGTTTCTTTTTTTTCTCTTCCTCTTTTCTTTTATTCGATTATTAACTTCCTTTAATAAAAATGCTAGTATTATAAAGTACAATATACTTATTATTGTGTATATAAAATGTTTTTGTATGGACGTTTAACTCTGTATTTCTCTAGTTTAACATATTTGTCCAATTTTATTTGGAAGTTTATATTGTAATTATTTATTTTTCCTATTGTACCACTGTTTACTATTACTTTTAATAAAGCAATATTAAACTAAAAAAAGATATAAAATTGTTGTGTTTTATGATTAACAATAGCTTTTTTTATTACAGATTGCGAAACTTTAAAGAACACATTTATAATATGAAACTTTAACTTGTATTTAAGTTTTCTTTCTTTTTACACAGATTGACTAACCTATTTATTGCTGTAATGTAAGTAACTAATTGCACTGTTCTCCCTTCATAGACCAATCATTAATATACCCAATTAGACATTGGTAATCATAGTCATGCACTAACACACTGATTTATCCACATGTATACTTTTATAATGACTAACTCACGAAGGGACACACGCATCCACGCACTTGTTGCTTAAAATGAGAATTTTCCTTAAAAACAAAAAGCAAGAGGCATATGGTAAAACAGGAAATTATTCATTTAATTAATTATTATGGCTGGGAGAGCAGTCACAGAACTGGGGTCTGAGGACTGTCTCTTGAAGTACATTGAATGAATGTGGGTTTTATACATTTCACTGGATGCAATAAATTCATAAAACAATCCTTCCTTGATAAAAATTGTGAACAGTTGACAAGGAGTCATAAATACAATTACAATGGGGAATCCAGGTGGGCCTCAACCTGGCGTGGACACTATGTGGGCCAGCCAATAGATGTCCAGCCTGAGGGGCACATGCACAATTGTGCTGTGTGTGCTGTGTGTGCTTGCCCTGGTTAAGTGTACCTAACTACATGTGGTATTTAACATTGTGGTGTTTTGGGAATGCACATATCCCTCTGGCCATGTGCGCTGTATTTCAGCCAATCTCAAGGAACCTTTGTAGTGTTGCTGTCTATCTGTGGGATCTGATCTAAGTTTACCTGTGCATTTGGAAGTCATCTAAGTGTTACCCCACCTGATGATCTGTCAGTTATTAACCTTCAGGCCTTGGTTCCAAAGCCAGACTGACCATGTACCTATGTGCTAGCGTTGATGGAGAGTTCATGATGGGGGAATACAGCAGTGGTGATGCAACTTTGTGTATGAAAATGTATTGCTCGTATATTAGAATGTCTTTGTTGTTGTGCACATCATTATCAATCAGTCCAATATCAACACACTGACACACCAGCCATACACTGATGCAGGCACTGATACACCCATAAACACACTTATTCATACACTGAGGCAGCCAGCCATACAATAACACATAACACACCAAGGCACACACCTGTGCAGATACTGGCACACCCAGTCACATTGTAATACATCCAATGACCCAGGCACACACTGATACATACACTGAGATATCCAGGCACACAATAATGTATGCACTAACATACCCAGCTACACACTTACACATACTCTGATACACCCAGACAGACATGGATGCATACACTAACATACCTCTACATACACTGATACTTACAGTCACACACTAATGCAGGTACTAACAAACACGGGCAAACATTGATTCATAACCTCTCATATCCTTTCATATTCAGTCACACTTATGCATAGCCTGCCATCCCCAGGCACACACTGACACATACACTAACACACCCAGGAATACACGGGTGGATACACTGGCACACCCAGGACACACTCATGCACAATCTCGTATACCCAACCACACACTAATACATATGCAAACATACCCATTCACACACTGATGCATTCACTAACACATTCAGGTACACACTGATACATACACTAACACACTCAGACACAGTGTTAGATGTGCTCAAACACCGAGGCACATACTCATGCATAAACTGACATACCCATGCACACATTAATAAATATGCTGACACAACCAGACACACGTTGGCACATACACCAACTCATAAATGGATGCATACACTGACACAACCAGGACACACTCATGTATAGTCTGACATACCAGGGCACAGACTGATATCTATACTAATACACCCAAGCACAACCTCATGCATACACTACCACAACATGGCACACCCTCATGCCTACACTAACAAATCCATCTAGGCACACACTGATACCTACACTGACAGACCAAGGCATGCACAGATGCAAAGCATGGACTGAGACAACCGGACATACTCTCATGTATACACTGACACACCCAGGCACACACTGTTGCATACAGTGACACAGCCAGCAAAACACTAATACATACACTGACATACTCAGACACATGTTGACATGTACGCTGACACACCCAGGCACACATTGACACATACACTGAAACCCCAGGCACACACTGATGCATACACTGACATGCCCAGGCACACACTCATGCATAGATTGACATACCCAGGCACAAACTAATATATACGCTGACACACCCATGCTCACACTAACGCATACACTAACACATCCAGACACATACTGATGTATACACTAACAAATCCAGGCACTCACTCATGCATGAGTGCCTGGATGTCTGACACACCCAGACACACATTTATGCACCATTCAAACAATAAAGGAACAAAGGACAAACACAGCTCTTTTTTTGATAGTTTGTGTGGCCCTAAAAATATATATTTTTAAACAGTTTTGATTTGTTTGTGTTTTTTTCTCAAAAAACTAGTGTACCCAAAAAATCAGGTATATAACTGTTATGAAAGAATAACAATGAAGACTAACATGCTTTCTGACTGAAAACTACATTCAACAACTTTGTGTGCTGCAACTGAAAAAACCCCAAAAATAGCACAGATGATTATTAACTGCGTCTCAATATTCATTCACAGATGGAGGGTTTATGCCAACTGGCATGTGGCACCATACACAATGTGTAGTCAGGAGCCTCTAATTAGGACACACAGCTGGCACTGTTACTCTTCCGGTGGCTGAAGGTACTGCCCCATTTGCTCCTGATGCAGAAGGATGCTCTCTGGTTTCACTCTCGTGGGCCATTCCTTGATAAGATCCTTGATGAATGGTCTTCAGATATTTCCACATTGATGATGTTCCATGGCTATACTTCTTATTAGTACCTCACGAGAGTTCCTTACCACATATGGTGCACCTTACAATTTTTGCTGTCACCTTACTTTCGTCTGATGGTATGACAAAAAAAAACAGACCTCGCATTCTTTTTTAGCAGGTGGTACGTCCTCTTCTTCCTCCTCCTCCACAACAACAGGATGTTCCTGCTCCATAGGTGGTTGTGCTGCAGCCATTTTAAAGGTTCAGTACTTCTCAGCAGGTGGAAACCCCAAAAACACCAGCTTGTAAGAACTGTGTGCTTCTTAGTCAGTGTCCAAGAAATAATGACATATTTTGGGTGGAGTTTCATCCCAAATAAAGAATTAGTTCCTTTGTGGCCAATGAAATGAATACTTTTTGTTGTGTCATCACCCGAATCCTCAGATCCTTGCGTGGATCTACGGATCTATGTTGCACTTAAATAACGCAAGGATCGGTTTAAAAAAATATATCCTTCCAAATACATATACTTATATAGGTGTTTGCTGATTTTGTACATGAAGTTATTTCACTGTGTATATATGTGATTAATATTTTTAAAATGTGCCGAATCCATGGCTCCAGATCCCCAGGTCTATCCCAATCACAAGTTCACAAAAGAAACCATAGAGTATTGCTTGTCTATGTTACTGGCATAATGGAGGATCTGTGTATCCCCAAAAATTATTTTAAAAAATAGTACAGTGGATATAGGTATGTTTATATTATCAATACTTTGTTATTATTGACTCCTATTTTGTTGGTGTTCTCCTTGTTTCTACCTCATAATCATTCCTTTCTCCTTCTTTTTTCACCTGGTTTTTCACTGTCTTCACATTGTTATTCCCTTATTCTCATTACTTTCTACTTTTTTCACATTACTTGGTCTGTACTCTTCTTGGTTTCCCCTCATTGTCACTGCTTTCATTTTGCTTTACTTGTTTATTTTTGAGGGCCACCTCGTATGCACCAGTTTTTACTTCTTTTTCGTGCTTTTTTGTAAATTTTATAGGTGCCTACTCTGTGTTTTCCCCTCATTGTGTGGGATTGCAACATGCTAATGCATACCCTTGCACACTCATGTACACACTAATGCAGACACTGACACACCCAGGCATACACTGAAGGATGCAATGGCACACCCAGGTACACACTGATACATACTGGCACAGCCATGCACACACTGATGTGTGCACTAACATACCCAGGCACACACTGATAAATACAGTTGCACACCCAGGCACACATAGATTGTTAAACTAATATACCCACTATGACACTCATGCATACCCTTACACACACGCACTAATTCATGCACTAACACATTCAAGTATATACTGATACATACACTAACACACATAAGCATACACTGATACATACATTGAGGGATCTATTCACATGCTGATGCATACACTGACACATCCAGGCAGACACTCATGTATGCACTGAGACACCGTGCACACACTTAGGCATACACTCATGCATTGACTGACATATCTAGGCACACTATTACCTACGCTAACACACCCATGCTCATACTGATACATACACTAACACACCCAGACACACACTGACCTACCCAGAAAAACACCAATACAGACACTGACAGATCCAACCTGTCAACACCATGGCTGCGTGCACGCTCTGGGGCCCGCCTGATGCCAGAATCCGTGCATTACTGTTTCCACCACACAGTCTTAGCCCAGAAACTGCCATTTGCAGAATCTAGTAGCTGCTGCAGCGCGCTATACGCACATTATCTTTTATTCATGGCATTGGTCCCAAGTATCTTTATAACAGCCATCTTGGGCGGAGCACTTTGGGTGTGGCACTTGGGGCGGGGCACTTGGGGTGTGGCACATGGGGCGGGGCACACGTCTATTTAAGTGACCCTGCCCAGTTCTCACTGCTCACTATTCTGAGGATCTCGTGAGGACCGGAGCTTTTCTGTTTGAAGTCGGGTGTTTCCATGTTCCTGCTTGTTCACCTGGGATTCCCCTGTGTTGAGGCATTTGAAGCAGCGAGTAGCAGACACTCAGGGCGGTAAGACGGATGGTGGTTTCTAGCTTCCATCATCCGTTTTCTTATTTGATAAAACTGTTTAAAGGTTGATATTCCTTTTTTTGGAGAAAGTAGTAATTTTTGGCAAACAGCTGTAAATATTTAAATTGATAACAAACTAAGCGAATGTTTTGCTGTTACAACGTTACCGCTTTCTCGCGGTCACTTTTCAACTTCAGCTGCTTACTTGTGGAGTCACTCAGGAGCGACAGAGATACATTGTATAAGCGCGGTTATTCAGAAGAGGTTTAAATGGTTATGAATAAATGCTAAGGCAATAATGTGAACTCAAGGGAATGTTTAATTATGGTTAATGTAAAATACAGACACAAACTGAAATTGTGTATCTTGGAAAGTTTTTGAAATGTGAAGTAACATTTCTTTGAGTGAATACTGTGTTAACCTTTCATTTCTTGAAACTTAAGAAAGGCGCTATGATTTACTATTGTTCCAAGTGACTGCTGAATTTATAGTTGACAGATTCCGAAGAGTTCTGTGATTGATATTTCTCTGTAGTATCTGTGATTCTTGTTTCCGCAGGTCTCCTTCCCCGCTGTACCCTTCCTTAACTCCCTACCCCCCCCCCGGCCACTCTAATACTCTGCGCTCTTAAGGCTTGTAGAGTTGGAGCTGCCAGGAGGTGGGCCCATTGGCAATAATGCGTGTACCCTGAGGATTTGGTCTTGCTGACACAACCATACACTGATGCAGGCACTGACAAAACAAGGAAACACATTCATTCATTCACTGAGACACCCAGGCATACACCAATGCAGACACTAATTCACCCACCCAATCACTAATGCATTTCATAACACATCAAGGCACACACTAATGCATATACAGTAGCACACCCAGGCACATACCAGTGCATAACTGACAGCCCCAGTAAAACAAAAATGCATCCAATAACACACCCGGGCATACATTGATGCATACACTGACACAACCAGACGCACACTCATTCATACACTGAGACACCAGTACTGGAACCTTTAGTCTTCAGAGTGGTAGTCTAAGACCATAACTATAAGGACACAAGTGACTAGAGCACTGAGCAAAATAATAAAGTCTGTTCTACAGAGTGGAAAACAAACATGTGCTCCAAGTTAAAATTCACAATTTCTTATTGTTTACTAAATCAAGGCACATAAGGCACAAGGTCAGGCTACCCTCCTTTATTCCTTCAAAAAGCTTCCTGAAGCATGAAATCAATAAACTCATGACATGATGCCCTCATGGTCAAGAGAAAGAATGGACCAAGCTGTGAATGCACCCTGATGCCATGATCTAAACAAGGAGAAATTACTACTTCTTCACAACATTTTACCCCACAAGGGCATAGGATCACAACTGAATAAAACAATCCTAAAATATTTCTAGCCATTTAACAAACAGAACACAGCACACAGACCATTTACAGAATGTAGTGCATGGCTGCAGCACCATCTTCACTCAAGCAGCAAGAAAACAGAATATGTTGGTGAGACTGCCCCTATTTATAGTGGCTTGATGTGTTATATTTTTGTTGTTACTGCATGCCTAGGATAGCATAATCATGGGAAATGTAGTGCTTTGAAGGTGCTATTCAAAAAAGAGCAAGAAACAGTTGCATATTATGAGACATCTTTCTTTTAGTACACTTCCACAAAGAATGTCACTCCTGGAGTTAGTAGACACAGTGCTAGGTAAATCATTTATGAATGTTTTATCAAAGTCAGTCACTGATCTATTAATTGGAATTTGTGAACATATACTCTTAAATGATTATGTCAAATGGATGACTTCAATTTACTATATCAATGACTTGATGTAAGAGCCATATTGTGAATCTTGACTAAAAGGCGAAAGAAGGAGGAAGTCAAAACATATGGTTGTGATGCACAAGGAAGTCCACTCACTGTTAATTTACCACTGCTAAGAGGAAGCCTCCTCTCAACTCCTAGATTACTGCAGCACCAGAAAAGCTTTCAGTACCCATGCTCCTTTCCTTTAGGATATAGAGCGGTATATTTACTAAAGTTACAGGAAATGCAATGCGGCAACTAAAGATGTTGAGCTGTGTTGTGTGAGAGAGAGCAGGGCAGTGCCATATCTTAATAGATGTGGCACTGCCCTGCTCTCTCCCTAGAACTGGTGACCAATTAGGCTGTTCAGCACTACACACACACTTTTGCATCATAGTACAAGGATTTGGCAGTGATATCTTGCATAGGATTTGTAATGGAAGAGCCCAGGAACATCATACATGGAAATTACATGGAAAAGGGGACTTTCTAAAAGCTACGTTGTCTTAATATTTATTAAAAATGTATCTTTATCATTCAATTGGATTTTAATAACAATGAATATTATTGGTTTAATTATTTTTCTAGTTGGTCCCTTTCTAGAGTTTGCAGTTTAGTATTTTAACTTACACTTTGGTTTTCTACATAGGACAGCTATGCCTGCCACCATGAAAATAGCTTTTTGAAACTTGTCAGTGTAGGGACATGGTAGGTTTTATTTTCTGTATGTCTCACTTTAAAAGTAGACTAACTTTGTGGGCAACAAGGCGTACAAACGGCTGACTTATTAATATTTAGAAAATAAGGTTTTTTTTACCTGTTAAAGAGGGCTATCTGAACAGGTCAAACTGCAGCAGACAGGCTACACAGGGTATGCCTGAAGCCAGCCATGTTTTCTTTTGTCACGTTAGTGGATGACACAAAAAATGCTGACGCTCACAGGTGACAGTTAACTTTTCATGACATAGGTGTATTTCTGTACCATATACATTGGCCTTATTAAAAAGTTGAATATGGCAATCAGGAATTAGACAAACTCTCTGTGGTTGAGGGGTCAGAGCACATACCAATGTGCATCATCTAAAAACCATCAAATAAATTAAGGTGCAGTAAAAGGTGATAACATCTGGGGTGACCACAGAGAAAAAGCTGATTTCCTGCAACAACTATGCTAAACTATTGCCGAATTATTGGACTATTATGTCATGGTGAAAAGGACCCTTTTAATGACTAAGCATTATAGAACATTTCCATGGAGCGTTTTATCTTTTTAAGCATCAGGGGCCCTATTACATATAGGGCACACTTTCTCTGTTTGCGCCATGGCGCTCCCTAAAACGGGTGTGTGAGCGCAAAGAGAGAAAGTGAACCCTATTACATTGAATTCGCTGCCCTAGGGGCAGCCCCCGAACTTGTGCTGCCCTGGGGGCAGCGCACTGAAATTAAAAATGGAGCGGTTTTGAGGCAGCCACTACATGTTTCACTATGCAGACGACCATCCACCTGCACTTTTAAGGTGGAATAAAGATCCCCTGCAGGGGGCGGGTGTAGCGAGTGACTGCACCCGTCTGCATGGGAATGTATGGGATTCCACAGGCCCCCCTTTTCTCCCTCCAGAGGGCTGTCATCAGGTGGCACACTGTCAGTATGCCACCTTTTAGAATCTTTTAGGACCTTTGTCTCTGCACCTGCATATATAATACAGCACAGGTGCAGAGGCAAAGGAATTCCCTTATTTGCATAGGGTCATGCTCCCACAGGAATGAAGGAACATCCTCTGTGATAGCTCTGGTGCTATATGTGCCCCAGCATTATATGTACTGCTAAAAGGGCCACACAAGTGTCTGCTGCCCTTTCTGTAATTCCAAAGTACCCAGGGGGCATGCGAATCTGGTGCAAATGCCCTTTGCACCCCTTGGGTACTTTGTATAATATGGCCCCAGCTCCTTAGTAATTAGCCATTAGAGTGAGCTGAACTTAAGGTATCATCACCTTGTACCTAAACACCGTAGCATTCTCAATGACATTCACTAAAAAAATATGCGATTTGAACTCAGTTTAATTGATAATACCACAAACCTCAGAAAAGAAATACACAAATAATAATGACAATAAAAAAATAAAAAAATGCCGAAGAGTGTATAGCTGAGGTCCAATCAAAATGGGATTCATTTTGAAGTAAAGATTCTTCTCCACTTTAGTGACAATAAACTTGAAAATGTTGGTAAATCAAAACTCCCATGATAAAACTATCTGCTATATGTAAAAATGGAAACATAACACATGCAGTATTGACAATAACTAGCACTCTTTACAGTCACCTGCTCCGTATGCAATTACAACAGTCTACCTTACCTAGTGCATAAAAAAGTGGACACACCAATGAAATGCAAGAAAAGCATCTACCATACTCAGTGCAGCTCCTAAGCAATGGCAAGGGAGCTTCGCCTCACTGGCTAAGAGCCAGCAGCAGAAAAATAAAACAATACTTGAATATCATTTTCTTTTTTTGCTGCTGCCTCAGCCAGCATGTGGAGGAAGGGGCGGGGCTGGACCTCGGAAGGTGGGATGAGGAATTATGTGCACAGAAGGGCATATTTATACTCTGTTTGTGCTTAATTAGCATCATTTTTTTATGCTAATTGAGTGCAAACTCAACACAATATTTATAATTTGACGCTAGACCCACTTAGCGTCACAATATTGGTGTTAACGTAATTTTTCAGATGCATGAAACCTCCTTGCGTCAATGCGATGCAAGGTAGGCGTTCCTGTCCAAAAAATTACTCTAACCCCCTAGACCCATATTTATCCATCCTGGCAAATATGACACACAGGTGGAAGGCGGCCCCAAAAAATTACATTAACTCCGATTTGCGCCAAAATTTAACGGCTGGGTCAGGGCAGGCGTTAAAATGAGGCAAACTCATCACTACTTACGGAGAACACACAGAAGCAAAATTACCAACCCACAGGAGAAGATGGAGGTGAAACTGATCCAGCTTGTGAGATGACGCAGAAGACAGCAACAACTAGAGCAATCACCACCACCACAACGTGGCCCACAAATGCAACATAGAAGGCAGAAGAGGGACTTCAGAACCAGGACAACCCTCCGTGGCCCCAGGGACCAGGACATCATTAGGACCTACAGACTGAGCTGGCAAGCCATACTACACCTGCTGCACAACATTGAGCTATAAATCACAGCTAGCCTGCAAACCCCACACAACATACCACCTGTGACAAAGCTGCTAGCTATCCTGCACATGCTGGCAAGTGATTCATTCCAAACAATGGGTGCCCTGGTTGCTCGTGTCTCACAGCTGTCATTCTCTGCATTCCTGCCAAAGGTGTTAGATGCAATAATCTCCCTGACACCCCGCCACATCAGCTTCCCCAACACCCAGCAAAATCAGCAGGAACCAAACAGGGGTTATATCAAATCCATGGCTTCCCACATGTGCTTGGTGCAATTGACTGCACCCATGTCCGGCTCAAACCATCTGCAGCAACCGAGTACTTATACCGGAATCGCAAGCAGACGCATTCCATTAATATGCAGGCCATATTGGGCCACCAGGGACTATTCATAAACATTTTGGCCAAGTATCCTGGGAGTGTCCATGACGCCTTCATATTCCGGCACAGCAGGATCGATGAACAATTCCAGGATGGACAATATGGAAATGACTTACTTGTGAGTAAGTCAACAAACCTAGCAATAAGCACACAACACACTAACACTGTAGGACACACAAGACATGCATCACTACATTAACACATGGCCAGGGTAACACAGCTGTGCAGGAAACCACATATATGCACAATGCTGCAGTACAGCACAATGAGTGCACACCACAAACATATAAACCCACATGTACGTAACACACCCACACATTAACGGGAACACAACATGATGGACAGGTGCGGACATGCACCCTTTGTTAACAGAAGAACTACACAGACCACTACAAGTGCTCACAGGTTGCCTACTACGTACACTTCACACACAGTACACCAAACATAGAATAGCACAGACATGTCATTGGCATACACCATGCCCATGTCATGTAAGTTCCATATAGGCGCAAATCCCTCAAGTCATGCTGTGGAAATCACTGCCAGAGCAAACATCAAATACCAGACAACTGCTGCCTATACCAACCACATCTCAGCAACACATAATGACTTACCTGTTGTGTGCAGAGACATCTGCCTTATGCATTGGCTCACACACATAGGAATACAAGATCACTGCCTATGCCAGATGTGTGATAATTGGTACCACACCTACTGTAGTGCCACCTCACATGTACCACTTACCGACCCACAACACCATCATGTCTGTACCAGATACAATAAATCGCCCACCATCTGGCAGAGTCACTGTCAGACAGTGCAGATCATGGATGCCATAGTGGGACCCTATAGGAGAATACAGGACATCACTGACCTCACATGCACTGTGCCAAGGGACACATTTGCTAAGTAGCTAAGCTCCATCCCACAGCCTGCACTGTGCATGTTTTGACAGTATAAATGCTGATTTATGTGTTTGAAGATAGGAGAGACACTGGTAGTTATGTTGATCATCCTGTAACAATGAAATACACACCCTTGGACACCTTCATGGCTGCCACAAACATTAGCTGCCACTCTGGATCAGCAAGGGACCTATGAAAAAGCCCATAGTGCCATTGGCATGGCCTGCACTGTATGTACAACTTTGCAGATTACCATTTTTTAATGACTTGAAGCTACCTTGTAAATCAGCCACCCTCCCATGCAGTATAGCATGGACGGGGTGTGAAATGTGTGTTGCTGCAGGTCTGTCACCACAAGATACATAGCATGATGATGCTGATATAGGTGTCACCTAAAACCTGAGGCAGTGCCAACAACAAACACCACCCCAGGGGTGCCATTTGCAGGTTGCAATAATGAAGTAGACTGTGCTTTGAACTCAGATGATTGTGCCACCAATGCATGTTGCATACTGCTGCACACACAGAAAGAGACAATTGTCCATCAAAACAGCATATGTATAGAGCGGTGTCCTTTCCTGCACAGATACATCCACCTCCACTGGGCAGCTAGCCAAGTACCCTGGTGCAAGGAAGGTAGTGTAGGTGTACAGCTCCATGTGAGCAACTGGTGCAGGGGACAACTGGCGCAGGGGACAACAAAGGGTTGCCTAGTAACATATCACACATGGGGCATTCTTGCATAGTCTAAATGTTGCAGGACAGTGCAGCCAATTTTGGAGACGTGTTGTGCATTGTCACTTACCCATTTCAATGGCCCTAAGTGTCGCACATCATCTACAATGACACATGTCAAAATGGATGGGATGTCCAGGCTCTGTAGTGCTACCATGTTGCCATCACATCTGACACCATTGTGTTGTGAGGATGTATCATGTCCCCTCTAGTGATAGCACACATACTGACCATCAGTTAGGAATCCAAATCATATGTCCCAGGTCTTTGAGCCAAACACAAGATTGTCATGTTCAACAACCCAGTGCTGAGAAGACCTTACACAAGGCCAGAAACTCACACCATACCACAAACGCATATGAGTCACAACCAACTAAAAATATCAACTGCCATCCTACATGACAAACCTGTTGCAAGCCTTAACATCAACTTACTCCCTCAATCTTTTGCAGCGGATCAGGGTTATGGCATACAGCCATGGATAATGACCTCATTTCCCAACCCAAGCACAGCAGCAGAGCATGCATATAATGAGGGACATTGCAGGACACGGACTATTGTGGCGAGGACATTTGGCATCCTGAAGTCAAGATTCAAGTGCCTGGACATCACAGGAGGCAGCCTCCTATATGCCCCACACATCGTCTGCAAGATCATAATGACATGTGCTATCCTGCACAACATATGTGTGTGGATGAACGTCCCCTTTTATGAGCAGGTTGATGACCTGTCTGAGAAGGAGGAGGAGGATGGTGGTGAAGAAAATGAGGGGGAA
Source organism: Pleurodeles waltl (assembly GCF_031143425.1). Taxonomy (NCBI): domain Eukaryota; kingdom Metazoa; phylum Chordata; class Amphibia; order Caudata; family Salamandridae; genus Pleurodeles; species Pleurodeles waltl. The sequence continues at coordinate 492,772,815 of NC_090436.1, forward strand.
CAGCACAACACAGCTGCTAGGATATGCCGCAGACTGCACATAGTTGAAAACTTCTTCACTTAATAATCACTTAACTCACCTTGCACATTTTATCAATGAACACCTCACTTATTCACACAATCCGGCTTTGGTCTCTTCAGCCTCCACAACATATACCTCAGGATTGTGAGTCTAACCTCAGGTAGCATTATACAAACACTAATCCAAAAAGTACTGTAGCTACGATTGTACTGCTACATCACACACATCACAAATAGCCTCATCACTTGAATGTGCCAACAGAAGGACACAATCTATGGACCACAACATATGAATTACATCCACGTTGGCAACTTGTACAACAATAGCTCATCACACACAACTACAACATGTCCAAGTAGGAGGTAAACAAGGTCCCCATACATGAGGCAGTGGATGTCAAAATTTGGTAAGACAGTAATGTTTGAACAGACCATTGTCACAACTCACATTGTGAGAGTTGCAATGGCTGCATGGAGCATGTGTGACAATGGGGGGACATCATTGGTAACAATGGTCATCATGATTAGCCTAGGTATGTTAAGCAATGGAATTATTTAGGCCTGTATAGTACATCCATGGTAATCAGTCGCGCCACGGCCATTGGGCCTAATCCTGACACAGGGTACACATGACCTCACACTTTGCACCTTTGTAGAGTGCACATCAGAATGGATGAAAACATATGCAGCTTGGGCTGCAAGTCCACCACACAAAAACAACAACCATTGCTGAATGTAATGAGTTTAATCAAACATTTGTGGACAAAACATAATATGGGTGGAATGTAGGCACAGTGTGTCAATCACAGTATGTACCAAGTATGTACACATGCCAGACATATGTGTAGTCCACACACAAGTCACCATAAACTCAAGATCTACATATAGATACAGTTGTCGGGTAACATTTCCTAGTAGCATTCATCAGCCATCATCAACAATGCCCATGCTGTGTATGTCATCTTAAATGTTATGCTCTGTAAGACAACTACACACATCACATAAGTGAAGACAATTCACAATCACAAACCAGAACTGTTACACAGTACTGACTGACATACATATGTGGATACACTGTTGTCACACATGCATACATGTGCACAACGTGCAAATATTTGCATGCTGTTGACTCTGTAACACACACACATCGGTGTAACAGACCAATCACACCCAAATGACATTGTTGCATGGACTACCACATGCGGCCATACACAATATGCCACACTGCAGCATGGCCCATTCCATTTGTATGTTGATACAGGGTGCATCCATTGACAATGGAACAAAGTCACGCAATCAGGAATAGAGTAAAAACAATTATGCAAATGTGTCAAAAACATCTGCAAACACAAAGTATATGACCCATGGGCCCTTAGCATGAATTCCACTTTCACGCTCATCTCAATACTGATTTTCTGTTAATTCAAAGCATGAAGGTAATGCGTAAAAAAAAGACGCACGTAGGTCATGCGTCTAAAATACTCATGCAAATATCATATGCGTCAAATAAATACACGTATAACAGAAAACGTGACGCACGGGGACAGGAAGTGATGTAACAGGAAATCCTGTTTACAGGCATGGTGCAGTAGGTGTACTTTCACTTTTTCTTTACAGTCTGTGTCTCTTTTGACTGTGTGGTTGTGTCCTGGAGTTGGCGGTGTGTTTTTGCCCAGTGTTGTATCTTGTGGTGTCCATCCTGTTGTGTTTTTTGTATTTGTGACTGTACTTTGTCCGAGTGTCAGTAAATTTGTGTGTTTTTTGTGTCTATCATTGTACTTGTACTGTGGGGTGTCGGTCCGGGATAGTTGATAAGTTGGGTTAGTTGGGATACATTTTTGGGCCTTAAGTTTTCTATCTATTCATTTATTTATTTTCGCCAACCTGTACCTGGTAGATATATCTGGTAAGGGGAGGTTGACAAGGATGGGAGAGGAGGAGCTGGGAGGCTTCGTGTGGCTGGTAGCCCACTACCTGCCATTAATGTCGGAGATGGGGGACCATGTAATCCTAGGTTTCCGGACAGAGGCGAGGCCGCTGCGGTAGGGCAAGATGCTCCCCCACCTGAAGAGGGTGTTTCTCAGCACCCGGAACAAGCACCAGCTCAAGCATCACTGGACAGATATGGTGGCCAGGGAGCAGGATCTGCTTGACCATCTTGGTGTGGTGATTGATGGCCCTGTTGGTGAGTCTTCCACTGGCATACCATTTACTGTTCACTGTTCTTGAATGACAGTAGTAGATGTGTTGGAGTGCTGCATGCAATGCTTGTGAACAGGTTGTATGCAACCAGAATGAAGTGTAACTGTGTCAGTCTAGACATGGAGTTGACATGTCCTACCATTTTACCAATGTAGGTCAGATGTTTGGTGAGTCATGCACAACTATCACTAAGTCACACATATCAGGGGTCATGGCAACACCTGTGTCCCGGCATAGAGTCATGTGTGATGCACCAAAACTCCACCAGCCTACTATATTTAGCTGGATTGTGTCAACAAAGTAGGGCAATCCATGTATAGCGCTACATTGTCATAATTTCACACAGATGATTCCTGCCATTATGTTAACAAAGGGGGTGTACCCGCCTTAGGGGGCACTGGCAATGGGGCATTTGATACCATCGGACAACTTTGCCACATCAGTCATTGATTACTCAACGCATGGTCATTCCTGCCACTGCCAGACTAATAATTGAGCCGCATGTCCATCACAAAGTGTCTCTGGGTGCCTTGCAGTACAAGCCAGAATACCTGAGTCAATTGTCTTGCAGAGCACCTGGGTAGTGTCATATATTTGTCACCCAACTCCCCCTCATATCATGGTGTTCCATCATCTCTACATATGGTAGTTGCAGGGTGTAGCACTACATGAATCTCAGGCCCAGTGTGCAGATGTGTGGCTCCCACTTACCCGAGTGTCAGTGTCATCGTGAGTTTGCAGTGGTGTGTCTGTTGCACTGGTCTACACCAGGATAACTAGCTCACTCTAAAATTGTACACACTGCAATATGTTGTCCACTAGCAGTGACAGTGATATGATAGTAAGCATGGCTTTCCATCTCTTACAGGTGGACCTGCCCCCTACACCATTGGTAAAGTGGCAAGATTTGAGGACTCAGATGTATCCAGTAAGTGTGATAATGTCTGTCCTGTGTAGTAATTGAGGGTTTTGGTGTGAGTGAGTAAAGTGTGTTGCACACAATGCTAGAAGTGATAAGATGTCAAATGATCAGATATCAAAATAGGCTGGATGGTGACATTGTGTCCCATTTGAAGGTTTCCGAAGCAGGGAGTCAAATCGTCTGATGCTTATGGTGCTCAATGGGCAGCATTGTGTAAACAAGGTGATGACAAGCCACATGTTGGCCCATATGTGACTAAGAAGTGCACCGCTGTGAGAATGTTGGCACTGGGACACACTGTCATTCTCACAACACAGTGATGCACCATTTTGAACACAATTTGGTGTGTTCATGTAATGTATATGTAGGACTGGGTGGGCAATTGACCCCCAGCATGGTGCTCCATATTTTGTACTCCATTTATGTGACACTTATGTGGAATATAATAGGCATGCCTGCAGGTCAAGGCCAGACATGTGCTGGCATCGATATGGGTGTGTAAGGAATAGAATTGACAGATAAGGTATTGATGGGTGTCTACACCTGGACACATGTATGTATATGTGATGGACCTATGGATACCAGTGCCCTAGTTGGCAGCCCTCCTAACATATGGTCAACTCCCTGACTCCATGTATGAGTGGGCATGCCTTGGTGGATGACCATGACAGCTGAGATGATGGATTGCAGAGCCACCCCCCTGAGGCACTGGGGGAGAGGAACAACAATGTATGCCCTGAGGGAGGCAGTTTACCGGTGCATGGAGTTCATCTTGTTCTCAAGCACGCTGATGCCAGTTTGGAAGGGCAGCTGTTGTGGTATCTCCCTCATGGCAGCAGTTATGTCTCTCAGACACTGCTGGACTCCATTCACTGGGGAGTGTGTGCCTCGGTTGGCTGCAGTCTGTTCAGTAGCAGTAACAATGCATGTGCGTATACCCTCTAGGCTGGCATAGTTTGCATCCACACCCGCACCTCCTTGGCCAACTCCCGCTTGGCTCCTGCCACTGTTCTCTCAAAGCTGGTCCCGGGGTCCTCGGAGTCCTCAGCTGTGTTGGTGCTGGCAGGTCGTACTATTGGGGTGTTAGGTGGGGCCTGTGGGATGGCTACTACATTCATACTTCTCCTTGCGACTGAAGGTGGTGTCTGGAGGGTTACAAGGACCTCTTGGAGGGTCTCTGGGCTAATGGTTGTCAGCTGGTCATCCAGATCAATGGGGTACTCCAGAACAGGCAGATCCACAGGAGAGCCATCATCCTCTGCAATGAGATGGTGTAAAATCAGTCTATCTGTGTTGTGGCAGTTGATATATCACGTCACTGACTTGCTATTTGAGGCTCAATGTCATCTTATTTCCAGAACATTGTTCCTGTACATTATGGCTGCAGTCTATCAGCCCTATGCCCCACCTGAGTGTCAGGTGAAGGGAAGCCCAGTTGGCACAATTGGCTGCATCATATTTTCTAGGTTTAATGTATATCATTTTTGTGGCTTGATGCCATCTTGTAGTTGTCAACCCTCCCTGTGCATCCATTTGCATGGTGAGGCCTTGCAATGGGTGTTGCTGTCCTCATGCACCCATGCAGTGCTGAGACCTTGCACCACAACAGGGATGGTATTGCCAGGACACTGTGCTCTTGTTACCATTGATGGCTCCTCATGTTGAAGTTTGTGTATGTGTGCTACATTGCATAGCACTCATGGACCTAACAGAGTTCAATTTCATCTTCTGTCTGTGCAGGTGTGTTTGCCTTCCTACACACCTATGTCCTCCCCCTCAATGCAGCCCTTGTTGCACTATGATACATGAGTGCAGCATGGTGGCAGTGCAGCTAATTTGACACAGGCACAGGGTAAGACCCAGGGATGGCCAGCATGGGTATGACATTTCTGCTGTGTACATCATTCTGTATGTGACAGTGCCTGATGGTAAATGAGTCTATGGACATCGCCAGTTAACAGGAGTTCTACTTACGTCAGGGCCTGAAGCTAGTTTGAGGTGATTCTGCAGGTAGTCATATTGGTCCCTTATTTCAAGTGCATCAGTCCAAAGGGCACCTGACTGCCATTCTCTATTTGACCACCCCCAACAGCACAGGTGGTAATGGCAACTGTTGTCAATGTGGAAAGCCCCAGGGGCCAATGGCCTGGCACTGGCAGGTTTCCAGCAGCTTACAGAGTGGCAGATGTTGTTCCAGGTTGATAGAGGTCTCCCTGGGGTCTCTCCTGGCTTCCTGGGTCCATTATGCCTCTCATTTGCACTGTTTTCTCCATTAGCATCTGTATTTTATGCTATTGTGGGCAAAGTTGGTGCATTTTCATTTTGCTACATGCTTACACGTCGTAAAATGGATTAGAGTCATTTTTGCTCCATTGACGTCATTTTACCTTATGACAAGGTGCAATGGTTAGCGTTGGGAATAATTACTGTAGACTATTTTCAGCGCCACGCAGCTTCTCTAGTATAAATATGACACCCGGGTGGCGTTAACTAATGGTGCTAGTCAGCGCTAAACTTTTTGTCGCAAAACTGTGTTAGCTCAGTTTTGCGTCAAAAAGTAGAAATAAGGGCCCAAGTGCCCATGTGTGTTTGGACGGCCTTTTCCCAGCCCAGCTGTGTTCACACTGCACAGGCCCCAGTGTTCCATGATAGGGAAGACTTTTAGTTTTTGCATTACTTTCCAGATTGAAGATTGTTTAAAGCATCAGTATAATACATAGCTTTACACCTGCTGATCAATCGCAGTTGGGTTATTTCTTCAAGTACAACTGTAAGACTGTTGATTGCACAATTCTCATCCTTCCTTCAACAGCGGTGGCTATTACCAAATTGTGACCGAAAGTGTGCTAGAAAGGGTCTCTTGACACTAGCCCTTTCGAGGCTCTTGCCAACTGGAACAAATCCAAAAAGGAGTCAGAATGAAGGTGCGTCTTGTTTTCAGCCTATGAGAGGCGGCTATTTTTCTCACCACGAGCTCTAGCTCGCAATGTCTGCTTTCAGCGGTGGAAATTTCATTATCACTTCTAAATCTGGTTTCTAGCACATTAAACTTTCCAGTAGTTAATGACTCTCTTTGTCTCCCTGCTCAGCTTTACTTTTCACGTCGGATGGAGTAATGCAGAAGAGAAGATATTACAGTCAGACCAAGGAGCTCTGTGTAAATGAAGTCTGCATTTTAGATTAGATTTCAGAACCGTTAGCAATACAAGTTAGTAGTTTGCACACACCGATAGACTGAAGGGAAAGACATGCAGCAGATCAACTGAGTAGAACGTCTGCGTGTGGTTAAAAGAACGCTCTAACATTTTTTATACCCCTCCTTTTTTAAATCTCTCGCTTGACATCTTCTTTTCTCCTTTTGTTCCTACCACACTTTTCGCATGTTCACCCTTTGTTTGACTTCGTGGGGCCTGTTTTGCTTTTTTTGCCTATGTCCTTTCTTTCTATTTCAATGCACTCTCTCTCCTACTCACCCAAATAATTACAGTTATGTGTCTATCAGTTGTGCTTTCTTTTGCCCTTTTTTTAGTAATAAAATCTGGAGGCTTCGTGGATAACACATCTACTGCAGGGATCAACCTTTGACTGCCTGGTCGCAGGTTTGAGTCCTTGCAGGTCTACTCAGGCTTTCAACTTTCTGTGCTTACTAAGATAAGGGGAATTGAGTTTGGTAACAAGGGACTAGAAGTGCCAATCCACTGGTTGTAAATTTTGCAATGTCTTTTTACTATCACTATCTGATTCTTGGAACCAACCTAAGTATCAGTAGGGCATTCATAAAACTCCCATTCGAAGGTAATAGAGTAGGATCGGCATAATTAATGTTAACTTTTTGTGGTTGGTTACAAATACATGGCTGATGGCCTGTAAGGTACGGCTGACCGCCATTCATTTCTTTGCATTTCCAAACATTCTTTAAAGTAGCCCGTGTGCATTAAAGGAGCCAATGCTGCTTGAAAATAAGAAAGGATTTTTGTTTGGAAGAACATCAGGCCAGCAAGTGCTGGTCCCCTGGACCACTGACTACTCTCCCTGGGGCTGCCACTACTTTTACTATTAAAAAGGATTTATCGTTTGCAAAATCCTTTAGTGCAGTGGGCCTTACAAATGTATTTTGTCTGTCAATATTGACAAGAGACCACAGAGGTGAAAATGCACTTTACAAATAAGCTTGTTATTTTAAATCAACCAGTTGCATTTTGAAGATCTCTAAAAAGGCTACTTTTTTCTTTAAGTTATAACAAAGTTTTTTTGAAATATCTAAAATGTACAATAGTTTCACTTTCAAGAATAAGCAGCACTTCGTTAAAATGAAGAGTTACTTTGCTGACAGAATTGCTAAAGCACCAGGCCCTCAGAAGAACAATTGGAGAACATTGGGATAACAGCCTTATGAAAAGGGAGTTCCACAAGAATTTTCAACTACCAGAAGAGATGTGAGGAGATTACCGAGTATTTGTCATGGAAAAATCAAACTAATTTGTAGAGACAAAGTGCGAAAATACTATTAAGAGGGAATTTCTAATCCCTCTGTAATTTTGATGTGGTTTTATACTCTTCTTTAAGTCAACTAAGTATTTTGAACCACTATCTTTTTTTTCACTTGACAAATTTTGAGGCAAATAGTGAAGGTTTAGGATCTCGATTGAATATTCTGTCAGAAAAGTTATTTACAGCATCAGCCCAAACAATCAGAGGTGTGGCTTGGCTCTGGGTTTTTATAACTAAGGAACAGAAAAGGGGGTCTTTCGAGGTCACTTTACTTCTTCTACGTGAAAATATCTGGGTTAGACTGTTTAGAGCTGATATAATTACATGGGTGCAGAATGTAGCCCCCTGCACTCACACCTTGAAGCCACTGTTCAAGCATGAATCCATCCGATATTTAAGCGGCAGCAAACTGGGGGGAGTAGGGATGATTCACCTTGGACAAGATGTTGCTGCAGAGAAATAGTTAAGTCACTATAGATGGACACTCGTGTGTACGTGGTCACAAGAGATCACTTAGCTCCATAAATAATACACTCCGATCTGGTTAGTTGGTTGCATCTTGAATGGAATAAGAGGAGATGGACTATCACAAGGTGTGTTCCCAGGAGCGAAAGGGGAGCTCATGAGGACAGTACAGACCTCAAATCTTTTCTGGAAAGATAAGACACCAGTTTATATCACATATGCCCTAAATAACCTCCCATATCTAACTTACACCACCTTGTTAGCTAAACGTCTTTATGAGCTTGCATTCTCACTTGCACATACTTTTAGGTTTTCTTTCCATAGTTCTTTCCCACTCTTCCTTGAAGTCTCAATTCAGTTCACAATCTTAAACAAGTCTCTAAGATTGGAACAGCAAGGAACTAAGGTTTTCTGGAAATACGTTTTTGAAGTAAAACATGAGTCTCCAACAATTGTCAATTAAATTACCGCTTCTTGTCTGGATTCCTGAAGGAATAGAAGACTTTTTCAGATTTTCCTTGCGAAACATAAGTTATCTTTTTACTAATCTCCCTTTATTTGCTGTCTAATGCCTTTCTGGACATGTCTGAGTCAATGGTCAATAGCTAAGCACTCACCGCTGGTCATCCATGACTAAATTCATGCCCTTTAACTGCCACAATGTTAATATATGCAGCGATGAGGGATTCTGTTGTAACTAAGGTATGATAATTGTTAGAAATGGGGTCTTTTGTTGGCAGTCAGGTTACTCCCTGTCCAAGCAAGGACCCTCACTCTAGTCAGGGTAAAAGAGAATCACCCTCAGCTAACCTCCGCTCACCCCCCTGGTAGTTTGGCACGAGCAGTAGGGTTAACTTCAGAGTGCTAGGTTTAAAGTATTTGTACCATCACACACAGTAACTTAATGAAAACACTACAAAATGACACAACACAGGTTTAGAAAAATAAAAAATATTTATCTAAACAAAACAAGACCAAAACGACAAAAATTCACCATAGACAAGTCATCAATTAAAAGCAAAAAGAGTCTTCATGTAATTTTAAAAACAACGCTCACGCTGTTAGTGTGAAAATGTACCTTGGGTGCATCAAAAATAACCTGCACGGGCGAGTGTGTGTCAAAAAGGGCTTGCGATGCGTCGATTTCACTCATGAGCGAGACCTTGCGTCATTTCTCCTTTAGTCAGGTCAGCATGCGTCATTTCTTCTCTCCACAGGAGAGCAATGCATCGATCCAGTCAGCACTCTCAGGTCCGGACAGGCCTTGCATCATTTTTACATGCCCATCGGTGTTTGCATCAGAAATACAGCCACGCGATGGTCCGAAAACCAAGCAGCACTGGTTGCGATCTTAGCAGCCTCCTTTAGCAGTGTTGCGCATCGTTTCCCTAGCTGCAGGCGTCGATCTTCCAGTCGCATTGCAGGTGAGCAGCGATCTTCACCCAAAAAGCCAGCAGCACATCGATTTTTCAGCCGCAGATCGGAATTGCGTCGATCTTTTCCCCGCACATCGGTCGGTACGTGGATTTCTCACTTTTGTGCTGCCAGCTTCTTTTTTCAGGGCCCCAGGAACTGGATGGGCACCACTTGGCAGAGTAGGAGTCTCTCCAGAGGCTCCAGGTTCTGGCAGAGAGAAGTCTTAGCTGGCCTTGAGACTTCAAACAACAGGAGGCAAGCTCTAAATCTAGCCCTTGGAGATCTTCACAAGAAGGAAGGCAACACAAAGTCCAGACTTCGTCCACTAGCACATGCAGAAGCAGCAACTGCAGGAGATCTCCACAAAGCACAGTCACAGGCAGGGCAGCTCTTCTTCCTCAACTCTTCAGCTCTCCTCCAGGCAGAGGTACCTCTTGGTTTCCAGAAGCCTTTTAAAGTCTGTGGTTTTGGGTGCTTATCTTCTACCCATTTTGCCCTTTGAAGTAGGCCCACTTTAAAGGAAAGTCTCTCTTGATTGTGAACTCCTGCCTTGTCCAGGCCAGGCCTCAGACACACACCAGGGGGTTGGAGACAGCATTGTGTGAGGGCAGGCACAGCCCTTTCAGGTGTGAGTGACCACTCCTCCCCTCCGTCGTAGCACAGTTGGCTTATCAGAAAATGCAGACTACACCCCAGCTCCCTTTGTGTCACTGTCTAGTGAGAGGTGCAACCAGCCCAACTGTGAAACTGTCCCAGACAGGGAATCCACAAACAGGCAGAGTCACAGAAATGGTTTAAGCAAGAAAATGCTCACTTCTAAAAGTGGCATTTTCAAACACACAGTCTTAAAATCAACATTACTAAAAGATGTATTTTTTATCAGAGACTCCAAACTCCACATGTCTATCTGCTACCAAAGGGTATCTACTCTTTTAATCATATTTAAAGGTAGCCCTCATGTTAACCTAAAAGAGGGACAGGCCTTGCAACAATAAAAAATTCATTTTGCAATATTTCACTGTCAGGACATATAAAACACATTACTATATGTCCTACCTTAACCATACATTGCACCCTGCCCTTGGGGCTACATAGGGCCTACCTTAGGGGTGCCTTACATGTAAGAAAAGGGAAGGTTTAGGCCTGGCAAGTGGGTACACTTGCCAAGTCGAATTTACAGTTTAAAACTGCACACACAGACACTGCAGTGGCAGGTCTGAGCCATGTTTACAGAGCTACTAATGTGGGTGGCACAACCAGTGCTGCAGGCCCACTAGTAGCATTTGATTTACAGGCCCTAGGTACCTCTAGTGCACTGTACTAGGGACTTACTAGTAAATCAAATATGCCAATCATGGATGAACCAATTACATACACATTTTGTATAGGAGCACTTGCACTTTTGCACTGGTTAGCAGTGGCAAAGTGCCCAGAGTAGCAAAAACAGAGTCCAGCACACATCAACAACCTGGGAACACTGAGATATCATCACTAGAATGTACCAAGAGTCAGTTAGAGAACTGACATTGCGTGGTGAGAAAGTGTTAATCTGCTGGCTGGGATGGAGCTTGTATCATCAGAGTAACTTGGATTAAAGCATACAGATATAGGGGGTCATTCCGACCCTGGCGGTCATAGACCGCCAGGGCCGGGGACCGCGGATGCACCGCCAACAGGCTGGCGGTGCATCCAGGCCAATTCTGACCGCGGCGGTAAAGCCGCGGTCAGAAAAGGGAAACCGGCGGTTTCCCGCCGGTTTTCCCCTGGTCTGAGGAATCATCCATGGCGGCGCTGCAGGCAGCGCCGCCATGGGGGTTCCGACCCCCTTCCCGCCAGCCTTTTGACCGCCAGAACCTTGCTGGCGGGACCGGGTGTCGTGGGGCCCCTGGGGGCCCCTGCAGTGCCCATGCCACTGGAATGGGCACTGCAGGGGCCCCCTAACAGGGCCCCACAAAGATTTTCAGTGTCTGCATATCAGACACTGAAAATCGCGACGGGTGCAACTGCACCCGTCGCACCCTTTCCACTCCGCCGGCTCCATTTGGAACCGGCATCCTCGTGGAAGGGGGTTTCCCGCTGGGCGGACGGGCAGCCTTCTGGCGGTCGCCCGCCAGCCCAGCGGGAAACTCAGAATTACCGCGGCGGTCTTTTGACCGCGCTGCGGTATTCTTTCGGGGGAACTTTGGCGGGCGGCCTCCGCCGCCCGCCGAAGTCAGAATGACCCTTCATCTACAAGGAAGCAGAGTATTTTAGATTCCCTTTTAATTTCTCTCACTACTAGCTAAGCAAAGAAGTTTTCACCCTCAGCTGTCCATGAAAAGGCCACCTCTACTGTACTGCACGATGTCTGAAGGTCTCCACCGCCTGCCCGCTCTGGGAATAATTCTCCAAAGATCCTCCCTGAAACCTTGATGTCTGCAATGTTGACTCACCTGGTTACTTGATTACGTGCAACTAGAGCAGGGAGGGGCTGATCTTAAATAGCAGCGTTCCACCCAAAATGGCCACTAGGTCTTGTGAGATCCCGCAAGTTGCACATGGCTCTGCAAAATCTTGTGGTTTTCCAGAAGGTTGAAATACTGACAGGCAAGAATTACAGAGTCTTTTCCCCCAGCCATCTCAGTGTGTAAGCCCAACACCCATGCTTTTTAGAAAGAGATTCTCTAAGGGCCACCTGTGCCACATGATCTTGAACAGGTTGATGTGACAAGGGCCTCACGGCCCTATACACTGGAGGAGACAGGTGACTAAAGTGGACAGGGTGACCCTTTACATAGACCAAAAAATGCCTCATTTCCATCCAACTTCCAACCTCCAGTATCTGGCAAAATTAACTTTACAGGGAGTACTATCTCAGCTTTGACCATTCATAAGGAGAAATAATATGCTTGGAAATATGCAGATGAGAACTACAATTGATCGTCGCACATACATAGTCATCACTGTGATCTTGGATGATATGAGAATGGAGATTACTGTAGACAATGTCAGCACAAGTATTATGTTTTCATCACTGCCAACCATTCTGAAATACTGAAATACTATCAAATAGAAACAAATGTTTTGAATCATTTGAGGTCCTTCCTTCACGGTTAGTTGCTTAAAGCTTTTTTGCATTAGTTCTACTTGAAGGATCATTTTGACTGTACCACAGGCCTTTGCATTCTCACTGATGCAGTTTAACTTTCATATGATTCCTTTGAGTTAATTAATATGATCCTTGAGATTTATTTTTAACTATGCAAGTGCTATCCAAATGAAACTTAGGTTACTTGCAAAAAACTGGGAACAAAAAGAAATCTTCCCATGATGTTTCATCTTATTGGGTCAATGAATGCATCGAAAATATAAATATTGATCCCAGGAAAACTTTTGCATAGTGACAGGGATGTCCAGAGAGGAATTTCCTTAGAGTTATGGCTACTTCACACAGGTACATGAATTGAACTGTTTGTTGATTAAAGTTAAATTAATGGTACAAAAAGAGTTCAGAATAGGGACCTGGTTACTGATACAAAATAGATCACCTTCTTGTTGCTGAGACATTGATGAAGGTTGGAGTGCTTGTCTTTTGAAACTGATTTACTTCCTGAGGACTTTGACACAAAGGATAGGAACTCATGTAGAGGTAGAGGGCTAGCAGTGATCATTAAGCTTAATGAAAGATAACATTAGAAAGGGGTGAGGACATAAGCAGACAGCTTTCATGTAGATGAAATGTCATTTCTTAGTCAATCAAACTGCATGTATCTTTTTGTTTCTTTGAAACACCTGCATCAGATGTCAAATTTGTGAGGGATCTGATCAATTCATTGTAGTACTGGAACTATGCTACAATGTACTAACCATGTTAAGACACTTCAATTTATAATAAAAAGGGCAAACCTACCAACAATGAAGAGTGTGTTTGGTAATTTGAAAGTCTCTCATCGGGTCAATTAATGGTAGGTCACTCCCACAGACAAGGCTAGACTTTAGCCCTCATTTGTTCCATGTGCACTCAAAAACTTCAGATTTTAGCCCCCGTTCTGATATTTTGGTTGGGCTACTGAGTTATTCCTTTTGGCTTACAGATTTTAGGGAAATCAATCAATCTCTGGGCTCAAGTTAGGCTCGGGGATGGAAATGGAAGTTTGTGCAACATAGAAGATCACAAGAGTGGTTTAGGTATCTTCTCATGACATGTTTCATTAAATGATAACTTAACCAGTTGTATGTCATCAGTCATGTATATTAGTGAGAATTAAAGTCAGACTTCTTTCCATGACAGAAAGCAGTTGAATGAAGCCTTCCTACCAGCAAAATGGAGCAAACATTATTGATAAGGCAGAGGAGCCTGGATTTTAATCCAGATGATAAATATTCTTGCTACAGTTGCTTGATCAGGAAGGGAAAGAAGAGTTATCTTTGCTGACAGAATTCTAATGCATCCACCACCTTTGAATCAAAAGAGAACTAAGTAATGAAAATAGATATACACCAGGGATCCCCAACTTCCAGGATAAATGTGAGAAAATCGCTGAGTATTTAAAAAAATATATATACAACTCATTTGTGACGAGGCTCAAAGTAAAAAATACAACATTAAGAGGGAACTTCTGACCCAGACAGTAAATTAAATTATGTTTCAGACCACTGAATGTATTTAAAGATATAATGGTGACAAGTAAAGTTTTATTATTTATTATTTCTTTATTTACTTATAAAGTACCAACTCTCACTTGGAGATTTTTTGGAACTAAAGTAACTAAATAGGTAGGAGTGTGCAGACCACCTAGTAAATTAGCAAAACAAATCTGGTTTCAGAGCACCTCCAAATGCTAGATGTTTCTGAAGAGCTATGTGGTTCAAGGATAATGCATTGTAGAACTTGGGGCAAGATATTGGGCACCATGACCACCCACCCAGACCTTCTTTACTCGTGAGACAGTAAGTCATGATAGATGAGAAGGATTCAGGGGGTGAGATGGTGTGAAGGAAGTCAGCAAACATTAAAATCAGATTTTCGAACATCATAGAAAATTCTATGAGTCATGCAAAGGGTTTTAAAATGTATTTTCTGTTTGTTTTTTGCGTCTCAATTGGATATCCCACCAGCAGGTGCCTTTAAGCCACTAGTTTAACTACAGTTGTGACTTAGTGGAGGAAATATATTCACATGTTCCTGAAATATTAACTGCTTTCACACTCGCTAGGGAAAACCTGGTATAGATAGAAAAAATTGCGTCTAACTTCTACAAGATTTCAAACCTCCTGAATACAGAAGATTTAGCTCAACAGGCACTACTAGCTCTTCACTAGCCATTACCAACAAAAGTAACATTCCTAGCATTGTGCACATGGATATTACATCAGATCATTGCAAAGCGGTAGAGTCACAGCAATCTTGGAAGATTTCAAAATGGAGTTTATGAGCCTTGACACATTTAGATGTAGTGGCTGGGTTCAACTAATTTGATCATTCCATCATTCGGTAACTGAAAATCATGAACATCAGCACAGTTTATGTCACTTGTTCTCAGATTTGGCAAGGTGTCATGAGGTACACTCATTGTACCTTACATTTTGTCATTCTGATCATTTAGATCTTGAATGTTGATTTCACATTGTTAGACTTGATATCGTTCTTGTGGTATTCCTCCACAGTTTTACCTCCACTCTTCCTCTTTTGCTGAATTTGTTTTTGTCGCCATTAAGACTCTGTACACTGCTAACTGGTGGTAAAGTGCTTGTACTCTCGTAGTCATGCATGGTAGAATTGGTGTATAAATACCTAGCATTTTTAATTTACTTATAAGTCTCTGGCAAATGGTATGTATGCAGGGCTTGTAAATTAAGTGCTACTAGTAGGCCTGCAGCATTGACTGTGCCACCCACTAAAGTAGCCTTTCAAAACATGTCTCAGACTCCAGCCTGTAGTGCAGTTTAAACCATCACAGTGACCTGGCAAAATGCCTAAACATTCCTTTTTAATACTTATAAGTCACCCTCAAGATAGACCTTAAAGGCTCGCAGAGAACAGTGCATTACATTTAAAAAGCAGGACATGAGTGCTTAAGTTGTACATGTCCTGGTAGTGAAAAACTCCTAAAGCTGTTTGTCAGTGCTGTAAGGTCCATATCTTTCATTGACTTACAGTGGGTTACCTTATTACCTTTAATAAGTGATCACTTTACATTGGCAGCAGATAGAAACATATTGTTAATACTAGGATAAATGTTAATGGTAGAGTTTGATTTTAAGTCACAATTCTGACAATGCCACTTTTATAAATTTTTCATTTTCTCCTCCTTAAACATTTGTGACTGCTATTATCCTAGTTCACATTACTGTAAGTGGCTCTGCTGTTGGGTTTGTGTATTCCTTCCAGACAGTGACACAAAGGGGGCTTAAGTGTTGATAGGATGGGACTACCTGGCAGGATGATTTGGAGGGTCAGCATCCAACCCCAGTTGTGCATAAAGGGATTCTGCCTCACACACACAGAAAGGAATCTGACATCAGGCCTGCCTTGTCTTTTGACACCCAGACTTTTTGGAGCCTTGATAGGAGAAGAGAAGAACTTTCCAGAACCAGATGTGGGAATAGTATCAGGAATTCCCCACTTAAACTCTTGCATCAGGTATAAATATTGGACCTCCAGAGCCACTGTGCAGTACACTCTTGCTCCTGTGGACATTATAGAAGAAGGATTGCCCTGCCCTGAGCAGACTGTCCTGCTACTACCGAAGGACTCCCTTGCTGATTTAGGACTGCCTTTCTCTCTATGAAGGAAGACAGGACCTGCTCCCTTCATCCCAAGCTAACCTAAGTGACTCCAAGGATCAGTTGGCTGACCCTCTGTCTAAGCTACAGGGGCACAAACAGCTCCCCAGTCCTCTTTCAAACTGCCATGCTGACCTTTTGCACTGGACTTGTTGGACCTGCAAATGGACCTGCCTGAACTTGGCTGGCCTCTACTGGAGTAGATTCCTGATCCCCAATGTCTGCCTGCCCAGGTCCTGGACCCTCATCTGGCATCAGTTGAGCTCTTCCTCAGAAGAAAGGTGAAATCATTATGTGGGCTCTCTGTGACCACACACAGTTGTTTCAGTCCAAGACCCTGTCACCTGGAATGACCGCGAACAGACAGCTCTAGTGAAAATCTGGCTTTAATGCTACAGGGACCACCAGCAAAGGCCAGCAACATGTGGTCTGCTCTTCAAGTAACAGCAGCAGCAACGCACATTGAAGGCCAGCACCAACTATCTGCAATGCCAGACCTGCTCTTCTTGCTACAGCGATGACCACCTATGATGCCTCCCTACTCCTTACATCCTCCTCCACAATGAATGGAACTCTTTGAACCAGGCTTTGAGAAGGAAACTTTTTCAGCAGGGTAAGCTGCATTCCTGTTTCTGGCCTGCGCTTCATCTTGGTCAGGCTGAGCTTGTGACTTTCTCGATTATGACCAGATGACCGAGAGTGGCGATTTGTGTTTTTTTGATGCTATAGCTACTTAAACCTTTAGAATTGAATATCTCCGGTTCTACTGATTGGATTTTTGTTTTTCGTGCATTATCTTGTTTATTGAAATGTACCCTATTTCTCAAAATTGGTGTAAAATTATTTTTTATATGCAGTGTTTTCATTTTATTGCTGTCTGCATGGTGCACAAGTACTTAACACAGTGCTTCTGAGTAAAGCCTGGATGCTTTTGGGTCAAGCTATCAGATAGTTAAGCAAAGGTTAATTAAGTGACTTTTATGGTTCACCCTGCAAGGATTGTGGGTCTTGCTTCAGTGAGACTTTCACCCTTTGACCAATAGCCCAAATTCTTGCACACATAATCAATATTAACTGCAGACTTAAGTAAGATGGAAACTAAAACATTAAGGCCCTCATTACAACCCTGGCGGTCGGTGATAAAGCGGAGGTAATACTGCCAACAGGCCGGCGGTTAAAAAAATGGAATCACGACCATGGCGGAAACCACCATCACAGACAGCCACTTTAACACTCCGACCGCCATGGCTGTAGAAACAAACACCGCGGCGGACACCACCAACAGAGAGGCGGAAGACAATGTACCGCCCACACTATTACAAGGCACCAATCCGCCAGCTTTTCCGGGGTGGTACCAATGCCATCAAAAGTACGGCAGAAACAGTACACAGAAGGGAAACAACTCACCTCTTGACAGTGGTGATTGTGTGCCCTTGATGAGTCTCTCTACTGGACATGCTTTGGTGATGGGTGTCCATGCAGGTCTGTGGTGGGTGTCCATGTATTGTTGTGACGTGCAGGGCTTGGTATTGGAATGTGTGTGTTGTGATAGTGGGGTATCTGTGAGGTGTTGGGGTGATGGGTGTGAGGGTAGGGGTAGGTGTTTGTGATGGAATGCAGGTAGGGTGGGGGATATAATAGTAAAGATTTGACTTACCAGAGTCCAGTCCTCCTGCTACTCCTGCGAGGCCCTCAGGATGCATTATTGCCAAGACTTGCTCCTCCCATGTTGTTACTTGTGGGGTACGGAGAGGGTTCCACCGCCAGTCCTCTGTACTGCTACCTGGTGTCTGGATACCACGGAATGCACCTTCCCCTGTAGGTCATTACACCTCTTCCTGATGTCATCCCGTGTTCTTAGGTGCTGTCCCACTGCGTTGACCCTGTCGACAAGTCTCCCCCATAGCTCCATATTCCTAGCAATGGATGTCTGCTGCACCTGTGATCCAAATAGCTGTGGCTCTACCCGGATGATTTCCTCCACCATGATCCTGACCTCTTCCTCAGAAAACCTGGGGTGTCTTTGAGGTGCCATGATGTGGTGTGGGTGATGTGTGAGGTGATAGTTGATGCGATGTGTGCTGTGATGTGTTAGGGTGTGTTCTTTGAGGTGCATGGATGGTGTATGAGTGATGATGTTGTGTGCCTCTGGATACTGGTGTTGTCTTTGCTATTCTCTCTCTCGGCTTCTTCCAAAATTGTCGTAAGGGGTTGTGGGTAATGTGGGTGTGTGTTTTATAGTGGTGTGAGTGTGTGGGTGTGGTGTGTGTATGTGTGTCAGGTGTGTGTAGTTTGAATTGTCCAATCTGGTTGTGTTTTGTAAATGTGTGTGTATTTTGTGTGTGGCGGTGTGTGCGGCCAATGGATTACCGCGGTTGAAAGACTGCCACGTTGATTCGTTGGTCGTGTTAGTGTGGGCGTATTCCTGTTGGCGTAACGGTGTGGGTTTTGCTATCGCCGGTTTAGCACTGACCTTTGGTGTGGCAGACTTGTGTGGTTGTCTGTATTGTGGCGGATTTCTAGATGTGGGTCATAATACCTGTAGCGGATTTCCACTGTGGCCACAGTATGTTGGCGGTCGTCAGCACGGCGGTCAGCGGCCTTTAACGCCAGGGTTGTAATGAGGGCCTAAGTGTTTGGTGTATCTTTTCCAAAACAAAATGGAGTCCACATGGTGCGAGTCACATGTGAATAAAGATCCATGTGAACAGGATGTGGCAGCCATTTTTGAACTGTAACATATCAAAGTGCTTACCCTGGAGAACCTTGCTTACCAATGCCCATTTTTAATTTCACTCAGTTTGAAGACTGACTCATGCTATAGTCAATTTTAAAGAAACCTCTTCGTAGAATCAGCTGAATTTCTTCAGTGGTAGAGATTGCTGTTTGTGTGCAGCCATCTGTGTTTGCATGGATTTGGACATTTCTGCAAAGGCAGTATTGCTTTATGACTGGTTCTACTGAAATGAATTTGCATTTCATCTGCAGAGTGACAATCTCCCATTTTTTGTAAATACTTTGAATCACAGCCTTGATTTGGTTTTCTGAATGTGTTATAGCATTTCAGTAGAGGTAGATTTTAGAATAAAATTTCATATTATATGTTGCAGGTGCACCATTTAGAGTTACAAGTACATATAGCTGCAGAACATTACTCAACTGCAAAAGCTGTATCATACACAGTGTTATGGATAGTGTGAGATGGTTCAGTCCAGAAGATTATGTAGTAAATGTTGCTTAATTATGCTCTCAGGACTCAAATACATGAGACAAATCCATAGCAGGTTCAAGAGAGGATGCTACTCAGTGACCTGTCCCTTTACCAATTCCTGTTACACGATGGGTGAGGCAGAGAAGCATTGGCATCGAGACAGTCTCTCAGTGAAACCATGAGTGTGAACACACTAGATTGGAAGACTGTAGAACAGGAGGAGAGGATTTGGGAATGGCTCAATCCTTTTTCTAGGATTATCCATTTAAGGTTTTTTTTTTAACTTCAGTTTTGCTTTAGGTATTAATGAATCATCTGCTGAGTAATGCACTTCTCTCCATACTTACTGGCACTCTTTAACCTTTTTTTAACAGGTTAAAATCCAGTTGATATTTAAGTAGCATTCAGAAAATGGGGGGCCAAAAAGGATATGTGTGAGTGGCACACTTGACGACATAAATTTTTTGCAGGCGGCTGTAGTGCATTTCACAAATCATCCATTTTATCTCTATTGCGAATAGGGGATCCAGAGTAGGTCATAAACCGTCTCTGGGACTGCAACTGTCTGAAATCATGAATGACAACAAAACCATACTGACTATCAGTGAATATTGTCACTTTCAGCTGTTCAGAAACACAGTCTGCTCTATTTAGAGCAACCAAATGGGCTATTTGGGTAGAAAAGACTCCCGAAGCCAGAAAGCTTCAATCACACCTGAGACTGTGTAAACTGCATAACCAGCTCTCAGGGTAACATCTTGTACTCTTAAAGTTAACATTTGACGTAGGAAGAATGACCTACCTCATAACGGGTCAAACAAGCACTGGTGAGATATTGAGTCTTGGTTTACGTTAACAATATTTCCATAGAATGGGGAACAAAAACATTCTAAGAGTGGCCCATAAACAATGCCTTCGCACTGTTCAATGCTGACGCTCAGGGCAGCGACCGCCTTCAAACAACCAGGCAGCACAGAGGTCACAGGATCATGAGTGGCAGAAAAATATGCGACTGGCTTGTTTGCATTTTCATGCAGCTTTATCAAAACTGAGAGAGTACATTGATCCCTCTCACAGTAAAATAAAGAAAAAACATTTGTTATAATCAGGTATTCCCAGAGCTGGGACACAACATAGGCCAAAAGAGAAATGTTTGGAATCCACTGATGACAGTAGCCAACCATTCCCAGAAACATTCAAACTTTTGTCTCAGTTAGAAGGGGATTTCTTTTCTTAGGACACCTTCCACAAACCTTTCTCAATGTGGTGACCTAAGTAAATGACTTCTTTCTTACAATGCTGTATTTGTTTGGGAGAGACTTTATGTCCATTTTCTCCTCAGTGATTCAAAAGAGCAATTGTGTCTCTCCTGCATGCTTCGCAAGTGTTTGATTTCACAAGTAGGTCATCAATATACTGTACCAAAACTGAATGATATGACATTTTAAATGACTCCAAATTATTTTTCAAGATCTGAATAAAAATGGACGGACTCTCTGTATACCCTTGTGGTGCTTGGCGCCATGCCAAAACACATCTGCTGAATTTAAAAGCAAAGAGGAACTGGCTTTCCTCATGCAAAGGCATGGAGAAAAATGCTTGGCACAGATCAATCATGGTGAACCATTCTGCTTCACATAAAATTTTGAATAAAATGACTGCAGGATTTGGTACCACATGACAACATGGAATGACTATTTCATCGATTTTCTTCAGGTCCTGGACTACACTGCACTTTAAATTGGGCTTCCAGAGTCCTAGAATGGGAGAGATACATGGACTTCCCATTATCTCTTTCAGGATAACTTGTTTAATTAAACAATTTATCAGGGGAGTAATTCCAGAAATAGAGTCAGGTGTCATGTAATATGGAAGAGTTCTTTCTCAGTAATCCTGCATCTTTGTTCAAGCCATACAGAAGTATGAAAGCCTTTTTCTGATGATATGTAATGACCAGGAGTACCTTTGGTGTAGTCTCTATATCCTCTCTAACTGGAATAAGAACACCTCACTTTAATGCACTTTTTAATGCTTTAAAGACCTTCATTTTCAAATTTAACAAGTCAGAGTAACGTTCAGTTCAAATCAGGAACTAACTTCCATCCCGCAATCCTTTCCTCTAAAAGTTTTGAACCAATAGCAATGCCACACTATCCACCAATACCAGTGTGGTTTCACACCAACTGACCTATAACAGGGTGGCACTCAATGACGCCAAACTCTCTTCTCTCAGCAATGCAGTCGCTTCACAATTGTCTCTCACACAATCGCTCACACCTAATGCAAAAATATTGCGAGCAAAAGAAACTAATAACCTGTCTACACACCATACTTCAAAGCTGTACAGAGATACGCTTTCCGGCTAGAGCTTTCACAATTATACAATGAGTGAAACTTGACAAGTAAATCTCACTCTGGTTGATAAAGAACCTCCATGTGCACTCAGGATTCACTTATCAACCAAACCCACACTCATTCAACCAAATCCACAATCATTCAAGGAAAACTATTGGCACAGTCAATGATGTCTCATGACAAGCACCTCACTGCAGACAATTAATTACCCAAGTGTCTTCTACGCTTGTACGTTAATCCGGAATCTTAGACCATGAGGGACCCATCAACAACAACAACAACTGCAGACATTGTTTTGGAACAAGTGCCACAATTGCATGAGTACAACAACTCCACAGAAAACTTCACAATATCACACTTTACCTCAATCTTCAAGCCACAAGCAACGCAAGCACAAAACCCCATTAATACTCACACATCTGTCTCTCACAGGAACAACACTGGAACTTCATCAGTCTTCGGGTTGGACCATGGAACAGAATTTGGCGTGGGAAAAATTTGAACTTGGAATTGCATGGGACCAGTCCGATCTCCCTAACACTATGCCTAAATACTTCTTAATCCTTGTGGGACAAACCATCCTCTGCTACCAGATCTGCTGGAGCATTTTCTCCCTTCACAGGAGTCAGTGCAAAAAAAAACAGTTATACTACACTGTAAGACTCATGTGGCCATCAAAGGAAAATTCCAGCCAGGAATAAAGATAAGGGATTTTATTACAAACTTATGCTCAAAGTCATGTAGACAATTCTCAAGACAAAGGTATAAAAATTCTGTATCACCATGGGTTGTCCAAGGTGAAGAATCAAATTCAGGTGAACTAACATTAAGAGAAGTAAGCATTTAGCAAATACGATACAAAACATCAGTAAATTATCTGATGGATAGAAAAGAGTTGCTCAGTTTTAAAAAGCATTACAACAATTCAAATCATCAAGTTTCAGCTAGCGTGGACAGGGAAAAACCCTACAGATTAAACAATTAGGGATAAACATGTGCTTGGTGTAACACATGCGAGCAAAAGACAAAAAGGTCAAAAAGATTATGGAAAAAGGGAATCTTGAGCAACAGGTTACTAAGTTAGGCAAAAAGTAAGTAAAAAGGAAAAGCGTCAGCATGTCAGAAGCTCTGTCAAGAGCCTTCTTTGTGTTAGGGAGAAATCTCTAACTCTCAGCAAGGCATTTCAAAGGGGCAATGACAGAGAAGATAATACAGCTCAGAGTCCAAGAGGTTCAGCATTTAGGGTGAAGGTCAAGGAAAGGTTTAGCTCTTGGGTCTTCAGGGACTGTGCTCAAAATCCAACTGGGCATCAGTAAATCAAAATTCATAGGGCAAGATGACTCTTCAGTTCATCAGTCCACCTGATGTTGAAGGGGCAACATCCAATAGAAATCAATCATGGGACTCCAACTTGTAACATCAATATGGTTTCCCAGGTTTGTTATGAGAATAGTGTCCATCTGAATTCTTCCTTGCAAGATTGAAACAAATGTACATACTGTCAGTCCACACTCCAGGATGTTCCATCCTCACAGACATATTATCACACTCTCTATGTGTAAAACAATCGGCTTATTTGACCAAGCTAGCATTCTCATGGGAACTAATTCTGAAAGAAAGGTACACGTTAGCAAAATTACTTGACATTTTCTGCACATTCACAAATACAGGGCCTAGCAGGCCTTGCCTGGGCTAATGCAAATGAATTAAAACTGCACTTTAATCATTCAAACAATACACAATTTAATATGCAAACTTCAAATTGAGCATTAATAAATCTGCATTAGCATTCATGTTACAGTAACTTTAAAACAAAATCACTTTATCAATACATTTCCATTAGTGTGAAACAGCACTGCATTTCTCCACCTTTGCATACAAACTGAAGACACAATGTTTAGAAATTCAAAATTGTTTCAAAACAGACAATTAGTGTAGACTCTAAAACATAAAATAATGATAAATTGATTGTTCAGACGTAATTTAAACTTGATACCATGTAGGTTTCTGCGGCTAGTCTAAACTGAATGCACACTAACATGACTTCTCAGTGCATCACTTTACAGTCAAGCTATGAGTAGTCTGATTAACATAATGCATGGACTATCACCCATAGATGATCATTGTGACATGATGGACTGTACTAAAATGTCTGCTACACCAGCTGCAAAAGGTAAAATAACATATTGCTGCTTCTAAGAAGAGAAATCTTAGTCAAAAAATGCCATAGTATTTATGATTCCACAAAGGCAACATTTTAGTTAGCCCGGAGGCCTGAAGAAAAGGCAATATAGTAACAGGGTTTTCCTGGATCCTGCAGATCACCATTCACACCCCAGCCTGATACTCCTGCATTCGAAAGATCGTTCACCTTAATTTGCATACAAAGGCACAGTCACTTTAAGCAACAACTGTGGTGATCTGTGATTATTCATTATGTCATTGCTTGTTGGAAGCGTTATTCATACAATAATAGGAGTTTGTACGCTCATGTATTACCAGGGGGAAGATGGTTACCTATGAAATTTAATTCAGATAGTGTAAAGAAGAAGAATGTCTGAAATGAAAAATAGAAAGTTGAAAAAAACACAAAAAGTGTGTATACATCAGCACTGCGGGTGCTGCTATTTCCTCGTAAATGCATGTGAATGCAATCTGATGCAGCAGCTTTAACGTGCTACATCTAAGAAATACTGACTGGCACCCTTAAAAAGGAAGCATTGACTGGAAAATCCTGCAATGCTATATATCTATAAAGACTCTTGTGTGAATATTACATGGAAATGAACCATGCGAGTTAGATATCTAGAGGTACAACAGAAACATTTGCACTTGCACTGCGAAAATGGCGCATTCGTAGCAACGTGGATGGTGCATAAATGCCAAGGTCTGACTACACGGGCAGTGCCTTAGGCGCCATTAATCTGGGCTGGGTGAATTACTCTTCATTAATCTAACTGCCCCGTAGCAGCCTCTGTTGATATGACCCAAGCCTGTCTGCGACTGGCCTGTGAAGGCAGACAGACAACTCTAAGTAAATGGAAGGCACCTTGCAGTAGGAGGCCTAGGACCTCGCACGAGTCGCTGTCTTGTTTGAACACGTTGCCGCTTGAGAGCGGATGCTAGAGCTGCAGTTACAAGGCAATAGGAGATGGGTCTTTAGCTGTTTGTAACAATGGGATAAAACTCTCTTTCCTACTTTGTTAATCTTCAGATGGTACATCGTTTTCTCTGCCACGAGATATATGGATTTATGATTCCATCAGTCCACAGAAAGTTACCCTTTCAAATTTTCGAACAGGTATATTGCATTTAAAATGAATAATAAAGGGCACATGTTTTCTGCTTGTGGTTCTTTTTCTCTTGCCCTAGCCATCAGATTTTCCCAGATCCTCTCCCTTTGTTATACTTCATTTCCCATGGGACGGTGCACAATAAGTAGAGGAAGAAAGTATGATGCCAACATATGTGTGGAATGGAGCACATGGCCTGACCTGTGTGGCGACCATAGCCCTGGGATAATTGAGGCTGCTGTTCATCATATCACCTCCTGCTGAGTAGGAAATGACAAATGTAGAACAGCTTTTGGTTGATCCACATTTTTATACTCCTTGGAGGTTGGGGTTGGTTACCTCCCTCACTTGTTTCATAATGGAACAATGCAGTATGACAAAAGGCAAATACCCTCATTCAAAAACGAATATAAATGTCACAGGTTATATAGATGTGCATGTGCATTCAGTATCAATCAAGGACCATATGGCTCATTCTGCAATGCAAAATGTCGCTGGCAGGACAATCCATGGCAGTTGCCATGTGTGTATATCCGTCATATTTTTATACTATTGCTCTGATCTCCAAATATATTTTTTATTGTTGTGCCATTTAAATCTACCTTTTTGTACTTCAAGTTCAGTACCAGGTGTGAGTTTTGGATAAAGTTGTGGCTTTTACCTTTGTACCTACGGCCTGCCTACTCAAAGCTGTACATGTTGCCCCATGTGTTTGCCACCATATTTTACTTTTAATATTGAAATGACCACTGCCCCTTGCATAGACACATTCTCTCACCTAACCTCTTGTATCTTTGAGGTGCATGTGCAGAGTCAAAGGAGAAGTAACTTGCTTAGGACACCTGGGGCCATATTTACAAGAAATGACGCATTGCTGCGTTGCTGCGGAAGCGATGCGCTAAAA
This sequence comes from Pleurodeles waltl, assembly GCF_031143425.1. Classification (NCBI taxonomy): domain Eukaryota; kingdom Metazoa; phylum Chordata; class Amphibia; order Caudata; family Salamandridae; genus Pleurodeles; species Pleurodeles waltl. The sequence goes on from NC_090436.1 coordinate 492,798,859, forward strand.
CAACTTGTGCTTTGGTCTGACTGAATCCTATGCCATGGATGCGTCAGATTTACAACATGTTGCACCACGGGTAAGGATCTTGGCTGCATCAAAAAATGTACGCATCCATGTGCACCATGTCATAATGAAATCTCATGCTTCTGTTGCAAATGTTGCAAAAATGTGATGCTGGGCTGACTTGTGGCACATAAAGTAATGCTAATCAGCCTTGTGTCTCTTTTGAGTGCAGAATGTGTCAAAAAAGTACTAAAAATGATGCAAAGGGGAAACAAGATTGGCACACTTCACAGAAAGCATTTATGAAGCAGGGAGCAAACAGCTGAAGCAAGGACAATAACCCCAGCACCGGCCAGGATGTCCAGACAGATTCCCAGGGGAAGAGGAAGAGGAAGTGCAATTCCAGTGAGGAGGAGACTGACATCTTAATCACTGAGGTGACAGAGCACCAACATCAGCTCTTTCTTAACTCTAAATTGCTATTAGGGAGGAGAGGCCATTTGGCAGTCCACAGTGGAGCAGATCAACAGTGTGGGACACACTAATAGGAGTGTCATCAACTGCAAGAAATGCTGGCATGATTATAAGCACCGGATGAAGGAGAAACTGGACTACAATCTGATGGCAGCAATGCAGACCAGAGGAGGAAGCCTAGTGCCCCAGAAGGAGCTGGATGCCTTGGAGGTGCGGGTGGCAGCTGCCATCCGAGACGAGATGGTGGATGGAGTACCAGGACATGACAGTGCACCGCACAAAGAATAACCACAGCCACAGGTCCAAGTATCAACAAGGAGCAATGTGGGCAAAAAGGCCATGTTGTGTAGTGTAACTAGCTATGTCCCAGTTCTTAACAACATTGTGTGCAGGGCAAGAGGCAGGAATCTAGGTCATGTCCTCTTAAGTGGCACAGAAATGTCAGTCACACTGTCCAGGTACATGTTGCATAGCTCACTCCAGCTCCTTCATGATGCTTCATTCCATGTGTGGAGTGCAGCACCAGTCCAGGTCCACCTTTGAATACTGGCATGGGTAGTGGAATGTAAAACATGAGTCACCAGAACTACAGGTCCTACAATACAAAGTAAAAATCATGGACTGGAACAGCATATCATGCATAGACACTTGAACCCTGCACAACCTGACGGGGATAATGCTGGCCACCTTGCACTATGAGGCCACTGTGTCTTATTTGGGTCCATGTACACACAACTGGAAGGTAAAACATTGAAATGGAATGGGCTTGTCAGATGTGAAACAGTTAACCTGAGAGGGGGGGGGGTCAGGTGTGGGCCATGTGAAGTATGAACACATAGGAACAAGCCAAGTGTATGTAGTTCATGTAACTGGCATGAAAATAAATAGCATGCAGCTGTCCTGACGTTGATGTGTGGGATGAGACAACACAGGTGGCAGTTGGTAGGGACCACCAGAACGCATGCCATGTACCAAATCAGACTGGGTGAGGGTGAATTCAAGTGATGCACACCAGAGGACCATGTGTGCTAAAATCAAAGATGGTGTTTGGCCCTTGTGGACCCCTGGTTGTGCAGTGCATTGTAAGCGCTGACTGAGTTGGTTGAACTGCCACTGTGTGTGAATGGGGAGGCGTTGCATAGCAAGAAGGACAGGATGGATATGTGTTTTGAAAAGTAGCTTGACCTCTGTCGCCTCTAGCACCAACAATGGCCCTCTCATGGGAAGTACCACCCACATCAGAGGAAGAAGATATGGATTTCACATCTTTCCAACATAAAGCTGCACAGTAGCATTATCTGTACCAAATTGCCAGTTTCTCCTTTGCTGGTGCTGATGACCATGCCAGTGCATTTCCCATCTGGTACTGTCATTAATTTGCTGTTGCACCTGTTGATCTCACCCCTTTGTGGACTGTTCATGTGGCCTGTCTTCTCTATTCACAATTTGTTCCTCCTCTTCATCACTGAAACACTCCTCTTCTCCACATATCCCATGCAGTGTATCCCCCATTGACTCTCTGAACACCCAATGGCTCCAAAAAAACTGTTTGGGTTGTTGCAGAAAGAACTGTGTCTGTGAAACAAAACATTTTTGCAAACGTAAGTAAATGCACTGAGTTCAACGTGTGTTGTATGTCGGTTGGTTTCTGGACTAAGTAGAATATGGTGGATGTTGTGAACCAAAGATACTAACTACTCCCCAAGGGGAAATGTGTGTCACGAAGGGCATTTACGCACTCAGGGTGCGGACCTAAAGTTAGTACTCGTAAATGCCCTTTGTAAATTCTGAAAGTCTAACTTTAGAACAAACATCTAAGTTTACCTTTGTGAATTGGACCCACTGCTTGGAAAACCTACTGCATGTACTGAACACAACCTAAGCAGATCTGACAACTCCTACACAGTAAATCATGAAGTAGACTTAAAACTTTTCATACCTAAAACTACCTAGACTACACTAACTTCTCTAACCCAAACTAAACCTAAACTAAACTATGCTATCTAAACTATACTACCTTATTCTAAAATCTGTCTAATACTACCTTAGCTTAAGATATCTTACTATGCACATATAACACAACAGATCTGTTAAACGTCAACTCCAGAACACCCTTAATACACATTAGCACACAAGACAAACATAGACTACACCTTTACATAAACTACCTAAACATTCAAATCTACACAAATATATATTTTGCTGTATTTTTTCAAGATTTTTATTTTTTTTATTTTTTTATTTTTTATACATATTCTAAACACTAAACACTGACCCTGCACCCACTAAAAAAAAACTACCCACCCATATCCCCAACTAACAACTAACAAATATTTAAGTCTATAAAATCACTAAAATCAATCAAACTAATCCCTAGCCTAAATACTATCTTAAATGATACTAATATTGTATTCATTAATTTAAAGACACAAGAACTGGGGAGAGGCAGCAAGTTGGAGGCAGTCCTAAATTTGGTCAGCAATATGCTCCTCAGTTTGCTACAAAGTCCTGACCATTTGCATAAGTGTGGCCACCTGCAGTTTTAGGCCAGCCAGCCTTAACTTTATAGCTGCATTGACCTTTAGAGCCTGTTGTTCAAAGTCTTTCATTTTGGCCTGGTGTTGTGGTGACAGCATGTGGTACCAGTGCTGGCTGGGCTTAGAGGGTCCAGCAACTGCACCCAGATCACCTGCTTGGGACCCCTCAAACTCAGTACTGGTGCTTGGCCTTTCCAGAAGTTTCCAGCCCAAGGTGGTGACTTCCCTGCTGCCTCCCGCTCCTCATGTTTCCTCCCCATGCATCTGAAGGCCTTGCTAATGTGTTGAATGTGCTGGTAACGTACCAAGCAGATCCAGTATGCCTTTTCCTGTTCTTGGGTCATGGTGTCTGTTGGAGAGGAAGGATATATGTTTCAGACCAAGCTGAAGTTGTCCAAGTGAGCATCAGTTACATACATGAACAAGTGTTAGAAGCACAAGAGGCATGCTTAGCCAAAAAATAGACATCTATGGAACAAATCATGACCAACCGCCATAAGGAACATTTACTTTTCCTACAGTTAGAAAACTACTTGTAGGTACATGAAATTGTTGTGTTTGGCATAATAAACGTAAACTCATGTGAATATTAAGACAGATATGAACAATGATGTAGTGTACACAGAAAATGGTACACGTGGTCCATCTAGGTACTTCCCAGCTATTGTCATGCAGCTTTCAAGAGGGCATTAAATATGGCCAATCCCCCATGAGATGATTAATGTGTAGCAAGTACACATATCTTTCCTCAGGAATGCTTCTCTGTTATGGCAAGAAAACAAGCCCACACACATCACAGCATAGAAAGACTCTGTGCCAAGTAGTTGTAACATAGATGTAGTATGGCTAGCTATCTCCAAGTCAACAGACCTGTTGGAAAGTTCTCCAATATTGACTCATGGACATACTTGGAACACTTTTACACGGATCATGTAATGGAATTAAAAACATAGTGGTCCTTTACATATCCAAGTGTCTCTCCATACCTTTCTCTGCAAATTAAAACCTAGATGCACTTCAACTCATACTTAATCCATGTGATGAGTATGTACATGCATGCTCTAGATCTCACATGTATGAGTAGATTATCATGTGCTTTGCAGGTAATTGCTTGAAGAAGTTCAGTGGTGAAAATTCATGGGGGGAGACAGTATGGGACCACAGAGTACGTTGAATGTGAAATGGCCTGTATGCAGACAACACTGTGCAGACATGCCTGTGGTAGTTATAACATTGTCCTTATTCCTCACAAAACATTACAAAGGCATGAGCACATCTGTCATAGGGCATGGGTTATATGAGGGCATGGGTCAGGCATGTAACTGTATTGGCATTTGTGGAATGGTGAAATGTCCCACATCAACTTATACCAATTCTTTGTGCAGTAGGAATCAGCACAGTCTGTGTGGCCCTTCCACACAAGATTGACCATAGATTGTCATGTGAATGCCTACACTAGCAATGTGCATCAGACAGGCAGATTGACATTCATCCTCATAATTCTATGTTCACATCCACTTTATGACAACATCCTTCATACCACCATGCCATTTTGGCAATTGTTCCACTGTCAACCCACCTCACATTTACCTGATATACACTACTCAGAGGGGTGCCCAGGTACCCATGATGTGGGATGACAGTTGCCACAGATCATGGTCAATGTGGGCTAAGGGGTGAACCCAAGTAAGTTATTGGAATAAACAATGGACTTACATGCAAATGTGAATATGCGACTTTGCCACTGGTTTTGAAATAATGAATGATGCATTTTAACTATGTCACCTCACAAGTACATATGCAACATCTATACTGTGAAGGAATCAAGTTTCAGTATGTTGAGTATGCTCACATGGTCACCCAAGTTCATTGTAGTACAAACTTTGGCTAGATGCTGAACTACCCATACATGTATGGATCCCAGAACATTTTGCTGCTTAAGTGGCATGAATGTATGACATGCCTTCAATCCTTCTGACTGTTCCAATTTTGGTAGGTGGCAGGGACATGTTCAGCACCCATTGGCATGGTATGATGTGTACACACAATAGGCGGACAAATATTTAGGAAGGGATGTTCATGATGCACATGTCAACATTACATGTGCTGTTTACAATTGGTAGCATTGTCTGAGATATGCGCTACATCCCAACCACACCTGAGCCCTCTTCAAATTTGTCACATAGGGGCTTGTTCACTACTTTTTGATGCAGGGCAGCACAGCAAGTCACTTTGCTGCACTGCCCTCTCTCAAAAGAAAAGGTCAGGAATGCACCATAGCTATGAGATATGGTACATTTCTGTCCTCTTCCACTGCACTGGATTACAATGGCTGCCTTGTGCTATTACAGGAACCCTTGCACCATGGTGCAAGAGTGACTGTGTTGTAGGAATTATTGTTTTTGTGCAGAAAGGGACACCTTCCAGCACAAAAACAATCAATGAAGGTGTTTTCCTCCTTCTATGTGTGCCTCAAAATGCAGTACATTTAGAAAGAGAAACAAACAATAAGAAATAAAGTTATTTCTCCTCATTACGCCTCCTCTGTAAAACTAGGAATACGTCCAAATCCATGGGTGTTGCGTGGGAACTCCCACCACAATGCCCATGGAATGCCTTTTTGATGCCTTTTTGATGCAGAGTAAGGCAATGCAGAGATTTGTGCTGCCTTGCCTTACTCCATATTTGGTTGGGCTTTCATGGCCTTGTAGATATGTGTCTGCAGCCTGTGCCACTGGTACGCCTGTAAATATGCCTCTTAGTGTCCATATTATGAGTGAAAGACATTCAAACCTATGACCCTTTTTGGGTTTTAGGGCAGGTGACAGGACATGTGCCATAGGCATCCACACCATAGCTGGCACAGCATTGGCACATCAGATTCAGAGCCATCCATCATATGCGCCTGCATACATTGAAAATTAATCAATATTGCATTTTGGCAGTATCAATTTCACATGCAACTTTGTCCTACTTCTATTGTGCATCTGCATGTCAGGTAAAGCTTTTTACCACAGACTCATGATACCCCTTTCGCATCTCATTGCAACCAAGATATGTGCACACACACAATCTATACAGAGCTCATAAAATATCAGGTGACACTCACTGGTAGCATTTGGATCCCAGAAGGTTGTTACCTCACCACGGGTGTATGGGTCGGGTCTACCTACAAGACAAGAACATTGTACATTGCTCAGTGAAAGCTGAACATGTACACTGCCTACATATGAAGCACAGTACATTGCCTCCACAAATGTCTTGTATTTTCTGTACGTTGGACATGTAGCATAAGGCAAAGTTGAATGTCCTAATGATAGACATGTGTCTGCCATGTTGCAGTGTGTTCAGAAAATACCAGGTATATCATGTAACAGAGTGCAGACATGGTATTAGACCAGCAAAACTTGCTACATGGTGCAAGGGTGCCTTGGTTTGATGGCTGGGTGAACAGTCCAATTTGACTGATAACACTCTGCATAGTATAATAATGCTGGGACATTCTCAAGTCAATACATGATTTCTCAATGATGCACACATCAGACAGTACCCATGCTTATTATTATTATTCACCTAGCTCCTTACATATAGCCAGTACACTGTAAATGAACAATGATCATTCAATGTCTGTTCAGGCTCCTAAAGAAATCAGGACAATTTCTACCAATATCCACGTATGTATGATGATTGGTGAGTAAAGCAAACACTGTCTAACCTGTGACCCGATTACATGTGAGTGTGCTCCCCTGCAACATACATGTCAGCTGGCCCCCACAGTTTGGAGTCTGTAATGACCTAGCAGACTGGGTAACAATACTCCCTACACAGTACCGGATGGGTCACACAACACCTATGGGCCTAGCCTGCATAGCATGGTCTGCTTTTGCAATTATCATGCCACTGTGAACAGGGCCCTCTGGCATGCTCACTTTATTTAAGGGAGTTAGCCCATATTAGACGACACTAACACAATTACATATCTGAGTCTTCAGGAAAAAAGGAAACTTTTAACATGTGTGCAAAAGACTCACAGCAACAAGCTCAGGGTACATGGGGACTTACTAGTATCCTCACCAACTTCAGTCCCTAGGTGATCAAGGAGATCTTGCTCCCGCTGACAACAGCTTCCCAAAGGTGCTTTAGTTGGTGGATGCTCTGCTGGACATTGACTATACAAGCCACCTGGTACCACACCTTCTCCCAACGCTGTCACCTGTCTTGTGTAGGATAGCCGTGCTCACCCTATCTCCACTCCCAATCATGTTTAGGAGGTAATGATAATGAACCTACATCAAAAGCAGGACACCAAACTTCATCTCTGACATGCACTGGCTTTGCCCCTGGGCAACATCCCACCACTTAAACTAGCCACTCTAAACCCACAAAACAAACAAAATAATCCCTTCCCCCACCTCTAAAGTAGAAAACCCCTAAATGGACAAATACCCAACAATACAGTGAACAAAACCATACAATATACAGTTAGAATATACAAAGGACAGTTTTCGTACACAACAGGGACAGCAGAGACACCAACAAGATAAAAAAAGAAACTACTTCTCACAGCACACAGCAAACACCTCCACAAGCCAGCACAGACAAAAACACTGTAAGTGAAAGTGAAAGGAACTTCACACTTCTTGGTTTTGCAGCATAGATGAGCGATTGCATCATTTTCTGGGTGGATGTGTCATGTTTCTGACTAAAGTGTCAGTTTTGCTACTAAACCTCATTTTTTAATGATGCATTGCTAGGGATTTAACCAAGGGGCAAGCTATACACAACACATGATAATGAACAAGGCATTGTTCTTGGTGCTTTGTTGTGGATGCGTGGACTATGGATGATGCTCTTCCTACTAAAGCACCACGTTTTCTACTAAAGCATTGTTTCTCTGATGCATCACTAGTGAAATAGGCAATGCATGGGTTATACACAACATGTGACAATGCAAAAGGCATTGTTTTTGATGCTTTGTCATGGATGAGTGGATTCCGGCAGATGCTCTTCCTACTAAAGTGTCAGTTTTCTGATGCATCACTAGTGAAATAGTCAATGCATGGGTTACACACAACAAATGACAATGCATTGTTTTTGGTTTTGATTTGTCTTGGAAGCATGACCTCCAAACGGTGCTCAGTGTGCAATCCGTCATGCTATTGGCCAATGTGTGTGTTTTCCTTGATGCAACCAGCCTTTTGTGTATGGTGCTGTGTGCTGATTGGTGCAGTGCACAAAAATATTCCAGGGATCACCTTTCTTGCTCAGAATCTCTCTGCTGACATGCTTGTTCATTTGGGATGTGTTGCACGTGTGTGTTGACAGTGCGCATTTGTGTGACTATTTGCGTTCATGGTGCAGACCCTAGGACAGGCAGCATATTGCTGTGAGTAACACAGACCTATTGTCAATTGTGCACACCTTGACATTATCAATGTGAATATCAGGTTGTAGCATGCTTGCATTTATACAGTTATCCGAGTAGAAGAGATTTTTGTTTACAGGTGCTACACTACTATGCAAATGATATTCACATTGTCATGCATGATTGTGGGCGTACTTGTAGTTCGTGCAATCATTCTGCATTACTGACAAAGTGCTTGGCATTTCCATGCATTCTAGTTGTTGCCAATATAGAGGGCTAAAGTTAACTTCCAATATGGGTAGGCATTGACACCATATGGCCACATGTGCATGTTACACGAGTAACATGCACATGGAATGCCTCAGTGCATGCAACTTTGCCAGGACTTACATCAAATGTAGTTAGAGATTGACATCTATTTGTCTATTATATTTGCTTAGTGTTGTGGACAGGTTTGCCCACATGTATGGAGCTGTAAGAGTCACAGCATTGTTTGTTTCAGAGTAAGACAGAGCAACATGGTCATATCCATTCCTGCATGTGACAGTTGCATCCTTGCCTAGTGGGTCAAGTGTGGCTGACGTCTGGCTACATAGTCAATCCAGCACTGGCACACATTAGGAATCCACATTTATATGTGTTATGTGAGATGAAACATTGATGTAGCTATGTGTTGGCAAAATAGGCAAAGTTTTGTGTAGAATATGTGGACTAACTAGGATGTACTGTGTGCCCATGCACAATAGGTGGGCCTCTGTTCACAGTCATAAGACAATCAGGTCACTCTACGAGTGTGACACAGTAAAGATTGAACTAAGCTTGCCTCCAGTTAGCAGTCTCAGGGACATCAAATACTTCATCTGCCAGCACCTGGGCTCTCTTGTTGAGAGTCCTGACTTGCCAAGTGGTGCCAATTCCAGTTCCTGGGCCCTTGGAAGTGAGTTTTGTTGCAACCAAGAAAAAACCAAGTGTATTGACTCCAGAGCAACTTCAGAACCAGCTCAGCTGTCCAACTCCACAGCACTGCCTGTACTGGAGCAGTGGTCCCTGCTCAGTGCAATTAATGTGACCAACTCTGCAGGATCTATACTGTTGCAGCTCCTCTGAAGCCCCACCAGCACATGAGTCCTGAATGCCATGTCCCCAATATCTGGGACACTTGACTCCACAGCAGCACCCGTGTCCCCATAGTGTGATCTCGACTCCGCGAAGTTGATACTTCATGTCTTGTCCTGCTGTGTTCTTCAACCCTGCAGGATCATAAGGAACTGACGCCTCATCACCGATGCCTCATCACTTCCTCTGCAACCGTAAGGAACTGACACCTCACCTCCCCTGCCTAACAGTAGGGAACCGATGAATCACCTCCCTAGTAGCAGTAAGGAACCGACTCCGCACCGGCTCCAGTGATGCCTCACCTCCCAACTCTGTGCAACGTCTTTGCTCCATCTTTTTCCAAAGATATTGTGCCTGGGGTCCATGTGACTCTGAGACCAGCCAGCACTCCTTCATAAGTGGTGTCAGACTATTGGGAATGACTCCATCAACGACGTTGTGATATCCCCAGTTGGAGCTATTGTGTTTCTCAGTGCTTTATTGAGATTTAATCTGTAAAAATGTATGTCTTTGCTTGTGTATGTTGGATTTTCATTGTGTTGGTCTTGTTTTACTCAGATAAATATTGGCTAGTTTTCTAAACTGGTGTGGAGTACTTTTGTGGTACTTTCACTATGTTACTGTGTGTACAAATACCTTACACATTGCCTCTGAGATAGGCCTGATTGCTCATGCCAAGATACCAAGAGGGTGAGCATGGGTTATCTTAGCTGGTTGGTTCCCTTATCCTGACTAGAGTGAGGGTCCCTATTAGGACATGGTACAAACCACTGCCAACTAGAGACCCCATTTCTAACAGATTGGTATACATGCACTTTTATTTTTGGTATGACTGACACTGTAATACACATACAAGTATAGTGGTCTACGTGATACACTTACTAATTGTGATACTTGTGAGTGCGAATGCAATGAACGTGGTGAATCTTTACTGGTATGGAGAGTCAGTTAACCATTGAGGAGACACTTCTCTCACACTTCTCTAGTGTGTTGGTTTAGGACTATTATTGGCATTTCTGACTTACTACGTGTCTGTTTCCTTAAGATTCACATAGTGCAGATGTTGAGGTCCCATTCACTCACGCATATTTGGATGTGACAATAGTAGTCACTGTTGTTCAGTAGCTACTACCATGGATAGATTAGTGAGTGTGGGACATAATTGTCTACACATGGCAGTGCACTGTGTCCACTATGTTTACAGAACACATGTGGATAGATATGTGGGAGTCTTGTGCTGTACAGTGCAACTTGTAAACTATCAACACTGTACTGCCTCACTGATTGAAGGCAGTGTAAGACATATTTTTGGACATACTGCAGTGTCCTGAGTTAGCAGCCTGCACCAAGACAAGCAAATTATCAAAATGGTGACTGTGTGGCAGCATTTCTTATGAGTTGTATTCTGTGCATGAGAGCCTATCTTGCTGCATAGTCTGAATACGTAGAAGACTGTAAGAGTAGGTCTGTGTACCACAACATGAATTACACATAGGATTGCAAGTGTGTATATGATGACTAATGTAAATTTCCATGGTACCCATGACCTGGAGAGGGCCATATATTTGTGACAAATCTCAGTTTCATGGGTATTGAATATATGACATGAACATGAGAGTTGCCTGTGGACACACAGACAATAGAAATTAAGGCCTTTCCTTCAACACAGTTTTGCAACACAACATTTTACCTAGTGTTGCATTGTTGAGGATCTTTCTACCATTTTGAGACACGCACAGGGCTTCATTTACAAGTTGTTGCCACAGGGCAGCACAACAATTCACTTAGCTGTGCTGTCCTGTGTCAAAAGGAAAGGACACTTATGTGCCTTATTAAGGAAATACAGCACATTCCTTTTCGTTTTTCATGTGCCGAATCACTAACTGATGCTCAGCCGCAATGCACGCACCCTTGCCTCATGGTGCAAAGGTGCCTGCGTTATTGGCACAATTGTTTTTATGCCGGAAGGAACAACTTCCTGCACAAAAACAATCAATGGAGGCATTTTCCTCTTCTATGTCGGTTGTAGAATGCTCCACACATCGGAAGAAGATAAAAGAAGGAGCACTAAAGTTATTTCTCCTCGTTATGCCTCCCCTGAGGAGATGGACAATTTTACTACATTCCCAGGTTTACAGATCCTTGTAAATCTGGGAATGAGTTAAAACCCATTGGTTTTGCGTGGAAAAACCCACCTCAAAGACCATGGAATGCATCCTTGATGTGGAGTAAGCCAACGCAGCACTTTGCACTACCTTGCCTTACTCCATATCTATGAGACCATGCAACGGCACACAGGGCGACTTTACTTTGCCTCATAGACATGTTTGAGAGGTCTGCACTGCCAGAACCTCGTGAAAGTGATGCTCCAGTGGCTCAGGCCTCTAGTAAATGAGGCTCACGGTGGATTGGCGAGTCTTTACATGTGTGCCTTGCAGGGTTGTATTGAACATGTGTCATGTGGTATGGTGAAAGTATGAGGCCCATACCTGCAATGTCTGCAGTGTCTCATTCGCCCAACACAAATATGGCTATTTTATCCAACATAATTTACCGTCATGAAGTCAGTCATGTGCTTCAGATGTACTTACCCACCAGAAAGACATTCTCAAATCTCCCATTCTGGAAGGGCTTGTTTATGACGGAATGTCTGAAGATGTATGCATCATGAGCACTTCTAGGTTACTTTGTTAGCACATTGATGAACATCGCCAGATGGTCCACTATATCCTGCATGTTGATTGAATATGTGGGAGGCACCAGTTGCACATGAGTGTAGTCAATTTCCCCCAACACGTAGAAATCCTGCAATGGCACAGTAGTCCTGCTTATTTTCAAATTCTTCTGCTGTGTGTTGTGAGGAACTGGGAAGTGAGGCTTATGATGGCATTGAGGGCAGAGGGGAGAAATGGTGAAAAGGATGTCTAAGTTATTCTTGGCACTCTGGCTGTAGAGGTTTGGTATGAGCCAGACGCCAGAATGTGGAGCGCTGCCAACAGCTTAGCCTACAGAGGGTTGTTGGTGCACCTCTGGGATGTTGTCTGCAGCCTTGCTGCAATCTGGTGCCACAGCAAGACAATGGAGTCGCTTCTAAGCCTGTATTAAGTGATGACCTCCTCCCTGCTAAGGTCAATTAGGGTGGTTCTCTGCCGGTATATCCTCTTCCTTCTCTAGCTCAGCCTCTGTGATGATAATGGGAGTCATCATTGTCTTCTTCCTGCTCCAAGCTGAAGTATGAGTAGCTCCATAGCATAGTTGAGCTTTCCAAGGTGCTTTGGGTATGTTCTGATTATGTGCCAGTGCCAATGGGTCATTTTATACCTCTGTTGCCGAGTGTGCCAACAATATGTCACTTTCCCATGGGCGTGTAGATATCAATGCTTCGGTTCTGCTGTGGATTTTATGGGGGAATGCCTACCTTGCATATGTTTAACATTACCTGACAAAGGTGGTTGTAGCGCAAGATGAAAACACTGCAGAACAGTGAAAAGTGACACATTACGCCTAATGCGTCACTTTGTAAGTATGGAGCATGGACTGTGCCACTGCTGCATCACTGTGCAAGCCCTTTGTAACTATGCTCCCCAGTATTTAGTGATGATGCAGTGCAGTATCTGGTTCCTAAGGCTGACCTGTTATGTTCCCGGGCACACATGCTCAGCCAATGAATAACCAGATTGCTGAATACACTGTGCTTCTTGCCACTGAACAGTCTGCTGAAAGCAAATCTATATGTGTTTGCTGAGTGAAGTTTGTGAAGTCATGTATATTTGGTAGAGGTACTTGGACTACAGAAGTGCTTCCCAAAACTACATAACCTCACTGACATTTCCTCACTGTGAGCATGCGCATCTGAGTATTTATAATCACAGCATTATTTCATTAATTAACCCTTATCTACTATCAGCCTTAAGGGCTAATCATTGTTGATATAAGCACATTATTTTACAGTCTCTTTAATATCACAGTTGTGGTCGGTCATTGCCACATGTTAGATCAAGGGATAGATCCCTGCCTTAGTGGGAACTTAGAATGAAGAAATGTCCGTGAGAATATATACTAAAGTAATTAATTATTGTGACCATGAATTATGTGACATGATTTTAAAAGAAGAAAACAATTGAGCAGTAAACTGTTGTTTTAATTTCATTGTGTTTGGTTTAACATCACAAGTTACATTTCCCAAAATGCATCGTTATGTGCAGGATGGGCAAAAGTATAAAAATTGACAGTGAAAAAGGACTCTCTAACCATGAAAATAAAAAAACTTTGGTCACAATTTGTTGGTTGTTGTTCGAAACACAAAACATTAATGTTACCATAACCTTTCCTGAGAGCAGCAGATTCTGTTAGAAAAAGTATTGGGAGACTGGGTCTCTCTACAATGCTGGCACTGGCTAAAAGCACATCCCATCGTACCAAGACCACTTTTGGGACAGGATATACATATAGGTATATAGGCCTATTTATCTATAGGAAATGTCATTAGAACTCTATCTATCTATCTATCTATCTATCTATCTATCTATCTATCTATCTATCTATCTATCTATCTATCTATCTATCTATCTATCTATCTATCTATCTATCTATCTATCCATCTATCCATCCATCTATCTATTCATCTATCTATCTATCTATCTATCTATCTATCTATCTATCTATCTATCTATCTATCTATATGCATCTATATATGTATTTCTCACTCTGTATATCTACATCTATATATCTATATCTAAATACATCTATATATATATATATATTATTATACATATATATATATATATATATATATATATATATATATATATATATATATATAGAGAGAGAGAGAGAGAGAGAGAGAGATATGGATCTATCTACATATATATATATTCACTGAAAGAACAAAGGTTACAAGTTAGAGGGACACAATAGTTAGGTTCAGATTTTATACACAAAAAAATTGAAATTCAGCTGCTATAGTTACCTGAGTTAACTATAACTTGCTGTGTAAGACCTCACATGTTACATCACATAATGCTTAGGCATTCAGTAAATTGATGGGGTTTTGATGGATCATCCACTTAGTCTAATGGTTTCATATTCCAATGACATTCTCATGACTTTTACCCACACAAAGCATTTGAACAACAGCTGCTAGACCCACTATGAGAAAACCATCCTGTCTGTAGACAATGTGGCATGTGGCATTGCATGGCCTCATAGATATGGAGTAATACAAAGCAGTGCAACTCACTGTGGTGCCTTACTCTGCACCAGTTAGGCAGTCCACATCATTGCAATTGGTTTTCCCATGCAACCCTCATGAATTTTGACACTGCTCGAGATTTACTTAACCACAGAAACTTGGGACAGCGCCAAATCCTTAAGCCTCCCCAGAGCAGAGGTAACAAGGAGAAACATTTTCATTTCTCCTAATTTTTCCCCTTTCCAGAAGACGAAAACACCTCTCAGGATTGTTATTGTGCAGGAAAATGCCCGTTCTTGTTAAAAAAACAATCCTGTATGAAATGCAGGCAGTCTTGCACCATGGTGCAAGGGTGCGCATTAGTGCCGATTGGTGGCGATTTCCCATAAATATGGGCCAATATATCTATAAGAAGGCACAACCCCCTAATGCATGCTCCTTTTTAACGAAAAAGAAGAGAGTGAGTTTGACCATGATAGTGTAAGTGTTACCAAGTTATGCACAATGCCAAGACTAGACATACTTGATGTTCCTGTTCCTGTAACTGATCACTGAAACTGACCATAACATGTTTGCTAATGGCTCTTGTTTAGGAGATCGATGCAGCATTTTGAGAGACGCATATTCAGTTTGTACCCTAAGCGGGGTTGTGAAAGCAGTCTACTTGTGCCATGTAACTTCCGCACAAGTAGCAGAATTGATTGCCCTTTCCTGAGCCTGTTGCACTTCAGAAGGCTTGTAAGTTACAATTTATCCTGACAGCTAGTATGAATTCAGTATTGTACATGACTTTGACCAGCTGTGGTTGCAGAGAGGATTCATGACCTCCGCTGGTTCATGTTCACCAATAAATGAGGGGCTGTATGTCTTCAACGTATTGGAAGCCCTTCCATTTCCAAAGGAGATTGCTGTGAGGAGCAGAAATGATGTAGTTACACAAGACAACATTTAAGCAGGTGAGATTGTTCAATAATGTGCTCATGAGTCTAGCACATTCCACATGGAAGAACTGTGAAGTCCTAAGGGAGAAGTTGCTATAAACATGCTACAAAATACTGTACAGACTTTTAATGAGCTGGGGAATTTCAACACACTGCCTCAGAGACTGAAAAGGTAAAGTGCAATGTGTAAAAGATGATAGTAACATTTGGGCATCCAGTGATGTCAAGCCTGTGCTTCCTGATCGTATGTTACCTGTCATGGTAAGATATATGCATTTACTGAAACATGTGGGACATGATGGAATGGCACTGACGTAAAAGAAATTCTAATATAATCCACACTTTAAGACAAATCTGTGGCAGCTATGAGCAATTTTCCACCACCAAAATGTGGACAAAAATCTTGTGGTTACCATGAGTCACATAGGGAAGTCTGATGGTGCCTTCAACCGTCTCAGGATTGTTTTTTTGTGAAGATGCCCCAAAGTAACCAGTTGAGGTATCTCCTTCTGATTGTATGCTTATTTTCCTATTGGCTGGAGGTATATCCCACCAGGAGGTGTGCCAGTCTAACAGATGCAAAAATACTCCTGCTGTGATTTATACCAGATTTTAGGAGGTCCGTTTACTTTGAATCAGATTTAGGAAGTCACTTCAAGAGTGAAGTGATTCAGTTGTTATGTACGACCTTAAGGACAGACCAAAGATTCCATTGCAGTTAAAGACCAGAAGCTTCAGGTATTGTTGAAAGACTAAACAGGACTATCAAGACAAAATTGGCTAAGTTTGTGCTTTGCACATCACTCAAACGGCCGGATGCACTTGCTCAGGTACTGATGAGCGTTCAACGCACTCCATGCTAATGAACAGCATTGTCTCCTCATGAGGTGTTGATGGCAAGAGCCCTGAAAATTCCTTTTGCTCCAGCTGCTGCTCTTGCAAATATTACAGATGATCTGGTTCTCAAATACTGTGATGGATTGGGTGTTGCGGTCTGTTCTATCTCTCATCTGGTTGATGTCACCACTCCAGCTGGTCAAGACTCTCCACATCATGATCTGAACCCTGACAACTGGGTTCATGTGAAGAAGTAAATTTGCAAGTTGTGCCTGCAAGAGCACTGAAGAGGCCCATACCATATGATCCTGGTCACCAACTCTACTGTGACGTGTGCTGGACTGCCAAACTAGATGCATGCTGCACAGACCAAGAGGTTGAGACAAGAAGAGAAAGATATGGACCAGAGATGATAAGAGAGGTTAGTGAATTAGAGGAGCAAGAACCTTCCAAACAACAAGATACTGGCGACAAGAGCCTAAACTCGACAGCTGCTAAAAGACCAAGAAGAGAGAAAAACATAAACTGAAAATATTCGGGCCCTGATTGGACATACTTTGCAAGAACTGAGATTGATCCTAAAGAATGTCTGACTGACACTGGCAAACCTCCTTGAGTCCAAGACAAAATAAAAAGGCTCAAATGTGTGAACTGTTAACCGTGTCATATAGGGCGGATAGTTAGATAGATAGATAGTTATATTAATGTCTATTTTCAGATGCTAGCCAAATATGTCAAATTAATGCAGGTAGAGAATTGTTTTGTGTATTCATATCTTCCTGTCTCCCTAGCTGAGGCATCTGCATATTTCTATTTACCTTTGTACTATTCTTTCTACTGTAGTATTTTTCTGCATCTCTTTTATTCAGCATCACTCTATTAAATTCTTTTACACTAATTATGAAAAGTGTTTAGAGCATGTACCACTTGTGACTAATGGAAATATGTAT
Organism: Pleurodeles waltl; assembly: GCF_031143425.1. Taxonomy (NCBI): domain Eukaryota; kingdom Metazoa; phylum Chordata; class Amphibia; order Caudata; family Salamandridae; genus Pleurodeles; species Pleurodeles waltl. The sequence continues at coordinate 492,816,267 of NC_090436.1, forward strand.
TTGTGATCTTTATAAGATGCTTATAGTTTCTCTAAAGGGTTTAAACAAAGGGGTCAGTGTAAGTACATGATGTAAAAGCACCCAAAGCATGCATTTTTAACCTATAAAATCAGCAAGGATGAGTGTGTTTTTGTAGATTAATTAAATGAGTGTTAGAACTGTCATCCTTGGCGTGATTTCTACTTACCTTTTTGCCTTCTGCCCTCCAGTTAGCTGACTTCATTTTCGCTGGGTTTAGGATTCTGCAGACTTTACAACTGCTAACCAGTGCTAAAGTGTAAATGCTCTCTCCTTAAAACATGGTGAAATTGACATACCAAATTGCTATATGTAATTTACTTTTATGTCACTAACAAAGTGGCACTACCTATGACCAACACCTGTAAATAAAATGCTACTAGTGGGCCTGCAGCACTTATCCCCTAAAATAGCACTTTAAACATGTCTCAGGTCTGCCATTGAAGCTTGTGTCTGCAATTTTAAACTGACATTTCAAACTGACACAATAAATCCTTTGCCAGGCCCAAACTGTTTTTTTAATACATATACATCATCCCCAGGGTTGGCCCTTGACAGCCCAGAGGACAAGGTGTAATGTACTTAAAAAGTAGGACATGCACTCTTACATTTTATATGTCCCAGTTGTGAAACACTCTTACATTCTTTTTTCAATACTGCAAGGCCTACCCATCCCATGGAGTAACATTGGAGTTACCCTATTATATTGAATACGCTGTAACCTCCAAATGTGAACAGATGCTTCACTCAAGTTTGGTGTCTTTGAAATTGTAATACAAAATTCTAACTCATGGAGAAGTCAAATTGTGAATTACAATTTTAGAAATGGAATTTCTAGAAAGTTGGCATTTTTCTCCCTTTGCTAATTGGTGCCTGCAGCCTGCCTCTGGGTCACATAACTGGTTGTAGTTGAGAATTGGTCTTTGTGCATTCCTCTTAGACTGCCACACACAATAGGGAGCTTAGGTGTGCCTGGATAGGCCAACACTGGTAGGATATGAGGGAGGTACAGCCCCAATTACACTTGAATAGATTGTGTTCTTTCTCACACAAAGGACTGCATACCCCTTTAGTTGGTCTGTAGCGAGGAGAAGAAAAGCAGGGCACCAGTGCACTTCAAAGGCAATCCTCTAGAAGCTCTAGAAGCTTTTCCCACTTCAAATGCAGAACTGTTCTATTATATTCTATTGTAGAGTTCTTTTAGAGCCCTGGTAACCCCAAGGCTTCCCAGAGCTAGAATGGACAACACAAAATACGAGATCACCATAAATGGGGATTAGGTCCTAAACAGCCAAGGGCTTTATAGAAGGAAAGTTTATGGCCAAATTGGCGTAACTCCAGGGGTAAGGTGTTTGAACATTTAGCAGCCAAATAGGCCAATGAATGACCTCCCCATCAGGACCCTGAATCTTAGGAACCTTCAGCAAAGGTGCTGAGGAAGTTCTGAGGAATCTACCAGTCAGATATGGGGAGACTAAGGCCCTCATTCTGACCTTGACGGGCGGCGGAGGCCGCCCGCCAAAGTCCCGCCGTCAGATTACCGTTCCGCGGTCGAAAGACCGCGGCGGTCATTCTGACTTTCCCGCTGGGCTGGCGGGCGGTCGCCTTCAGACCGCCAGCCAGCCCAGCGGGAAAGAGGCTTCCACGATGAAGCCGGCTCGGAATCGAGCCGGCGGAGTGGAAGCTGTGCGACGGGTGCAGTTGCACCCGTCGCGTATTTCACTGTCTGCGCAGCAGACAGTGAAATACATGTAGGGGCCCTCTTACGGGGGCCCCTGCAATGCCCATGCCAGTGGCATGGGCACTGCAGGGGCCCCCAGGGGCCCCGCGACCCCCCCTACCGCCATCCGGATCCCGGCGGTCGGACCGCCGGGATCTGGATGGCGGTAGGGGGGGTCGGAATCCCCGCGGCGGTGCAGCAAGCTGCGCCGCCGTGGAGGATTCAATGGGGCGGCGGTACACTGGCGGGAGCCCGCCAGTGGTGCCGGTCCGACCGCGGCTTTACCGCCGCGGTCGGAATCCCCATTGGAGCACCGCCGGCCTGTCGGCGGTGCTCCCGCGGTCCTCCGCCCTGGCGGTCAAAGACCGCCAGGGTCAGAATGACCCCCTAAGGGTCTAAGCAGTACCAGACCTTTTTTGTGAAGTGCCCTGTGCATAATGCATAAACCCTTAAATTGCACTTGGTGCTCCACTTTAAGTCAATGAAGTTCCATCAGGATCTTTTTGGTGGACTGGTGTCTCTTGATGTTCATAAGGAGTTTGACAGCAGCTTTCTAGACAACCTTCATCCTTTTGACCAGATATTGGGGTGAGCCAAGTTATGAAACATTGATGTAATCCAGGCAAGATATTACGATGGCTTGAACAATCACTCTTTTGGCTAGAAAAGAAAGAAAATTGAGAACCTTCCTCAACAGTCTCAGTAAGCTGTGGAAATTGCCATCAAGTTTTTTCACTTGTTGATCCACCATTAGGTTGAAGACCAACCACATCCCCAGCCTTTCTTTTGAGCTTTTTGGGATAGGAAACTTACCCAGACATTCTGGTATAAATGTTTGGGCTTTGCTACTGATATTGTTACCTAGCAACATGCTCTCTGTCTTGTCTTCATTGAGTTTCAGTCAACAATTAGCCATCCATGTGGCTGCTGCCCAAAAACATGGGGCCAAGTTAAGATGACTTGAGCTTGGGTCAGGGGAGATTGATATCACCAGCTGTGTATCATCAGCCTTGGAAACCAATGACAACCAATATGAGTATACAATACCAGCCAGAGGATACATATAAAGGTTAAACCCCACAACTCAAGGAAGACTGTCAAATTAACAGGACAGACCTAGAATATGAAAGGTTCTGCTTTCGAGAAAGGAGGTGAGTCATTTCAGTGCTGTGCCCTCGATACCCACGTTTGATATTCTCCAAATAAGTGTGCATGATCTACCTTATCAAAGACCACACTAATATCTCAGACAAGTATGGCTATCAAGCCTCCTTAATATAATAATCATTTTAGCAAAGCTGTCTCTTTGCTGTGTTTTGGTCTAATCCCCATTTGAGTGGAGTGGAAGATTTTTTGGGATTCAGGGTAAGCAGAGAGATGTTCATTAACATATCTTTATAGGAACTCATATGATCCTATAAATAGGGAGATCAGCCTATAGTTACTCAGACAAAGAGAATTAAGACTAGGCGTTTTTTTAAAGTGGTTTGACTACTGCATGCTTCCATTGAAGGGGGGCCTGTCCCCTAGTAAGAGAAAGATTTAGTATGTCTAACTGAGCTGGGGCAGAAGATGTAAAGGGGGGAAAGTCTAAAGGAAAACCTGATTTTACTGCACTTAAAAGATCTATAAGAAGAGTCAAAGTAAGGATGGGGAAGTCCTTAAAACGGACTTCTGGATTTTTTAAAGTGAACTTACTAGATTACAAATGATCTATGATTGGCCTGTCAGGGAAGGAGGAGTACTTATCCATTATTTTCTTTTGAAAAAAGAGTGCCAGGTTGTTGTTGTGCTCTACAGAGGCTTCAGGAGTAGGGCTAGTTGATTGAGGCTCCAAGATTTCTTTAAGGATGGTTTTGGGGAATTTTCAATCTTAGTGGAGAAGTAAGAAGCTTGAGAGGTTTTTATTTTTGCATGATAGTACCTGCTAGCTTTCTTGCATTCACGTTTGCTAGCCACATCGTGAGGCTATCTCCACTTCCTCTCCAGATGCTTACACTCCTTTTTCAAGGTCAATAAATGAGAGGTAAACCATGGGGACTTATTGTCTTACCAAATGATATTGTGCTACCGCCGGTGAAATATAATGAAGTAGTGATCCACTCATTGAACCTACTGGTGGAAATGGTGATTGAATCAGAGGGATCTGGTCTTGATGCTTCCATGGCAGGCGACTAATCCTCAAGGTTCAATTTGGACCAACCTCGTTCTAACCTCCTGACTGGTAATGGGGAAGCACGGGGTATGGATAGGTAAAATGATAGGGAGTGAAGAGTGGTCAGACCAAGTTAGAGGTGCAGGACTTTGCATCTGGAGATTCTTATATTAATAAACACAAGGTCAGTAATATGACCTTTACCGTGAGTAGGGCCCTCAACTAATTGCATTAACTGTAAAGAAGCAAGCAAATGGGTATAACTATTGAACCTCAAACACCAACTCTTCAGTACACTTCTGGACCTGTGGATACTCTGACAGGAAGAAGGAGTGCTGTGCTGCTAAAAAGGACTGCCATTCTGATGGACCTGATACTCTGAAGGACAGCTACCCTGCAGTGCTGACCTGCGGCCTGCTGCCCTCTTGCCTGGGTGAGAAGGACCGGACCTGAATCAGTTGAACCCAGGACCCCAGAGTATCTCCAAGGGCTAATTAGCTAGCCTCCTAATATAAGTCTCAGAAGCAGAAGGCTCCAACAACCTTGACCCCAGCACCTGCACTCTGGAAACTGTGAGTCTATGCTGCAAAGTGGGGCCACCCCATTCTTGGACCATTGGAAGTGTGTCTAAGGTATTCTGCTAACCTTAGTGGATCCAGCTGAGGCAAACACTTCTTCTGTGCTGTGCAGTGCAACACCGAACAGAATCGAGGCTTCATCACCACTGCATGGGTCTTCCTCGTCACAATGGCCCGCATCGCATTGCAGCCTGCCACCTCATTAGAACTTCCGCGGCGTGCCATATCCTCAGCATAGGCCCTCACATGGCTCTTTGACAGCAGCCTCGACAATGATGACAGACTCTGCATTACAGCCTTGTAGCTCATTTAAAGCGATGCATCACCTCGACTGCAAGGCACATCCTCGATGCAGATCTTCACGTTGCTAGGGGTCATCATTGGGGTGCTCAATGATGACGCAGGCCCCTACATCGCAGCCTCCCACAATCTCGGAACTGATGTATTGTTACGACTGTGTGAGGCTTATTCAACAGTGGATTCTTGCAGCACTCCACAAACCAGTCCTTAAGGTACTTTGTCCAGCATGCTTAAATGGGTCCCCCAAGCCAGCTACAGTCCATTGTGGTCAGCCTGAACCTCTTACTTTGTCCCAGTCTGGTGTGACCAGATATCTACAGTTGGTGCTTTTTTAGTTTTGTGACACTAGTTTCACTTTAATCTTTAAAATTGCATGTCTTTGATTCTACTTATTGAATTTGTTTATTCTGGTAGTATTTCATTTATTTAATTTAGGTTTATTTTTCTAACTTGGTGTGGGATACTTTTTATGTAGTGTTTTCACTTTATTACTGTTTGAAGTGTTGCACAAATATTTTTCACATTGGCTTTGAGTTAAGCCTGACTGCTCTGTGCCAAGCTACCAGAGGGTTGAGCACAGGTTAATTTAGGGTTGGCTTGTGCTTCACTCTGACAAGGACTGTGGTTGCTGCTTGCCAAGGGCTGACACCCCAGCAAACCCACAACCCAATTTTTTACAATGAGAAAATAAGACAAGACAAAGAGAAGGAAAGTAAGGGAGTTAAGGCAGAAGCTAGCGAGGGGAATGGTGATGAAAATCTTGAAGATCTATCCCCAAGGTTAAGGGTTGATGTGCTAAGAAAGGAAATTTATGCATGAGAAAATTATAGGGAGGAACTGAGACTGTTGAAGTAGTGGGATGAAGTGAATGTGAGTATAGTTATTTAGTTAAAAGGAGAACTGTTGGTGAACCAGAGATAAGTATTAGAGGCATATATTATGTGTGTGGGAACTCAGCATACTTTCAGCTGCCTCACAATTTGGTGGGTAGTTGCTATACGTTAATCTTCCCCATGATTTACCACATTCATGGGACAGATCTACAGGTTGAATGCACAAAAGTGTTTTATATAGCAGTTAACTTGTGTCGTAGTTTGGACTCTTGCTCTGAGCAAGACTGCTGGTCTCAGGATGACAGTACTTTAGTTTGTAGGTGACTAAGGTGGTCATTCCGACCCTGGCGGTGCCGGGGACCACGGAAGCACCGCCAACAGGCTGGCGGTGCTTCCAGGGCCATTCTGACTGCGGCGGTAAAGCCGCGGTCAGAAAAGGGGAACCGGCGGTTTCCCGCCGGTTTTCCCCTGGCCCAGGGAATCCTCCATGGCGGCGCTGCTTGCAGCGCCGCCATGGGGATTCCGACCCCCTTCCCGCCAGCCTGTTCCTGGTGGTTTTTACCGCCAGGAACAGGATGGCGGGAACGGGTGTCATGGGGCCCCTGGGGGCCCCTGCACTGCCCATGCCACTGGCATGGGCAGTGCAGGGGCCCCCTAACAGGGCCCCACAAAGATTTTCATTGTCTGCTTAGCAGACAGTGAAAATCGCGACGGGTGCCACTGCACCCGTCGCACCCCTGCAACTCCGCCGGCTCCATTCGGAGCCGGCTTCATTGTTGCAGGGGCTTTCCCGCTGGTCCGGCGGGCGCTCTTTTGGAGGGCGCCCGCCGGCCCAGCGGGAAAGTTGGAATGGCCGCTGCGGTCTTCTGACCGCGGGGCGGTCATTCGGCGGCCAGATATTGGCGGGCGGCGACCGCCGCCCGCCAATATCAGAATGAGGGCCTAAGTCTCTTCCTACAACTAGTTGTAACTGTTGTCCAAACCTTACCGCTCATTAGCAGTACCTCCCAGAAACACAATAGAAAAAGGTGATTTGTAGCAGTCGCTTACGCATGGACTCAAAGTAAGATATCTCAGGGTTGTCGTGGTTAAACGGAAATTACCCTTTTCTCACAGATTTATTATGTCTCATACAAACAAAGGCAATATCACAGATGTAGTGAAGTTATAATAGTTTTTATTTAACATAACTGCCATTTGCGATAAGTTGCTTAAACTGCATTGATTAGGATAATGAATATACCAAGCAACAGTATTGTGAAGAAGAGAGTAATGGTTATAAAGACCCCCACCATTTTTGCAATATATGAAAGAAATATATATATTACTTACAAAATGGAATATGCTCTAATACCCTAATGAGAATAGGCCTAACCTCCTACCTAAAGGAGAGCTGGGTTTGCTAAACCTAATCTGCCAAAGCCATGTCCATGAGAGGAGCCCCCAACCCTCGTTACCTTGGAATGAGGTCTCTATCTCAGACTCCGTAGGGACACGAAGACTGGGTCAGTGTCAAGACGACTGCAGCATCGGTATCAGCGATGGTGGCGATGCCCTCTGGTCGGAATCCCTCTGATTGTCTGTCTGAAGTGTGATGTATTTATATAGATCTACAAGGTCCCCTGACGTAGGTGTATTCCAAAACAATAGATAACAGACATGCTTGGGACGGCAATTAATATCAACATCCCTCAAAAGTATAGAGAGGGAAAATCCCTAAGTGTGAACACATACTGTTTGTTTGTCTTTTGTGCTTGATCTTGACGCCTTGGCGCAGTGACACTGATAATAAAACTCATAACAAGTGGCCAAACTATAAACAAGGCAGCCATCTTTAAGGAAATAAATAATTAAATGAGCTAAGACAGAGCAAGCTAAGTAGGTTAAAAGTCACTAGGTGACGGGGGCACGAGTTTACAAGCCTACGGCTAAGCTAACTCCTGTTATCCCATTAAAACAAACTAGGATTCACTACACCTGTAGATCTAGGTCATTCTAAGTAAGTAGGAGTGTTAAAAGGAGTAAAGAGGAGTAGGTACATAGGAGTGACCTTAAACGAAGTGAAGATTAGAAAATGATCAGCCTTGGTTGACAGGCTTGCTACCAGTACTGCAGGTAGGCTAACAGCGATGAACAAAGAATTGCTTTACTATTAGAGCTATAATAATCCAAAATCGGTTTGCTTTAGAAATTCTTCTGACAAAGGAGGGTGGAGTCTGTAAAATAATTCACACTCGGGAATGCTGTGCTTACACCCCTAAAGCAGATAACCAGCTTAACAGTTATGCTGCAAGTATCACTAACATTATGTACAAACTAACTGAGTTGGAAGAGAGAGGTACCCAGGAAAGAAACGGCTCTGTGTTTAGGTCACTAGAAAGGAATTTCCTAAAATAGGAAAATTGTTATGGAGCGTAGGCGGAGGAATACTATAATTGCTTTTGACTCTTCTTTTGTTGTACTAATTGATATTGCATGTGTGTTTTTCATTCTAAAATCCTGTAAAGGAATTTCATCAAATGGTGGGTTAAAATGTGGAATAAGGAAGCTGTCAGCAATGATGGGAAGAAAGAAAAAGAGAATTGATGTAAAGGGTGAAGAAATGCAGAGTGTAGGAGGCTGGCCTGGTTTGTTGGGGGTACCAAAGGTAATTACACCTTATGCCAGGTCCAGTTATCCCTTATTAGTGAAATGTAGGCAATGTATAGAAACCAGGCTGTCTAGGGGTAGCTGTAGCTGAGCAGCCAGGACATATATAGAAGACATGCAAAACTCATGCAGTACCACTGTAGTCATACAGTTCTTACACACATGAAAGAAAATACTCAGTGTTCCAAAAATAAAGATACTTTATTTTGGTAACACAAATGCCAAAAATACCTTAGAGACTATACTCCCTTAGGAGGTAAGTAATATACACAGTATATACACACTAGAATGCAGTAAAAGCTGTAAAAACAGTAAGAAACAGTGCAAATAGTGAACATCACAATTTGATAGCAATGGGCCTAGGGGAACGCAAACCATATACTAAAATAGTGGAATTTGAAAGTCAGTTTCCCACTTAGGCAAATGTAGTGTGTAGAGGGGCGCTGGGAGTGTAAGAAAACACCGAAGGTAAGCAATTTAACCCACCCCAGAGCCCAGGAAAGTAAGAGTAAATCACAGTAAGTTTCCTAGAACACACAAGAACACGTGATGAAAGAATTCTGCAAGAACCAGAAGAGACTGCAAGACACGAACAATGGATTCCTGGACCTGAAGACCTGTGGAAGAAGGGAACCAAGTCCAAGAAGCACTGAAGAGTTCAAGGAGAACAGGAACCCCTGCTAACCTGGATGAAGGTGCAAAAGAAGAATCACCAGTGAAGAAGAACAGTCAGTGTTGAATCCAAGAAGATGGATGTGGGTTCCTGGTCAGTGCAGATGATGTCCCACGCCGGATGTATGATTGTAGTCTGGTTTACATTGCTGGATTCTGCAACAAGCCTTGGTACACGCAAAGTTCGCAGTCAGTGGAAAATGGTGCTGCCTGGGGCCAGGAGGGACCTGGTGGCCTCTACCCAGGAGGGGTGACTGAGGGGGCTCTCAGCAACTCAGAAAGCCATCAGAAGACCAGGCAGCATGTACAGGAGTCCCACAGCATGGGGACAAAGAAGGTGCAAAAGTAGGCCCACAGAGCACTACCCAAAGGACTCCCACGCTGCCGCAGAACCACGCAGAAGGCTGTGCATCACAGGAAGGAGTGCTGAGGGCTGGAGCTGCATGGTGCATGGTGCACGAAGAAATTTGTGAAAGGATGCCAACAAGCCTTGACAACTGGAAGACATGTGGTGCATGGGTGTACTGTCTTGTGTGGGGAGGCAAACTTTTACCTCCACCAAAGTTGGACAGCTGGACCTTAGGACCATCGGGACCACTTCATTCCACCACCTGTGTTGCTCAATCTACGCAGGTTTTCAGGAGATGGGACCCCCACTATCGGTCATCGCTGCAGAGGGGTGCCTGTTAAAACAGGGAAGTGACTCCTTCACTTCAAGTGAGATTCCTTTGCTCTTCTGGTGCAGGCTGAATACAAGCAGTCCTCTGAGGAAGCACGACCTGGAAACAGTTGCTGGCAGGAGCTGAAGATACAATGTTGCAGAAGTCGTCTTTGCTTCCTTCTTGCAGTTTGTAAAGTTCCTGGAGGGTCCAGATGCAGTTTTGTCGGTATAAGGTAAAGTAAAGAATGCAGAGGATTCCTGCAATCGGAATCTGAGGAGACACCCAGAGGAGAGACCCTAAATAGCCCTGAAAGGGGGATTGGTCAGCTACACAGGTAAGCACCTATCAGGGGAGGGCTCTGACTTCACCTGCTGGCACTGGCCACTTAGATGCTCCCAGAGTGCCCGACCACAATGGAATCCAAGATGGCAAAACCCAGGGACATTCTGGAGGACCTCTGGGTACCCGTGGGGTGGTGATGGACAGGGAAGTGGTCACTCCCCTTTCTTTTGTCCAGTTTCATGCTAGAGCACGGGTGGGGGTCCATAACCCGGTGTAGACTGGATTATGCAAGAAGGGTACCATCTGTGCCCTTCAAAGCATTTCCAGAGGCACTGGGAGGCTACCCCTCCCATGCCGGTAACACCTATTTCCAAAGGGACAGAGTGTAACACCCCTCTCCCAAAGGAAATGCTTTGTTCTGCCTTCCTGGGCTCGAGCTGTTTGAGCAACAGGAGGGTAGAAACCTGTCTGTGAGGTGGCAGCAACCTGGGCTTCCTGGAAAACCTCAGAAGGCTGGTATGGCAGTACTGGGGTCCACTGTGGAGCCCCCAGAGTGCATGGAATTATACAACCAATGCTAGAGTCATCATTGGGGTATGATTCCAAGATGTTAGACACCTTACATGGCCATATTCGGAGTTACAATTGTGAAGCTGGACATAGGTATTGACCTATGTCCAGTGCACACATGAAATAGCGTCCCCACACTCACGAAGTCCAGGAAAATGGTCCTCGATGATGTGGGGGCATCTCTGATAGTGCAGGGGTGCCCTCACACACAGGTACTGTGCACCCAGCCTTCAGGGTTGGAAGGCCAGGTATATGGGTGACTTATAAGTGACCTGGTGCAGGGTAAATGGCTGTGAATGCACACAAGCTGCAATGGCAGTCCTGTAGAAGCCTTTGAATGGGCTCCCTATGGGTGATAAAAGTAATGCTGCAGCCCATAGGGAACCACAATGCCCTGGGTACCTAGGTACCATATACTAGGGACTTATAAGGGGGCACCAGTATGCCAATTATGAGTGGAATACTGTGTTAACAGTATCCAACAACCAAATATAAAGGGGATAGAGTATAAGCACTGGGGTCCTGGTTAGTGGAATCCCAGTGACACAGTCAAACACACTGACAAACAGGCCAAAAAAGCATAAGCACTAGGGTCCTGGTTAGCAGGATCCTAGTGACACCATCAAACTCACTGACAAACAGGCTAAAAGTGGGGGTAACCATGCTAGAAAGAGGCTACTTTCCAACACAGAGCAGGCTTTATAATGCCATAAAGGACGTGGAACGATGTAAGGAAAAGATCCCAAAATGATGACAGCTGTATTGTAATAAAAACATCAATTTAGAAATAATCATGGGGGGTGGAATTATGTGTTTTTAATTTCAGTGTGTAATTACCCAGAAATCAACTCTATACTAAAATAAGGCAGTTTTATGGTTTCATTCATTTTGAATGTTACTTCATAATACACCATGTGATCACCACTGCTGTTTTTTTCCTTTCTGTGAAAAAGAATTGTGAACTTTACACTGAAAGACTGAAGCTTTCCCAGCAACACTGGATGCAATGTGTCTAAACATAGACAACCTGGCTGTCCCAGATGGTATCAGATGTATGAACTTATGTTACCTGAATGGACTCCGAGAATGACTAAGGGCCTGATTTCGACTTTGGCAGTTGTGGACTGTCATGGGGTGGCAGCGGTCTGACCACCGTGGGTCTGGAAGTCGGACAGCCCTATTACGAGTTTGGTGGTTGTACTAACAAAAGACCTCCAGAGGTCTGTTGGCACCACCACCACGGTCATGAGGAAGCACAAACAGGCTGACGGAGTCAGTGTTTCCACCGGGCCCATTATGAGGTTGCACACCGCCAATGTAACCGTGGTGGTCCAACCACCATGTACAAGCTGGCTGAAGTGGATAGTATAAAGGGAGACATTTACCTGCAGTAAGTCTCACATGTTTGATGCCGCTTTGGAGCCATTCACAAACGTCATACCTCTACTGATGCTCATCGAAAGACAACTAAATCACTACCATGAACGCCAACAACCGTAAGTACCCACACCTACCTGTATCATTAACCTTAAAAACAGTTTGTAGTTCCAGCTTACACATCATGGTGGGGGTATGCCATGGGCAGCAGGTACATGCCTCAACCTACATACACTCTTAAACATACATTAACATGGACCCTCACACAGTCACTTTGGGCAGCACACTGACACTGCCCTGCAAAACTACACAAATACAAATGGCCACAGAGCTCAGGCACAGGGAGACGGAAAGCTACTCAACATTGTCATACACATCAACAGCAACGCACCTACAGCACATCTACAAATACAACTGCCACACTCACATTTGCCACTGGCCAGGGACTGTCCTCACATACAACACACATATGTATTGATGTGGCATGCAACACAAACAACACTACCATTAGACAACCCTGCGATGGACACAAACATCACGCACATGCAGCACAATGGAAACACAATGGTATGCACAAAACACAAAAAGCCAAAAAATAAAGAATGACATGCCAAATATACCTGTACAATTGGGATGGTGTCATTAGGGAAACCTAGGAAAGGAGACTGCACTGGGCCATTTATCACTTTAAAAATGCCCCTCAAACAACATGTGAACAGAAAATGGCTCTACATGGGTCTCAGCAACAAACAATACTAAACCCAAATGTTCTGCACATCTGCACAATGGTGACGGGCAAGTCAACATAGCACATACAACTCCTACTGCAGGGGACATACCTCTATAGGAACTAGCTGAAAGGGACACACACTTAAATGGATACAGGCACAGGCAAATGCAAACACAGCTAGCACAATTTAACACACTCCATGTCTGCACAAACAAAACTCAAGCTGACACACAAATCACATTAATACATAAGTCATATCAGGGGGACAAGTCAAACACCATACATGCCCACATTGGACAACCAAAAAGAAATATTTTTTATACCAAACAGTACACAATGCCATTGCACCACCATTGTGCTGACACACACATACCTATACACACAACATACACCCTTCTCATGGGGAACACTGGCACTGTACACAAAGTCATACACTGCAAACAACAGCACATAGAGCAGCAAGCAGGCTCAATCACACACAACTGGAGATGCACAACCAAAGTCACTCAGGAACAACATAAAGCCAGAAAAGGAATTACAGGACAAAGGTATACCCAATAAACCAACAACTGTTTGGGTTTTATTATGAAAAAATGTCATTGGTCATTGGCCAGTCCATATAATGCTGCATCATAGCACAGTACTGTGCCAAAATGTGATTTGTAACTGCTAGGGAACCTCTAGAGGAAGGGGCATTAAGGGGCAGGCAGGCACCTCAGTGATTATTTGGGGTGACGGGTGGGGGGATCAGATTTGTAAGGGGGGGCTTCTTTTTCAAGGGGGAGAGGTATGGCTTTGTGAGATGTAAGACAGGGGTCTTTGGACAGGTGCACACCAGGCTTGAGAATGGGGTGACAGTTGAAGTGGAATGCATGACAATACATTTTGGTGATATATTTTATGTTGTGACTTACAATACTCTACTCCCCCTGGTATTCCTGTCAGACCCTCAGGATTCAGGATGGCCAAGAGCTTCTCTTCCCAGGATGAGAGATATAATTTAGGAGGAGGGGACCACCAACAGTCTTTTGGGCCTGAAGCTGGTGCCTGAATGCCATGGAACAGACCTTCCCCCTGAGCTTGTTCTACCTCTTCTTAATGTTGCCCTTTGTGTGTAAATTCACTCTGTTGACTATCCTTTGCCACATTTCAATTTCCTGGCGATAGCAGAGTTTTGGACCTGTGCTCCAAATAAATGTGGCTCTACTCTGATGATTTCATCCATCATGACTCTTCATTGATATGGGGTGAAATGGGGATTTTTCTGGGGTGACAATATGGTGATGAAAAAGAGGAGCGAGTTAACAGGTGATGCTGAGTTTATGAATTTGTGAAGTGCAAATGGATGCGATTGGAAATAGAAGTGTGTTGAGGGTGTGGGATATGTGTTTAGGGAAAGTTGGAGGGGTGCCTATTCTGAAGTTTTATTTTTGTTTATGCTCTCTGGCTTCTGTGTTTGGCGCTGGAGATGCAAAGAATTGTGGTGTGTGAAGGGGTGTGTTTTATAGTCTGCTTTACAGGTATGTCGAGTGTGGCATTGTGTGTTAGCTGCATTCAATGTGGGGTTGTGTATTACTTTGGTGACCGCGAACTGCTGTGGTTCGGACCATCATTGGCGGACCACCATGGCTGACTGCCAGTGCAACTTTTGACATGTAACATGGTCAGTGTTTAGTCTACAGGCTGTCAGTGCTGCTGGTCAAACTCCCTATTTCCTGCCCTCAATGGTGCTAGTGGTCTGCCATTTTTGGCTTGCTTTTGGCAGTCCTGCCTGTGTAACTCGTAATACAGCGGTCTGTAAAACCACCAACATGGTGGTCTTTTGTCAACTACCACTATGGCGGTCTGGCAGTTCAACCACCAAACTCGTAATGAGGTCCTAAATCGAATGGAATAGTGTTATGAGAGATTCTTCAAATGTATTCTGTAGTAAAATGTTTCTTCTTGCTCATTCCCAAGTAGTGCATATCCTTGGAACCATGTTCTTGTGTAGTGAATGTATACAATCCTTTGTTTAAAGTCCTATAAAAGGATCTGTTTTTCACTGTTAGAGACCCCCACTTTTTTCCACTTTAGAAGGTAAAGCTATGCTGGACTTTCTATTGAACCATACTAAGTAAATCTTTAAACGTTAGCCTGTGTCTGTCATTCTTATTGAGAAGGTTGTAGCTATATCCTGATGAGTAGGATCTAACAGAGAGACAGGTCCTATCGGGGACCACCAAAGTCTGTATAGACACTAGAATACACTGCTACCGACCCATGCCTTTGGCACACATTTAGGTTATAAAGTAGGGACAGATATGAACTCCAGCAGCACCATAGTGCAAAGCTGTCTGTGTGAGTCCTTCCAGCACAAACTGTAATGCTTAGAATGACTTTAAAACTTTTCCCACTTTGGATGTGTGCTGTACAGTGCATTATCAATGGAAAAGGTATGCCAAAGGCATGGGAGAGGCATGGGAGCGACGTGGGTCCCGTGCAAACTATGTCACTGGAACCAAGCTATACCAGGCTGATGAGCCCATAACAAAGGTGAAACCAGTCTAGTGTTACCTGTGTTCCGGTTCAGGATCAGGTTTGGCAGGACCAGGCTTGGCAGTTTGGGCTGAACTGTTCCCATTAAAGCAGGATCAAGACTGATGTGCAAATAGCGGGGTCCAAACTGTTGTGGCAAGGTAAGGTAAATAACAATAGTTTGGAATGTACTCAGAGTAATTACCAGTGGCTGGGATTAACTTAAGCATTACATCCATCACTTTTTGCATACTTTCGTATGTCAACCTAAATGGGACAATTATGACCAGATATGGGTTCTGTGCACATTTGTCACTGGAACAACCAACCTATACCTGGCTGACGAGCCTACAACAAGGGCAAAACTGGTCCTGGATTGCTTGTTTTCTAGTTAAAAGAGCACCAGAATTGTCAGTTCGGTCTGGACTGTTCCCATTGGAGCAGGGTCAAGATTGATCTGCATTTGGCTGGGTTCAAACTGAGGTGGTGTGGTGGGCAAAAAATGATGGATTGAGAAGGAGCCCAAGTGATTGCCATTGGTTGAGATTAATAAAAGCATTACACTCCCTTGCTGCATTTTCCGCCCTAAGTGCAATGGGTATGCTCAGCCCCTGGAATCAAGCTATACCTAGATGATGAGCCCTTATCAGAGAAAAGCCGGTCCTAAGAGGCTTGATTTTCGGTTCAGGGAGGCCCTGGCTTGGTAGTTTGGGCTGGTCTGTTCCCATTGGATCAGGGTCAAGACTGATTTATACATGGCTGGGTCCAAACTGAGGTGGCACTGTAGGTGAAAAATGACGTATTGGGATGCAGCCCTGGGCGATTGTCAGTGATTGAGATTATTTCAAACATTTTATCCATCATCTTGTTGTTGTTGAACTTTCTAAAAGTGTCATTTTCAGAATTGCAGTTCAAAATTCAACTTCACTATTAAAGAGGCTATTAACCCCTTCGCTGCCAGGCATTTTCCCCTTCAGGTGCCAGGTCTTTTTTGGTTATTTGGGGCAGTTTACGCTTAGGCCCTCATAACTTTTTGTCCACATAAGCTACCCACACCAAATTTGCGGCCCTTTTTCTAACATCCTAGGGATTCTAGAGATACCCAGAGTTTGTGTGTTCCCCTGGAGGAGACCAAGAAATTACCCAAAATACAGCAAACATTTTGATAGAAAAATAGGAAAAAAGGGCTGCAAAAGAAGACTTGTCCTTTTTTCCCTGAAAATGGCATCAACAAAGAGTTTGCAGTACTAAAATCACCATCTTCCCAGCTTTCAGGAGCAGGCAGACTTGAATTAGCAACACAATTTTGGTATTTTACTGGGACATACTCCATTTTTACTATATTTTGTGTTTTTATCCTCCTTCCAGTTAGTGACAGAAGTAGATGTGAAACCAATGCTGGATCCCAGACACCTTAACATTTCTCAAAAATGGACAAAATTCTGAATTCAGCAAGGGGTCAGTTGTGTAGATCCTACTAGGCTTTCCTAAAGAAAATAACATCTGAAATAACAAAATATTGCAATTAAGGTAAAAAAACAGCCATTTCTCTCCAGGTTTTACACTGTAACTTTTTCCTGCGATGTCAGATTTTCAAAAGCAATATATGTTACGTTTGCTGGACTCTTCTGGTTCGGGATATATAGGGCTTGTAGGTTCATCAAGAACCCTAGGTACCCAGAGTCAATAAATGAGCTGCACCTTGCAATGGGTTCTCATTGTATTTTTGAAAACTAGACACCTAGGGGAACCCAGGATGGGGTAACTTGTGGTGCTCTCACCAGGTTCTGTTACCCAGAATCCTTTGTAACCCTCAAAATTTGACAAAAAACTATTTTTCCTCACATTTCGGTGCTGCAAAGTTCTGGAATCTGAGGGTAGCCACAAACATCCATCTATCCAGTGTTCCCCCAGGTCTTGCGATAAAAACGTGTGGGTAGGCCTAGTGCCTGTGACATGAAATGCCCCAAAACACTATGTGGATACATCAAAATTATCAAATACAAAACTACCTATTTTTCCGGGGGGGGGTGGGGAAACCTGCGTTTTTGGTCCTGGGCACAGCACCCCTCTAGAGAAACCTATCAAACCCAAACATTTCTGAAAACTAGACCTGAGGGAGTTCAGGGAGGTGTGACTTGCGTGGATCCCCCAGTGTTCCCCCAAAATCCTCAGCAAACCTCAAACGTAGCTAACAAAAAATGAATGTTTTCCCACATTTCTGTGTGGGATAACCTCACTGGCACAAATTACCCACCACACAACATTCCCCTCAGTCTCCCAGGTGTGGGTGGGTCAAGTGCCTGTGACAGGGAAGAGACAAAATCATGTCGAAAATGAGGGGAAACTAAAGCGGGTCCAAAAGGGCAGTTTGAAAATAAAAAATTTTAGGATGACAATTGGGGCAGACTTTTTATCATTATAGATGTGACAATACTGGGTGGTAGGAATTTTGGATTCCTGCAGATTCTGGAATGTTCCATCACAAAAATCTGGGAGAAAGGTGTGACTTCCAGCTAAGTTGGTGGTTTGCAGGGCGTTGTGGGTAAGAAAATGGTGGGGGGTTCATGTGAAGCACACCACCCTGAACTCATCCAGATGTTTAGTTTTCAGATGTGTCTAGGTCTCATTGATTTTCCTACATGGCAGCGTCCCAAAAATTTCATCCCTCACTATTCCAAGTGGGACAATTATAAGAGTTAGACAAGCTCTCATGGCCCAAATGTTAAACCAAAACCCAAAATAATCAAATGTCCTCCTGCTTGCCGTGGGATAAGATGTTTAGTGTGTGGGGGGGAGAGCTGAAAGACTGTTACCCCCTTCAGTTGGGGTGGGGGCATAACCATGCCCATACTTGTCAGTAGCCACCACCCCACTATGTTTTTATTTTTTTATTTCCCTGGCATCTAGTAGGCTTTCTGACCCCATCCCCGGGGAGTGAATCAGGGGTAATTAACCCATCTGCCCACCGGTGAGCAGAACAACTTTGCCCCCATTTATTCGGGGTAGGGGTATGGCCATACACCCACCCTCTTTAAAAAAAATAAATAATCTTAACTGGTCTCTGGTGGGCTTTGTCCCCCTCCCCTCCCCTTTGGGATAAGATGGGCCTTACAAAAATAGGCTGATCTGTCCCCAAGCAAGGCAGAAATGGCCAACAGTAATGTGTCCCCACGAGGAGCGACCCTTGCCCAAGGGGCAGCCCCCCCAAACAAAACACACATACACACCAATCCCTGGTGCCTAAGTGGTTTCTGCCCCCTCTGGGGGCAGATGGGCCTTATAGAAATAAGCTGATCTGCCTCTAAGTGGGGCATAAATGGCCTAAATAAAATTGCCCCTCAGGGGAGCGACCCTTGCCTAAGGGGTCACTACCAATCTATAAAAAATTTAGAAAAAACTGGTGCCTAGTGGCTTCTGCTCCCCTTGGGGGCAGATTGGCCTAAGTAAAACAGGCTGATTTGCCCTCGAGAGTGACAGAAATGGCCAAAAATAAAATTGCCCCCAGGGGAGCGACCCTTGCCTAAGGGGTCGCTCCCCGTCCCTAAAAAAATAAAAAAATAAAAAATCCCAGTTGTCTAACGGTTTCTGCGCCCCTTGGGGGCAGATCAGCTTAATTAAAATAGGCCGATCCGCTCCAAAGGGGGGGCATAAATGGCCTAAAATAAATTTGTCCACCCAGGGGAAAGACCCTTGCCTAAGGGGTCGCTTCCCTTTTGTGAAACTGACTAAAATCCCTGGTGTCTATAGGATTCTGCCTCCCCTGGGAGCAGATTGGCCTAAAAAAAATAGGTCAATTTGCCATGCCCCCAAGGGGGGCAGAAATGGCCAAATATTCCCCCCCCCGGGGAGCGACCCTTGTCTAAGGGGTCGCTCTCCACATATAAAAAAAATGAAACAAAAAAATGATCCCCGGTGTCTAGTGGGTTCTCAGATCAGCCTAATTAAAAAAGGCCGATCTGCCCCTCGGGGGCAGAAAAGGCCTAATAATTAATTGCCCCCCTGGGAAGCAGCCACTCTCCTCATGTGTAAACACAACATAAACAAAAAACACAAAAAATGTCCTGGTGCCTAGTGGGCATTTCTGTGGCCCAATCGTTCGCAATCAGGCTGCAGAAATGCTTACAGAGACACGAGAGGAAAGGCCTTTCCTTTCATGCCTCTGCCTGTGCCCACCTCCCAGTCAGAAGAGAGATGCTTTCATTTCTCTTCCGGATCGCGCTGGAAGCTCAGCTTCTAGCTTAATGGGAGGTGACCTCTGATTAGGTCAGTAGGCGATTTGCATGCTGATGTCATCAGACGTCACTGGGGGCTGGGGGAAGTCAGGGGTATGTGGAAGGGGAAGCGATTTCCCTTTCATCCCTGACGTGGGGGTGTCAGTGGGAGTGCTTGCATTGACCCCGTCTGCCGGGTGCAGGAGGAGCTGGTCTTGTCCTTGGCACACGAGACCAGCTCGTACCGGGGACCCTGGGGGTTAAATTACAATTCTTTTAACACCAAAAGTGACATTCATATTTGCTCCCAATTGAAATGTATCACTTATTAAATGCAACAACATAACCCAATATTATCCAATAGGAAAGGTAGGCCTTGCAGTAGTAAAACAAGAATTTAAGAGTTTTTCACTGCCAGGATATGTTAAACATAAAAGTTATAGGCTAACTTTTTAAATACACTCCATCCTGCCCTTTTGGCTGTTTAGGGCCTACCCTAGGGTTGACTTATATGTTTTAAAAAAGAAGGTTTAGGCCTGGCAAATGGTTTATTTTGCCAGGTTGAAATGGCTAAAAGTGAAATGGTAGTCCTGCAACATGTGTGAACGTAAAATAAAAAATACCAATACAACAGGGGGACCTGTATAGCTAATCTGAGCTGCCTGCTTACACATATTTTAAAAATGCATGTCTCTCTCTCTGCTCAATGATGAGTCCCTTAAGATGATAACTACAACTTTGTGGTCATCCCACATAAAATCGAAAAACTTTATAGAAAGGCTCAAACAACACTCTTCCAACCACAGATCCACAAGGTGTAGTATGAGACCCAAGCAAAGAAGAACTCCAGTGCCTCCCATTGGGTTTGTAAGGGCTATAAAGATACTGTATTACAATACAATGGAATACAATAGAATCTGCAAGTTGTGGATACCTTCTTATTTTTGCCGCTTTATTAACGCACCTTGAATTTAAGGAAGGTAATATCATCGCAGTGTACAGTTCAGCAATACACAGAATATCTAAACTTAGCCTCACGAGAAGACAGTATGGACATGCACCTTAGTAGAACCATGTTACGTTGCAAACGCAATCTCAAGGTCTGAGTAGATCTTGAATTACGCACTTGCGGAGCAGAGTATGATGTGCTTTCACATCCAAGACATATTGTGGGTCTGTTCAGGTACTGTAATTCTATGACTTCTCATCTGAACTCACTGCTTTTTCTACTGTTGACAGAATGCACATCCTGCTTGGCTGTCTGGCTTCTGGTGCTGTGGCTTCTTTATGTAACAGGGCAATGTTTTGTGGCCTATTAACCCCAGTGAATGGAAGATGCAAGGCAACTCAGAGATCAGTAGGTCAGCCCCACTCATGTGCTTTAGCTCAGCATGTTGCACCACAATACGGCGCACTGCTTCAGCTATCATTCTAGGTCACTCTAGATGTTTGTATGTCAATATCTGAGGAGGGAATTAGGCAACACCATGTTGCCTGATGTATTAAAGGACCATGTATAGTGAGACACTGGATTAAAACCAGACCTTTGTGACTGGGGGTGAATGTTTGCATTGTTCAGCATTCCGTCCAGCATCTGCTCTTTTTGCATTTGTCACCCCAAGTGGGAAGTTTATGCCCAGACGTGGGTCCCGTGCTCACTGCACCACTGGTTCAAGCTAGCCTAGCTGATGATGGGTGATACCCTTAAACCGGCCCTAGGATGCTTGTTTCCAGTCCAGGGAGGATGTGGCTTGGCAGTTCGGGCTGGACTGTTCCCATGAGGAACAGGGTCAAGACTGATTTGCATATGGCTGGGTCCAACTGGGGTGTCGTGGTGAGCAAACAAACAATGGATTAAACCGAGATATTTGTGACTGGGGGTGACTGTTTGCAGTGTTCAGCATTCCTTATATCATCTGTTCTTTTTGCATAGTGAGACACTTGACAAGTTACCACTCATTGATTAATACGTGGAAGGGATTACTCCAGGTTTGCAAGCTTCCTAATGGAAGAAATAAGCTCCTCAGAGAAGCAGCACACTTGTCTTCCATCCCCCGTTTCTA
The DNA here is from genome assembly GCF_031143425.1 of Pleurodeles waltl. Lineage (NCBI taxonomy): Eukaryota > Metazoa > Chordata > Amphibia > Caudata > Salamandridae > Pleurodeles > Pleurodeles waltl. The sequence continues at coordinate 492,837,607 of NC_090436.1, forward strand.
CTGCTGAAGAACAGGAATATGAAGTTCTATTTCCAGGCCTGACCTACAAACCATAGTTGCAGAGAGATTATCTGCACCCCTAAATAGTTAGCCCTTGAAAAATATTTGTTAGTAGATCCTGATGTGGATGAGGACCAGGATACTCTAGCTAGAGGAAAATATGCTTGAGGGATACACTTTCAAGAATTTCTTAGCCATTCAAGAGAGATTTTTGGATCTGAAAATCATCTCATAGTATTTTTGTTCAGGACATTACACCTCAAGCTGATGCTCTTCCTCGTTGTTAAAAACATGACACAGGAATGGACAGACATCCATAAATATGTATTTCCTTGCTTCTTGCCATCATGACATGCTCTATGACTTTGAAGAAGAGTTTCCTAAATCCTGGAATTAAACTCTATACTATCCATCAAAGCTTCCTTCTCTTCCTTGGCTTTAAACATGTATCTCTTCTAGTTCTGGTTAATAAGAAAGTGGACAAGTGTTTTCAAGTTTTCATATGCTACTTTCAGTTTTATGTTCCTAACTGGAACTTTCGTGGCTTATGCTGACGAAACACTTTTGAAAGACTCTCAGTCTTTATTTGACTCTTTAAAATTGAACGAATCCTATCAGATATATTTGATTTTTTATAGACTTTGGTTGCTACTTCTGGAGCCTGAGTGGCAGGTATGCTGGTATAGCTGCCATCTTTCAATGAAATTGTGGCATCTGTATGGGATGGAGGCAGTGCTCATTTATCATCTGCTGTTCGTTTATCCCAAGCGATTTAGGAACTGGTTTATATCTAGGTGGTAATGGTCCAGACACCAGTTTTGCATTGGAAAACCAGTCTACCACTGTGGTGGATTGCCTGCACACCCAATTTAGATGTTGGTGGGTCCATAGGTGACAGATTGCCCTAGTCGCACTGACTCCACCAAGAATCTCCAGGTGCCTCAATGGAGGCTTGAGAATTTAGGCTGACTGAGGAACTCAAGCCACCTTTATTGCAAAGCAGATTTTGGTGTGCCTTACCACCAAGCCAACTGTGCCTCTCCAACCTCCCTGTTGCAGGACTGACAGGTAGTGTTGGACCTGGCTTTTTGACAGGGTCATCCCCAAACTTTTTGCCTTCCTCCTTCTCTTTTTCTGACCTCATTTTTTCTGGTTTTTAGACTCTGCGCACTTTACCACTGCTAACCAGTGCTAAAGTGCATATGCTCTCTCTCTGTAAACATGGTAACTTTGGATCATACCTGAGTGAACTATTTAATCTATTTATAAGTCCCCAGTCATGTGCACTCCAGGTGCCGAGGGCATATAGATTAAATGCTACTAGTGGACCTGTAGCACGGATGGTGCCACCCACTTAAGTAGCCCCTTTTCCTTGTCTCAGGCCTACCATTGCTAGGCCTGTGTGTGCAGTTTCACTGCCACCTCGACTTGGCATTTAAAAGTACTTGCCAAGCCTAGAACTCCCCTTTTTCTGCATATAAGTCACCCTTAATGTGTGCCCTGGGTATCCCCTAGAGCAGGGTGCTGTGTAGGTAAAAGACAGGACATGTACCTGCGTAGTTATATGTCCTGGTAGTGTAAAACTCCTAAATTCGTTTTTGCACTACTGGGAGACCTGCTCCCTTCATAGGCTAACATTGGGGCTGCCCTCATACACTGTTGAAGTGGCAGCTGCGGATCTGAAAGGAGCAGAGAGGTCATATTTAGTATGGCCAGAATGGTAATACAAAATCCTACTGACTGGTGAAGTCGGATTTAATATTACTATTCTAGAAATGCCACTTTTAGAAAGTGAGCATTTCTTTGCACTTAAATCCTTCTGTGCCTTACAATCCACGTCTGGCTAGGTTTAGTTGCCAGCTCCTTGTGCATTCACTCAGACACACCCCAAACACAGGGTACTCAGCCTCACTTGCATACATCTGCATTTTGAATGGGTCTTCCTGGGCTGGGAGGGTGGAGGGCCTGCCCTCACACAAAGGACTGCCACACCCCCTACTGGGACCCTGGCAGACAGGATTGAACTGAAAGGGGACCTGGTGCACTTCTTAGCCACTCTTTGAAGTCTCCCCCACTTCAAAGGCACATTTGGGTATAAAACAGGGCCTCTGCCCTACCTCATCAGACACTTGCTGGAGAAGAAACCGGAACCAGAAACTACATCCTGCCAAGAAGAACTGCCTGGCTGCTCAAAGGACTCACCTGTCTGCTTTCTACAAAGGACTGCTGTCTTGCTGTTGCCCTGCTGCCTTGCTGAACTCTTGTCTGGCTGTGAAAGTGCTCTCCAAGGGCTTGGATAGAGCTTGCCTCCTGTTCCTTGAAGTCTCAGGACCAAAAAGACTTCTTCCTTTCACTTGGACGCTCCGTGCGCCGAAACTTTCGACGCACAGCTTGTTTCGCGGCGAGAAAAACGCCGCACACCGACGCTGATCGACGCGACGCCCTCGGGGCGATCGAGACTTCGACGCACAACCTCGCAAGGACAAAGCCGCTCGACTTTCCAGGAGAAATCGACGCGACGCCCACCGTGAGTGCGAAACTTTGACGCACGGCCTCGCAAGGACAACGCCGCCCGACTTCCAAGGAGAAATCGACGCGACGCCTACCGTGAGATCGAAACTTCGACGCGCAGCCCCGCAGAACGACGCGCAGCCGGAAAACAAGCAGGAGAATCCACGCACAGACCCGGGACATCTGGTAATCCCCGCGATCCACAAAAAGAGACTGTCTGCGCGCCGGAAAACGACGCCCGACTTCCCCGCGTGGAAAAGTCCGACGCAAGTCTGTGTGTGCTGAGGAGAAATCGACGCACACACCCCTTTTTCCACGCATCTCTTCTCCTGTGGCCCTCTGAGGAGATTTTCCACCAGAAACCAGGTACTTTGTGCTTGAAAGACACTGTATTGCATTCTAAAGACTTAAGACACTCTATATCACTTCCCTGTGATATTTCTACAATTTTCCATTGCAACTTTATTCTTTTTGACCTACAATTATCCTGATAAATATTATATATTTTTCTAAACACTGTGTGGTGTATTTTTGTGGTGCTATATGGTGGTATTGTATGATTTATTGCACAAATACTTTACACATTGCCTTCTAAGTTAAGCCTGACTGCTCGTGCCAAGCTACCAGAGGGTGGGCACAGGATAATCTTGGATAGTGTGTGACTTACCCTGACTAGAGTGAGGGCTTTTGCTTGGACAGGAAGTAACCTGACTGCCAACCAAAAACTCCATTTCTAACATTGGTGATCAGCGGTGAGGATAGGACTTGTATTTGTGCAGTGACATACAGTAGCTAAGTATTTCACTACATACCCACAGTTGAAGGTCAACTTGGTTTTTATCTCTTTTTGAAAATCCGTTTTTTTTCCTGACAATTTTCAAAAACTAAATCCTCACTCAACATGTCTCTGACTGGGTCTCAGACAGGGGACTTTGACCTAGTCCAGTTGGATACATACACGGTCAAACAACTAAGAGGATTCTGCAGGGCATTAAGGGTACCCACCCAAGGGGCCTCCAGAAAGGAGGACTTTCAAGTGGCGCTGAGGGCCTGGGCAGAAGCCCATTTAGAGGATGATGAGGAAGAGGAGCCAGAAAATGGCCCCTCAGAAGGATTTCCACTATCTATGGATGGTGTTACCACTGCAATTGTGCACCCTTCCAGACCAGGGAGCAGTGTCTCCATGCAAAGCCTGACCGCAGAGGAAAGGAGAGAAGAAAAGGAGTTCCAATTGCAAATGGCAAAACTGAAAATTGAGGCACAACAGGAGGAGAAGAGGGCAGAAAGAGAAGCCAAACAAGCTGAGGCTGAAAGAGCAGCCAAACAGATTGAAGCTGAAAGAACAGCCAAACAAGTGGAAGCTGAAAAAGCGTTGGCTGAAAAGAAACTATTGTTGGCTCATGAACTGAGTCTCAAGGAGCTGGAGATCAAGGCAAGACAGTCTGAATCCAGCAATAATGGTGGCAGCATACAGACAGGACCTGCTGGAGAAAAGAAGGTTCGTATACCCAAAAATGTGGTGCCCAGTTTTGTGGTGGGAGATGACATAGATAAATGGTTAGCTGCTTATGAAGTTGCACTAAGGGCTCATGAGGTTCCTGAAGGGCAATGGGGGGTAGCTATGTGGGGTTATGTGCCGCCATTGGGGAGGGACACACTTCTCACATTGGATCCACCGGATCAAAACACATACCCACTCCAGAAAGCCACTTTACTTGCCAAGTTTGGGCTGACCCCTGAGGGATACCGTCAGAGGTTCAGGGACAGCACCAAACAAACCACACAAACATGGGTAGATTTCTTTGATTTCTCTAGTAAGGCACTGAATGGATGGGTGCGGGGCAACAAAGTAACTGATTATAAAGGTTTATATGACTTGATCCTGAGAGAGCATATGCTTAATACTACTTTTACAGAGTTGCGCCAGCACTTAGTGGATAGTAAGCTGACTGATCCCAGGAAGCTTGCTGAGGAGGCGGACCTCTGGGCAAGCACCAGAGTGTCCAAAAAGGTATCTGGGAGTGACCCCGAGAAGGGTAGTTCCGGTTCCCCCCAACAAAGTGAGGGGGAGGTTAGAGATGACCCAGACGAGTTCCAGAGTAAGGGGGGAAGAAAGGGTTCCCATACCCCCTCTGAGAAACAGGGTGGGGGTTCTGGTGGGCAGTGGCCCAAAGCATCCCATTCCCAACCCCGCTGCTTTGAGTGTTCCCAGATAGGACACAGGAAGGGGGACTCTGTCTGTCCAAAGAACTCACCCACTATTGGGACCTCTACAGGGGTGGCCAATGTGGCCTTAGGGGAATGTCATCCCCAGGGGCAGGTCGTAGATCATGCCTCCATCTCCTTCAGTTGGGAGGTGGACTCAGAGGGTAAACTGGTGATCCCTGAGGGTGGGAGTCGTCACTTCCACCAGGTGGGAGTGAATGGGATCCCAGCCACCGCTCTGAGAGACACGGGGGCTAGTCTTACCATGATTGTGGAGAGACTAGTGTCACCAGAGCAGTACACCGGACAGGTGTGTAGAGTGACTCCAGCCATTGGGGAAGATTTCTTCCGCCCCCTGGCCCGGGTGTCCCTAGAATGGGGTGGGGAGGTGACCCAGAGGCGGGTCATAGTTAGTCCCCAGCTGCCCATTGACTGCATTCTGGGGAATGAGTTTCCCTTAGTGTCAGGAGAGCTGAGAGGGCCGACCCCCAAGGGTGCCCTAACAGTTCAGATATCTGGCGGTACCACTCCCCAGAGGAGGGTATGGAAGCCCAGATGGGGAGGCACGGGGAAAAAGGACTCACCCCGTCCTCTGTTCAGCCTCAGAGTACAGACCCTGGGCTGAGGGACCAGTATCAGGGACCCACCCCTGACCTGGTGAGAGTGGAGAAGGGGTGCCAGACCCCTGGGGTTACTACCCCCCATTCTGGGATGCTACAGGAATCCCTTGGGAGCTCCCTACCAGCCACCCAGCTGGAGGAGAAGCTCAGCCAACGGCCTCCCTCCGGGTCTCCACCTAGCAGTGGATGGTCAGGGGCCTGGCTCATGACACTGACAGCTGTCAGTGGCATCTATTGGTTTCTGTCCTTGTGGGCAGAGTTTTCCCTGGGTTGGGGACAGAAGTCAGACCCAAGGAATGGAATGGGCCACATCACGTTGTTGGCCATGGTGATACTGTCTGCATACTGGGATACATCTGTAAGCAAATTAAAGTTAGGAGCTGTACAGATGGGGTCCTCAGGTGATGAGAAGGGTTCCCCATGGGCCAGATCAGTGGCCCCAGAGAGTATAGACAAAGAAGCCTCACTGAGTTCGGAAAGGCGTAGAACTGGCGAGTGCCCCTGCAGTAGTGGGCCATTGTCCATGTTCTATCGCCTTAAGCAGGGAAGTCCATCAGAGTGTTGATTAGTCTACCCTGGCTTTAGGCTGGGAGGGGGTCATGTTGGACCTGGCTTTTTGACAGGGTCATCGCCAAACTTTTTGCCTTCCTCCTTCTCTTTTTCTGACCTCATTTTTGCTGGTTTTTAGACTCTGCGCACTTTACCACTGCTAACCAGTGCTAAAGTGCATATGCTCTCTCTCTGTAAACATGGTAACTTTGGATCATACCTGAGTGAACTATTTAATCTATTTATAAGTCCCCAGTCATGTGCACTCCAGGTGCCGAGGGCATATAGATTAAATGCTACTAGTGGACCTGCAGCACGGATGGTGCCACCCACTTAAGTAGCCCCTTTTCCTTGTCTCAGGCCTACCATTGCTAGGCCTGTGTGTGCAGTTTCACTGCCACCTCGACTTGGCATTTAAAAGTACTTGCCAAGCCTAGAACTCCCCTTTTTCTGCATATAAGTCACCCTTAATGTGTGCCCTGGGTATCCCCTAGAGCAGGGTGCTGTGTAGGTAAAAGACAGGAACTCCATTTCTAACAGGTAGGTAATCCGCATTGGCTGTGTACATTGTGTGGTCACAGCATATGTGCATGGGGCCACTGCAGTCACTTACATTGCACAGAAACATTTTGAATTACTGTGACATGCATATGTCGGGAATACATTTGTGTGTGAAATCAAAGGGGTCACAATAGTACCTGACACATATTGCACACATACACAACTGTCATTGTGGTGTCAGTATTCATTGATAAATGAATGGTGGTACCACAGAGATGTTACATTCACTCCTGTCAACTATGTCCATGTGTGCACATTGCAAGGGGACCTGTACCTGAGATGTTGTGCTACCAGTTGTATGAGTGAGTTAGTGCATGTATGTGTGTGTGTGATGCGATTGGCTAGATGAGGCAGAGGAAGCTGGAGTGGGTGATCTGGTTGTGCCTGTATGTGTCCCACCTGCATGTGGATCAGATGTTTTTGTGTATGTTTAGTTGTGTGTAGTTGTGCTTGTGTATGACTGTGTTGTGCGGATGAATGTGCAGTTGTGCTGATTGTTGTGGTTGTGTCATGTGTAGGTGGAGCGGCAATGTGTGTTTGCATCATGTTCATGTTGTGGTGGAATGGCAATGAATATAAGTGTTTATGTCTTGTGTTGTGTTGTACAGGGGGGGACATATGGCTAGACATATGGCTAGGGTACAGTGTATGTGTGTGACTTACCTCTATTCCATGGGCACTGCCATTGTACGATGTCTATTGGGACCACTAAAAGTCTCCTTCCACCAGCAAAGTGCCACCAGTACACCGCCTGCAAGACTGGAACCCACAAGCCTGACAGCTAGGAAGAGCACTCCTTTGTGGCGGTCTTCAGCTCAACTGCAATACATTTAATTACTGGAGGCTGAACACTGTCCACTTGGTGGTCTATTTGGGTCCACCACCACCGCAGATTGGCAGTAAGACCACCAGGATCTAAATCAGGCCCTAGGTCATCAAATAAGACTATGCAGAAGATTGCTGATGAACAAAAGACTCTTTACCCCTTCATATACAGTCAGGTCACCCAAAATGATTAATTCCATGCCACCCCCTTCAGGGGGTCCCTGAGTATGTTGTTTCTTTCATGCCTGGGTCTCAAGCCAAGGACCATGCTAGGTGCGAAATCCTGGTACCAGATTAAGCAGAAATAGCAACAACCTCCAAAGCATGACTATGCCACCAAAAGGAGGAAACAGTGGAGTGCAAACCGGAATCTATTCCGTTTGGGTTTATCTGATTCATGGCAAATGATTACTCTTCATTGTTCTTGATGGTTATTTTATCAAATTCAGCACCCCTACAGTCAAAACCTTGTTTAATCTATCCCCAGTTCCTCGATCAAATATTTATTGCCAAGCTCTTTTCTTTTACAAGAAATAAGCTTGGCCCTTTCCAGAAGAGCAGTGGTACCTCCCTACCACAAAGACCCAGACATTTATTCAATTATGTTTCTGCTACCATGGAATGGGAGCTTTCATCTGGTCTTGGATTTATATGCGAGTAAATCACTATGCACACCATAGCACCAGATTGCCACATTCGAGTCATTAATTCATCTACTATCCTAAGCTATGTTCCCTGTAGGTTGTGTGCATGTGCGCGCATACAGTCTTGCTTCTTCCAGTGCTCAGACTCTGTCAGGGAGTGTGCTCGCTGCTATCAGGCTTAAGAAGTTAAAGAGAGTGTGAAAACTCCTATTGTTTCTTTTTGTGGTAGGTGCACCAGGATGTCCAGCAAATCAGTCAACATCAAAGGGGTCTGTCAGGCCAAAATGCTTCAGTTTGGAGCATTTCATGAGGCGGGCAGGAGGCAGTGTGAAATAAACACACGTGTTGCTGGGTTTGACACTTCAATTAGAGTAGTTTACTTGGAATTGTTGCCAGAGCAGCTGACATTTTGGAACTGAGAAAACAGGTTCCAGTCTCAATGCTCAGATAAAGTGCTCCAATACATTCTGGTCGAGTCTGTTATGTAAAACTGAAAACACTTTTAAACCATCCTGCTTTTTGTTTATCTTTACATAAGACGGAACTTTCAAATATGTGAATTTGTCCTTTGCACTGTACAATACATCTATAGTTTCATCTAGAAACAATGTTTTTGTTAAAATCTGCAGATTATGCAGCAGATGATGGATTAGGTGGCAAATGTAGCAAATCCATAATTATGAGAAAACAAAAACACAGCCTCATTGCATATTTCTAGTGGCCCTAACACACCATGGCGATCTGGGACATAATCTTATCCCTCATCCCGGATATCATCTTCCTCACAGAGACCTGGCTGAACCCTACTTCCACCCCAGACATCGCCATCGCCATTCCTGAAGGCTACAAAATAACACATCTGGACTGAACCAACAAACACAGAGGTGCAATTAAATCATATACAAGAACACTATCCACTGCATGACCTTCTCAGACAACTCAACCCCATTATTGGAGCATCTCAAATTCACACTCCACACAAACAGAAAGAAAAACCACCATCAGAGGCATCCTCAATTACAGACCACAAGGACCACGCCCCAGCTTCTGCACCGTTATCTCTGACTTCATCGCCCCGATCACCATCAGATAAGAGTGCAAAATCCGCCTAGGAGATCTCAACTTCCACCTCAATGACCCCACTGACACCAACACAACCGACCTCCTGGAATGCATGAGCAACATCAGCCTCAAGCAAGTTGTCACTGACCCTACCCAGGACACACACTCAACTTCATTTTCACATCTAGTGACAGAGTCAAGTGCATTCAACTCTCAAAGCTCACCTGGACCAACTACAAGAGCATCCACTTTATCATCTCTGGACCTACCAAAATTGGCACCAACACTGACACCATGTCAGAAACTGGAAAACGATATCAGAAGACCAGTGGAACAATACTCTTAACTCCCACCTCCTAACCCTTCCAACCCAAAACAGGCTGCAAAGAACTTCTCCCAGTAGGTCACAGAATGCGCCAACACAACCACCCCGCCAAGTCAGCCAAACCCAAAAGACCTGCCCGAAGAGTCAGCTGGTTTACCCCTGAGCTGAAATCCACCAAACACGACTGCTGGCAAATAGAAAGGAAGTGGCGCACCAGCAAAGAAAGAGACCATACCACCTACCACATACCACAAGACATCACTCAACCAGTACCATCACTTCCTGAAAGAAACACCCTAGCAGACCACATAGAAGCCAGCAGAGGCTGCAGCAGGGAGCTCTTTGCCATTGTGAAAAAGTGCACCAACCCCACGGGTGCCAAGAACAACATCATCCCCTCCAAAGAACAGTGTGACACCCTGGCCGACTACTCCCACAACAAGATCTCAGTCATCTATGAAAACGTCAAAACCCTGCCACTGACAGCATCACACCCACGAACACAAACCACAAATACCTGCTCACTCATTGGGACCTTCTTACAGCTCGAGCCACGAACCTCTGTCCACACCACATCTTCAAACTCGGGAGCACGACGATTGACGACGAGCTCAAGGAACTTCTGAACACCTCCATCGCCTCTGTCTCCTTCCCTTAGGACTGGAAGGATGAAGAAGTGAGGCTCCACCTGAAGAAACCGTCCACCAACCCAACCGAACCAAAGAACTACCAGACCATCTCCCTGCTCCCTTTTTCAGCAAAGGATCTTGAAAAGGTAATCAACCAGCAACTCACTGAACATCTGGAACGCAACAGCCTCCTGGGCCCCTCTCTATTCAGAGTCCGGGCCAGCCACAGCACCTAGACACCCTGATCGCAGCCACCAATGGCTTCAGGGCCCTCCTAGACTGCAGCAAAATGTCAACCCTCACTGTCTTGAGCCTGTCAACTACTTCCAACACTGTCTCCCATCATATTTTGATCAACAGACCCTCCCACATCAGAATCCAGGGAGGTGCCCTCAAAAGGATCACCTCAGACCTCACTGGAAGAGCCCAGAGAATCTGTCTCCCACCTGTGGTGTCCCCCAAGGATCGTCCCTCACCCCACCCTCTTCAACACGTACATGACCCCCCTGACCAACACTCTAAGATCACACAAACTCAACATCATCTCCTACGCCAATGACACCCAACTCATCCTCTTTTTGTCAGAAGACCCCCTCCTCCACCAGAACCAACTTACACAGATGTTTGATTAATGTTACCAACTGGATGAAGGAAAACTGTCTCAAACTCAACACGGACAAGTCTCAACTGCTTCAAACTCAACATGGACAAGACGGAAGTCCTCATCTTTTGGAACAACACCTCATCATGGAACGATGCATGGTGGCCTGCTGAACTTGGCTCTTTCCCATCCCTGATTGACCCTGCCAGCAACCCCGGCATCATCTTGGACTGCAAGCTATCTATGAAGAAAAAGGGAAACACATTCTCATCTGCCTGCTTCCACACCCTAAGCATGCTCTTCAAAAGCTTCAGATGGCTCCTACTCAACACCAGAAAGATTGTCACACAGGCCCTATGCACCAGCAGGCTAGACCAGAGTAATACACTCTGTGTAGAAATCAACGGACGCCTCCAGAAGAGATAACAGACAATACAAACCTCAGCTGCAAGATTCATCTTCGACCTCCCCAGATGGATCCACATCACATCCCACCTCAAGAAGCTACACTGGCTCCCTATCCAGAGGAGATGCCAGGTCAAGATTTTGACCCACGCATACAGAGCCCTGCACAAAAAAGGACCAGAATTTATATCAACAAATGCATGACCTTCCACCAACCGACCAGACACTTATGATCCATCCATTTTCCTCACATACACCCGCCCCACATCTGCTGAGGCAACAGCGGAGGATGCTCCTTCTCACATCTGGCAGCCAAAGCTTGGAACACCTTTTCCCTGCACCTAAGGACTGCTTCATCACTCCAGCAATTCAGGAAAGGACTCAAGACGTAGCTGTTTTGAATGAACAGATGACCACAAAGGAGTTAGCAACTCCAGTGCCTTGAGACCAGGATGGGTGAATTTATGCGATTTATAAGTCCTTGATTGATGGATTGATTGATTGACTGTGAAACAAATGCATGTTATAATTTTTTGAATTTTGAAGACATCTTACCATGTTCTCGCATGATCTGTGCTGCATGATTGACAGGCCACATATTTTCATAGCCTCATAAAAGCTAGAGCCAACATGTGACTCAAATGACCCTGTTAATTTGTTGGCTTCCTCAACTGTACTTGTATCACAGTAAGGGTCACTAGCATTATGTGACAGCAGAGGACCAAATCATGCATAGGTAGGGGATCCTTCCAGTACAGACCAGGTCCTCCCTAAACTGAAACACAGGCCACCGAAGACCAGTTTCGCTGGGTGTAGCTTGGTTCCAGTGGCAAGGTGAGCAAGGAGCCATGTCTCAGCACATTCTGGCCTCTTAGTGCATTACATCAACCACACAAAAGTTGATGGGAGGAATGCTTGCAATAGGTTTAACCACTGACAATCACCCAGGTTGTATTTCAAACCATCACTCTTTTGCCAACCATGTCAACTCACTTTGGACCCAGCAATATGGAACCCAGACTTGACTCTCCTCCAATAGGACCAGCCAAATTACCAGTCCAGGTCCTCCCTGCACCAAAACACAGCAACCCAAAACCCATTTCACTGTGGTTTTGCTAAAAATGTTTGGAAGTGTCTCCTAGAGTTTAGCTCAGTGTGGTTTCTTCATCCTTGAGAGTCTAGGGAAGGCATTGAAATAGAGAGCAAAACCGGTACCGGCAGGCACTGCTAAAACTCAGAAGAGAGGATACAGCACAGCAGAGGCCAAACATTCATTCAATGGATTATGCAGAATAATGTCATGAGATAGAAAATAGTACAATGAAACAGGGTGGAACATGATGAATAAGACGTAAAGATAGCAGAAATGAAGAATAACAGGAGGGTGGAATGAAATAAAGGTGGCTAGAGTGAGGGTGGGTGAAGGAGGTAAACTGTGAAGGTGAGATATTAAGGAGGAATAGAATAGAGGGGTGAGATTGGGATGTGAAGTAGAGAGAATGAAGACAGAGGAGAGAAAGTGTAAGAAAATGGAGATAGACACAGAATGAAAAAAGATGGTAGATCAGAGAACAGAAGAAAACATAAAAATGGGTATTAGAAAAAAATAAAAGGTATTGGATAGAAAAGGAGAAAACATTTGAAAGATGGAGAGGAAGGATTACTTGGGAGTCAGAGGACAGGGGAGAGTTGAGTGTAGAAGAAAAAGGAGGCATGTACGAGAGGATAAGCTATGGAAGTGAGATAGAAACAGGGATATGTGAATGGAAAGGGAAATAAAGACAGGGTAGTTAAATATAGAAAGGAGGGAAAGAAATAAGGAAGGAAAGATTGATAAAACAAGAGTAGACGAACAGGTGACAAACAAGTAGGTCAGAGACAAGAAGAGGAACAAGATGAGTGAGAGAGACGCATAGTCAAGATATAGATTGCATAGAGTAAGGTTGGAATGAGAAAGAAGAGAGAAATTCGAGGGCATTTGTGGGAGAGAGAAGGGTAGGATGTTGATCAAAGAGGAGAGACAGAATGAGGGAAAAGTGGAGCAGAGCAGAAATAGGGAATGAAAAGTAGTTAGGGTATGTAGGAGCCAGGAAAAAAGCAAAAAACTAAAAAAAGGGAGGAAGGAGATAAGGATCAGCCAGAGAAATTGAGTGGAAGTGGATATGGATTGGTAAAGGTGCGAGAAGGAGATACGAGTGGCATCGTGATAGGAAATAGAGAGGGATTGTAGGTAGAATGGTTAGGACACAGATGCAGTCACACCCATGAATGGGGTGGAAGGAATCACAGCACCCCTGTAATGGATGTCTTTTAATGCTAATCCCGAGGTGAGGGGGGCATTTTTTGAGTTTTACATTACTACGCCACAGATTTTGGTATACTGCACACCACACTTGCTTGCATATTCAGCTGTTGCTTATCTCAAGTGCACACAGCCATCACGGCAGTTCACGGAGAATCTTTACTGCCGCCCATAGAGAAAACAAATTAGAGGGAACATTGATCCTAAGTGAATTTTTCTTGCAAGGTTGGTACTCCAAGACACATCCATCTAATACATACAAAAAAATAATACATACAAAAAGTCATCATTTCCTACATGTTTCTGTGGGAGTCCATCACTACCATTTCAAAGTTCTTTTGTTTGGCTTCTCCTTAGCTACTACTGAGTTTGATCCTTTTGTTGCTTCTCTTCAGTTGGAGATCAGATGTTCTTTTATCTTGACAACTGGCTTATTTCTGATTATTATTTTTCAAAATCAAAAACGAATGCATGGAATAAAGTTCCCCTTGCTGTCCAATTTTTGTAACTTGGCAATTTAATATGTGCCAATCTACACTAGGCTCGACTTACGCATGATTGTTGTCACTTAATTATTTTTAGCTCGCCGTTTCTCTACCAGAGTGAGGCTGTTATCCTAATTTTATCTCCCATCTTCTAGTGCGGATTCCCACCACTGTTCAATGGCTATGTTTAGGTTTAACATATCTGAGTTATGTCTCTTTTTATTGACAGTTTAATGAATAGAAACACTACTGGGAAGAATCCTGTACTTGGATCCACCTTAACAACTCGTATTCAACATTCATGTATGTTTAGAATTTTTTCTGGAAATGTACTGACATTTCTTTTTGTTAATTCTGCACTGAACATTCTTGAAATTTCGACCGGGAAAGTTTATTGAACGCCATCAAGCCAGCTCCGGCTTATGAAATATGAAAACACCGGGCTGTGATTCGAACTTTCTATTTTTTATTGGAAGAGTGAAGAACAAATAGGTCATATATATATATTATATAAATATAGCTGAGACAGGGTTCCTGCAACATGGAGCTAACTAACCTAGAGCTATCTTTACAATAAATCTTTTGATGGGTTCTGATGGCTATTTTTGAGAGCCATACATTTATTTTAGTATGAAGATAGATTCATTCACTGTGACAAACCTTAAAACTTAATCCAACTGAGTGCGCAAAGGTCAGCTAGAAGGTGTGAGCAATTCCTATTCACCTCTCAGAAGCACGTTTTACATAGTTGTTAAATAAATATTTTCCACACCAGATACTAAGGGGATATTTTACTTTCGCTACATCGTTTGATTACCGTTTGCAACCGCTTTAATTTAAGTGAAATTGTAATCTTTAGATTAATTTATTTATTTATTAAATACAACACTTGCATGAACGTCTCTGAGGGTTTCCTTGTCACTTATGCCGACGAACAAAGAGCCAAATTTGCTTTCATCATCTCTAAAGGCCCTCCTGTATAAGCAGTGTGGGAGGTCAGTCACTACTCAATTAACTCACATTGAAGACAGTGACAGCTCTCTCCTGATGTCCTAATAGAGAGATTTTCTTCAATATGGATGTACTGAAATCTGACATCCATAGTCATAAACATGGTTCTGTTGCTTGATCTGGCTAGCGCTCCTGTTCACTTGAGGGAAAATAGTTATATCACCAATGGAAGGTGTGCAGTGCCTTCTGTAATGCTAATATATGCCGGACAGACTATCAGGAGTGTGTTAAGTTTCTGTGCCAACTGACTTTACATAGTTTGGTTTAAATTTTGCAAACATCACATGAAGGGACATTTTTAAAAGTTTAACAAAAGGAGACGTTTTAGCAGCCTTTGACCTGGTGAAAACACTTTCTGCTGTCATTGAAGGTTGTGTTCGGTAGTGGGTGGGCTTCCATATCTCAACAACTGTTCTCTGCCCTGAGCTCACCTCCCCTTATCACCCTGAACACCTCCTTTATGCCTGATGCTGCTGGTCAGCCTCAGCTAGGAGCAGCACCTTTTCATGCAACAAGATGTCCAACTTTTGCGAGCAGAACAGTCTGTTGCAGGAAATTGTCACTTTCAGAGGGCAGCATGGTGAAGGCAGACAACTTCACCACTTTCCTGATAAAGGGCCATATTTACAAGAAAGTGGCACATCACTAGTGATGTGCCGCTTTTTTTGCGCCCCCCAGCCCCTTTTGTCCCCTATCACCACCATGGTTGTGCCGTATTGACAATAACGCACACTATGGAGCATGTGAGGGGCAATAGTATCTTTGTTTGACACTATTGTAGTGCTATAATGGATCAGCGTAAAAAAAATTACGGTAACCCAATATGGTGTTAACAGGCCCATTGAAATCAATGGGAGCCTCATTCTAACTGCTGCAATAAGCACATGTTAAAAATGACACTAGAAATGGCACAATGGAATCGTGTAGATTCCATCGCACCATGTTTAGTGACCCTCTAACGACGGATCACCCTCTTTCCATGATGTGGGGCAAAGGGCTTACAAGGTAGTGCAAACCTAGTTATTTCCGATTCATAAAGTGCCAGGTATCACATTTGCGAATCGGTAATAGTGATTTCTTAAAAATCGCAAATGCTATTACTGAATCGCAAATTGCGATACCGGCCCCATTCGCAGCTATGGGCCTGTTGGCCCATATCTGCGAATTTTTAGCATTTCCAAAATTGTGATTTCTGAACCAGAAATTGCAATTTTGGAAATGCAAAACCCCAGGATGCTGGGGGCCTAAGGCCCCCTCTGCTGCACCCCAATTTGTTTTTGGGGACATGTAAGGTGCACACATGCCAAAAGGGCATGTGTGCTTTACAAGGTACAATTTAAAAATGCATTTTTTAATTTTGCACATGGTTACCACCAAGTTCAACTTGGTGGTAATTAGCGATTCCTAAATGCCAAAATCACATTTAGGAATTGCTTCATACATGTGCTAAGGAATCGCAAATAAGGAATCCTTATTTGCGATTTCTAATTTAAAGAGGGTCGCAATTTTAAGGAATCGCTATTTTAGCGATTCCTTAAAATTGCGTTCAGAATGTATTTCATACATTCTGAAATGGCATTTTGCATTCGCAAACAGGCATTTGCACCATTTGCTAATGCAAAATGCTTTCATACATCTGGCCCCTAGTGCTATGTTTTGTATGCCTAAAATATCCTCCAAATTGCTCAATGCAAAAACCAATAAAATTCATTTGAAACTCTGCTGTTTTGCGATAATCGTGTTGAAAAATTAAACAGTTTTCTAAAGGCATGAGAAAAGAGGTAATAAATATGATAAAACTTACTGTTGTGACACAATAAAGTTTGTGTATGAAGAAATAGCGAAATTCTGCGAAGTAATATCCTAAAGACTGCATCAGGATTTCGTAAATAACAATGAGTCTTTTCTTAACTGAACCCCAAATCGGAACAAGTCGGCCCCTCCAAGGCTGTAGCTAAGATAGACAAATCATAGAAGTCCATTAAATAGTCTTGCCACCAACAATATTGCTGGACATCTGGATCTAGCCAACTTCTAGCGATGCATGAGATAGAAATCACAATTGCTGAAAGAAAACCTTTCATGTTCTGAGAAGACCTTGGTTAAATTACCTAAAATAAATAATGTATCTGTAACAAACAAGCCCCAGTTGCCACATTAGTTTCTTTGAAGATGGTATTCCTATAATTATACTACTTTTTGCAAAAAGCAATCCCAAGGACGTGTCAGCTTTTAACCATCCACATTGAAATCAGTAATATCTTGTCTAATGCTTCATGGTAATATCATTTTAGGTGTGCAATATAATTCATAAATGGTCTCATAATGCAACGGTTGGAATGGGAACGTTATTTGAATGGCTATGGGAACGTGCTCTGCCCTGTGTGACACAGTTGCAGTGATATCTGGATCTCTGCTGCTGATTTTGGGTCATGGAGGGGCACAAAGCAGCAAGCCAGAATATAGGCTTGTCTCACGGTTTGTGGTCTTGCTTAGACCAGGAAGGGTGTGAAAGGGCGTGTCGGGATGTGTGAGCTGTGATGTATGTGTACCTGTGAGTGGTGCATCACATGGCAGGCAGTGCATTTCTGTGTGGCTATGAAGGGATAAATGTGTGCTTGTGAAGGGCATGTTATTACATGGAAGGCTATGAGTTCCATTTTAGGGGACTCAGTGCCTATTGGAGAAGCAGGGAGAGGAAGAGTAACGCACCAGAGGGATTTGTGGACAACTGCATCTGCAGGAGCTGAGTGGGTCACTTGCATTGGAGCAAGGAAGGGCCAGGCTCTTCTGTACACTTCAAACGTGCTCTTTATTCTGGAAGAGGTCACTGTTCAAAGGGCCCTGGATAAATCTCAGAAAGGTGATAAGGCTGATAATGTAATCATAAAGAGCAGGGAGGTGCCCTTTGTAACCTTTTAACAGACATATATCATTAAAGCTGACATCTGGGTGTGATCCTATTGTCACTGCCTTGGCCAGTGTTTTACTGCTATCAGGTTTAGAAATACTCCTGCTGCGATAGACTGCACCCGGGAGAAAGGGTGACACTGAGGTTTGAGCAAGCCCTACAAGACAAACTTCAGACTCCAATACTGCTTAACATTTAAGTCTGGAAAGGCAGCTAGTTGTTTTGGAATCTTTAGAAGGCTTAGGAAGATTTTAGTGTTCTAAGTTTTGTATCATGGAGTCTTTTGGTTCAGGCACTAATTCTCTCAAAGCTAGATTATAGGTATTCTTTTTAACCAGGAAGTCACAATGGCCCTCATTCCGACCCTGGCGGTCGCGAATGACGAACCACCGCCAACAGGCTGGCGGTGCTTCATTCGTCATTCCGACCGCGGCGGTACAGCCGCGGTCGCCCAGCCGGGTCCGGCGGTTTCCCGCCGGATTTCCCCCGGCTGGGAGAATCCTCCAGGGCAGCACTGCCTTGGGGATTCTGACCCCCTTCCCGCCAGCCTGTTTCGGGCGGTTTTCACCGCCAGGAAGAGGCTGGCGGGAACGGGTGTCCTGGGGCCCCTGGGGGCCCCTGCACTGCCCATGCCACTGGCATGGGCGGTGCAGGGGTCCCCTAACAGGGCCCCAGCCTGCTTTTCACTGTCTGCACCCGTCGCACACCTGCAACACCGCCGGCTCCATTCGGAGCCGGCTTCAATGTTGCAGGCCCCCTTCCCACTGGGCCAGCGGGCGCTAACATTGATAGCGCCCGCTGGCCCAGCGGGAAGGTCGGAATGCCGCCAGCGGTCAGCTCTACATGACCCCCAATATGTGGTGAAAAAGGTGGTGCAAAATGCTGCTCCATGTCTCCTGCTAAAGATCTCAAAACAAACACCAGTATCCAGTTCATTATGCTCTGTTCACTGACTGCCTGTTAAACAGAGGATTACAATCAAAGGTCTCTGCATAGCCCACCAGAACTTTTATAACAAATGTCCTCAAATACTCAGGTGGTCATTATGACATTGGCTGTCAGGTTACCGCCATGCCGGCGATGGCAGTAGTAACGTCGCCAGGCCGGCGGTAATGACTGCCAAATAATGACCATGGTGGTGATTCCCCCCATAGACAGCCAATGTATCACACCAACCGCTAGTGCGGTATGAACACTGAACACGGCTGTAGCCACCTACAGGCAGGCAGGAGACATGGATTCACCCACCATATAATGACATAGCACACCACCAGGATTTCCAGGGCAGCAGCAACGACATCAAAAGCCTGGCAGAAACACATCATTTAAACCATGGAACCGAACTGCAAACCTTCCTGATGCTTTACCACGCCATGGCCATCCTGGCACACCAACGCCGATGAAGACGGTGAGTACAGCTGCTAGCACACAAGGGAGGTAGAGAGGGTGGGGAGAGGGACACACACACGCACAACACACACCATACATACACATTGCACAGCCAGAACCAGCTGCAGAGTAAATCGACTGTAACAAGACCCACGAGCAAAGAAGGCCAGGACACAAACCTCTGTACAAACCACTGTAATCATGTTGGTTGGCAATTCAAATAAAAAAATCATATAACTGCACATGTATATGTAGGCCCTAATGCCAGTTTAAAGTCTCTAATGCCCACAGGGCAAATTCCAAGCCCCAACGGGACTCCACTGTCAAGGGGCCTCATGTTGGAAATGGCCAGACACTCAGGGGGTTGGGGGGAGTGGGTGAGGGGTGCACCTTATTCGGAGGAGGCTATAAGCCCACTGGTTCTGAAGGGGCTCCTTGTCCACTGGACACTGAGGGGGCTCCTTACCCACTGATTACTGAGGGGGCTCCTTGGCCTCTGGTTCTGGAGAGGACCCTTGCCCACTGGTTCTGGAGGGGACCCTTGCCCACTGGATACTGAGGGGGCTCCTTGCCCACCAGTTCTGGAGGGAACCCTTGCCCACTGGATACTGAGGGGGCTACTTTCCCACTGGTTACTGAGGGGGCTCCTTGGCCACTGTTTCTTGAGGGGTGTCCTTGGCCACTGGTGCTGGAGGGGTGTCCTTGACCACTGGTTCTGGAGGGGTGTCCTTGGCCACTGGTTTTTGAGGGGTGTTCTTGGCCACTGGTCCTGGAGGGGTGTCCTTGGCCACTGGTTCTGGAGAGGTGTCCTTGGCCACTGGTTCTGGCGGGGTGTCCTTGGGCTTTGTTTTTGTTGGGGTCTCCTTGGCCTTTGATTTTGTAGGGGCCTCCTTGGGCTTTGTGTTTGTTGGGGCCTCCTTGGACTTTGTTTTTGTAAGGGCCTCCTTGGGCTTACTTCTTGTAGGGGCCTCCTTGGGCTTACTTCTTGTAGGGGCCTCCTTGTCCTTGGTCTTGGGAGAGGTCTCCATGGCCCTAGGTTTTGGAGGCAGCTCCATGCTCTTGGTTGTCTATTTGGGAGTGGGTGGTACCTTAGCTCTCTGTTTTGGGGGTGGAAGAGTGTCCTCAGGGCAGGGGGGGCCAGCGTCATACTCAGGTGCCCCATAGTGGCTGCTGGAGACTTTGTGGGTGGTACAGTGTCAGACTGTGTGCTTGAGGTACTGTCCTGGGGGGGTGGGACCTTCCTGTTACGGGCAGGATGTGGGGTTAAGGGGGAGGGAAGAGGTTAAGGCGGGAAAGGAAAAGCTTCTTAGGAACATTGGGGGGATGTAGGAAGAAGGATGGAAGTAGAGGTAGAGGGAGTGGCTGTAGGAGGAGGAGGTGTGCTGGACTTGGGTGCAGGTGCATGGACAGTGTGCGTGTGTGAGGTGGATGGCTGTTGGGTGCCTTAGTGTAAGCGTTTGTGTGTCTTTGAAGGGCGGCACACAGGGTGAGGAGGACAAACAGGACGTGTGGATGGATGTTGTAGTGGTGTCTGCAAGTGAGGTGTGCTGCATGATGTGGTGATGGTGGTGGCTGTGCATGTGGGTGTGGGATGCATGTCTGCGGGTCTGCTGTTGTGGTGACTGTGGGCAAGGCTGTGTAGGTGTCAGGTTCAGAGACTGTTGATGCAGTGCATGCAGGTGTGAGTGCGGATATGACTGTGAGGGAGAAGGAAGAGGGGGAGACAGTGAAGGCAGTGTGCATCTGTCTGTTGGCTGTGTGAGTGTTTGTGGACTGAAGTGTGCTGCCTGTGTTTGTCTGTGCGAGTCTTGTGTGATGTTTTGTGTGCATGCTTGTCTGAATGTGTGCGTGGGTTGGGGGTGAGGAGACTGGGACTGGGAAGTGGTAGATGAAGAGGGGACGGAAGAAACAGGGACACTGGCTGCCGTCACAGAGAAGGCCAGAGCCTGAAACGATCTCTGTAGGGCTGTTAAGCCACCGTGAATGCCCTCCAGGATGGCATTGCATAGCTGCATCTGGGATGCCAGACCCTGGATGGCATTCACTATGGTTGACTGCCCTAAAGAGATAAATCTGGGGGCATGGCCAACATGGCGGGGTGAACAGATGCGTCTTTGCGAGCTCCCCCCGCCCGGGCCCTTTCAGCAGCATAGCGACCCCGGTTCCCTGCTAATCTGGGTCCCCCTGAGCAGAGGGGAGCGGCGAGAAGGTGCGGCTGCCTGAAAGAGAGGTTGGGCGGGCAACCGAAGGCGCGTGGGGACTGCAGCACCGGGCCCTCCTGGGCTGCGCTCGCTGTCGGCGGGCGTGGAGTTCGGTGGTGCCAGCCGCATTGAGCGGCCCAGCAGTTGGTGGCATACCGAGGGGCCCGGCGGGGTCCGCTGGAGTGGCGGATTGAGCGGCTGGTGGCAGTAGGCAGAGGAGGTAGGGGCCTGGAGACCGCGACCTTCGACGCGCCCGTGAGTTTTGGCCTCCTGAGGCTGGGGCAGCCATTCTGGTGCCCGGAGCCGGCGGAGGGGACCCTGGTGAGAGGCGGAGGCGGCGGTGAGGTGTGGCTGGTCCGCCCTTGGGTCCCCAAGTACAGGGGCCCGCGGTGTACTGGGGCTCGCAGGGGCGTGCTAGTCGGCGGGACAGTCGGTCCGCGGTGGTTTTCCTGGGACGGGCCTGGGCATGTGCTGCATGGCGAGGCAGGACCTGGGAGGCACCATATTGAAGTGAGTGCCCGCAGTTGTGGCCTCGTGGAGGGGAGCAAGGAGGCAATGATTTCGCCATCCTGGGTGTAGCCAGCTAGCACGAGGAGGTTACCAGTGAGAGGGGACGCATTCACAAGACTTGAGCAGACGACGGAGAGGTGGACAGTGATTGGAACCAGGTTTGTCGCTTAGCTGGTGCAGGAGTGGACTTCTGATGGCGTCCTCTAAACCCAAAAGACACCAGTCAGTGAGGGAGATGCTGTCCAGATCTCATCCAGCGCAGAGCAGGACAGCTGAGGGGCCTGCTTTGACGAGGGGACCTGAAGACTGTGGTGAGGCGGAGGATGATTGCGGGGCCCCGGTCACGAAGGGTTTTCTCACCTCCTTGTTTGACTCACTTAGGAGAGACTTGCAGGAGCTCCGGAGGGATATTTCCAAGGAGATGAAGGAGCTACGCGCAGATGTCACGTCGTTAAGAGAACGAGTGGCGAATGTTGAGGACGGCGAGGTCTCTCGAGGGGAAGAAGTGGGACAAATGCAGCAGGAGCTCAGACGTCTTCGTGAGCAACAGGACCTCCTACAGATTGCGGCAGAGGACTTGGAGAACCGGTCCAGGCGGCATAACATACGCATCAGGGGAGCCCCGACCGGGGCGGAGAGGGAGGACATTGGAGAGTTTGTTGCCGTGCTGTCCCGCTCCATTTTGGGCCCAGGCGATACGCAAGAAATCACCCTGGATTGGGTTCACCGAGCGGACTGACCGGGAAGGACCGGTGATCGTCCGCCTGACATTCTAGCGTGTGTCCATAACTATGTAATTAAAGAAAGCATACTGCAGAGAATGCAAAACCTCTCTCAGGTCCAGTTCCGAGGGCATGAGCTTTAGCTGTTTCAGGACCTCTTGCTGAGGACTTTGCAGAGGCGACGGGAATTTAAACCCATTACTGAGCACCTAGGGGCGAATTCCACGTCTTACTCCTGGGGTCACCCCTTCCGCCTTGTGTTCCGCTAGGAGGACCAGCTGCGCCAGGTGAAATCAGTGCCAGAGGCGCGCAGGATCCTGCACATGGAAGAGACGGAGCATGATGTTGGCCCGCGCGAAGAGGCCGCTGCCGGGGACCGCCCCCGTTGGCGACGGAAGGAGAGGAAGAGGAAACAGCTGTGACCTTCCACGACAGATCAAGCGCTGGAAAGTCAATCTGTAATGAGCAGTTTGGCCGCTGGGACCAGTGCCTAAGTAGCGGGCGCCCGGGTACTGCTACAATGATCTGGGGTCGTTTCAGAATAGGCTTTGAGACTACTTGAGAGGGGCTCGGGTGGTGGAGTTGCTGGATTCCAAGTGACGAACTTGTGAGGTTCTGCTCCCCTGTCAGGACTCCGGCCTCTTCTGAGATGTGTGTAAGAGGACGTTTTAAGCACCTGTTGTGCGCTATGGTTTTGTGTTGGTGTGCTTCTAACTGAAATTTTCATGCGCTTTACTATTACTTGCTGTCACTATATGTGGGAGCCACCCCAGCGCCCTACCTGGCTCCTGCCCCTGATTAGGGGTCCCGCCTACAAAGCACTACCTGTTCAGCTCTACATGTCCCTTAAGTGTCTAAGCTTCAATGTCCGGGGGCTCAATAGTCCAACTAAGAGACTGGCGATCCTTTCTGGCCTTGAAAGGTTTGGGAGCCATGTCTGTCTTTTGCAGGAGACCCACTTAATGTCAAAGGATACATATTGAATGCGCTCAAAGTGGTTTTGTAGGCAGTTTTGGTCCTCAACTCCCACAAAGCACGCTGGGGTGGCGATACTTCTGTCGAGGGCCTTCCCTGGGGAGGTAGTCGCCAGGATACATGAGATAAAGGGTAGGTTCCTGGTCATTAGAGTGCGGGTTGGGGCCTTTTTCTTTATCGCCACATTGTACGCTCCTAACACGCAGCAAGAAATCTTCATGAGGCAGACCATCTCCCCAATGCTTACTACACTGGACAGGGCTATACTGGTGGGGGGAGACTTCAACTTGGTCATGGACAATGAGTTGGATAGGTCTGGGCATCGATTTGGGCAGACCGGGGCACTGACTATAGCGGGACGACAGTGGTTAGCTGACTGTGACTTGGAGGATGTCTGGAGGAAGGCCCATCCAACGCTCAGGGATTATACCTTTTATTCTGCTTCATCCAAGACGTATACACGTATAGATTTTTTTTTGGCCTCCTCGGAGTTCACATCCCGGATTAGCGAGACCACAATCGAGCCTCGGGGTCTGACGGATCATGCCCCTATTACATTGATAGACTGTCTTGAAGTGGGACGAGTGGGGACCCTGAGCTGGCGATTTAGGGATATCATACTGCAGAGAGCGGAGGAGACGCTGCGGTGCGCAATCATGGACTACCTTAGTTTCAATGATGATGGGAGAACCAGTTTGGAGACTTTGTGGGAGGCACTGAAAGCAGTAATCCACGGAGAGGTGTTGTCACTCTCCGCTAAAGACAATAAAATGAGGAGAGAGCAGAGGGCGGTGTTAGAGCAAAAAGTGGCGGCGCTAGAACGCTCCCATAAGCATACCCACGCACCTAGAGTGTGGAGGGAGCTGGAGAAGACGCAACAGCAGTTAAAGCGGCTGGATTGGGATAGAGCAGAGTATTCGATAGTTCGGCTTAAACATAAATATTATACGGGGAGCAACAGATGTGGGAAACTCCTTGCGCACCAGTTGAGGGCGCAGCGCTCAGCTACAGTGATAAAGATGGTACGCTCCCCTTCTAAAGGGGAGGTACGAATGGACGATCAAATGGCTGAGGTATTTGCTGAGTATTATAGGGAGCTGTACGCTGCGGATACAGGGAATGAGGTGGACCCTACCACCTTTCCTGCAGATAGTAAGGTTACACCGCTCTGTGAGCGCAATGCATCCTCCTTAGACCAGCCCATTAAAGTGTAGGAGGTTATCTCAGCGATTTCACGTCTAAAGGTTGGGAAACCCCCTGGCCTGGACGGCTTCAGGGCACTTTTTTCTTCCTGGTGTCCGGGGCTCTCAGGTACGACACTGGGCCCTCTTGCCGGCGAATAGGCCCTTGATAGATAGACCGCTTACCCATTTGAGAAATGGATACTGACAAAGAAGGGTGATAAACGGGTGATATCTGAGTTGTATAGATTTCTTCAGGGGGTGGAACGCCCGCCTAGATTCAAGGCACAGAAGAGATGGGAGAGGGAGATGGGGAGAGAGCTAATGGAGGAGGAATGGGACAATATATACTATAGAACACATCACGTGGCCTATAATGCCACGGGGACAGAGACGGCATATAAGGTAGCTTCCTACTGGTACTATACCCCAGCAAGGGTGCACGCATGGGATCCCACTAAGTCAGGCTTTTGCTGGAGGGGGTGTGGCAACACGCGCACACTTTACATCTCCTCTGGCATTGTCCCAAGTTACAGAGATTTTGGAAGAGTATTTGGGATGACATCGATAAGGTATTTCAGACAGAGATTCCTAGATTACCGACATATGTTCTATTGGGTTTACCCAAGCCCCTCACTTTCCACCTTCATTTGTTGAGAGGGGGACAGATGGCCTTAGCTCTTAACGCTGCGCTCCAGACGATCTTTGCCCTATGGGGCTCCGACAGGCTGCCGACGTATGCGTCCTGGCTTCAGAAGCTGTGGTTCATCTTAGCAATGGAGAAACTTACTCTGGCTTCTAGGCAGAGGGTGGGCGACATTTGTACTCTGTGGAGACCATTTCTCCAGATTTTGTCCACAAAATTTACTGAGCTGACATGCCCAGCATATCGAAGTGTCCTGGGGCTGACCCGAGATGTTTAGAGGAATGATTGGACTAGTGGGATTCGGAGAGGGGCAGGGACAGTAGTTTGAAAGGATGATGAGAGGGTGCTGGGGATAGGGGTGGTACAGGGAAGTACAGTTATGTATTTATGTTATGTTTGTTTCTTGTTGCTAGCTCTGCTAGGATTCAGACTGTCGTAATATGCTCGCTTCGATTATAGTCCGTATGGGGGGGCAGACATGAGGAGGAAGGTGTCCTCCTATGTCAGAGAAGCGGTTCTGTTAGGCCACCTTTTACCATGAGCGGTAAGTGACACTATGATATGTCGATAGTTGAACGATTTGGAGGATTGATGCAGAGCTATGTAAATGTTTGTGTGTGTTAAATTCCAATAAACAGATTTGATCCATAAAGAGATGAATTTCAGGAGGTCAATACAATCCTCACTGCGGGCAGCAGGGCAAACTGTGGCAGGGCCTGAGGTGCCTGGGACGAAGGAGATGCCCAACCTCCTAGATGAGCAGGCACGGGCAACTCAATGAGGGGCTACTGGGAGGGCGGTGCTGATATGGGAGTGGCAGTAGAACTTGCAGCTGGGGTGATCCCAGAGGAGTCCACCACCACCAGGAAGCTCCCATCCAAGGAGGAATCAGTGTCAGTGATACCACCTCCTGCCCCCGCTGTGGTGCTCCCATAACCCTCCGTTTAACTTGTCCCCTCTGCATCGGTGGATTCTGCCTCCTGGGTTGCTTAGATTGCAGCTCCCTCACTTGCTGGTTCCCCTGCTCCTTCGCTGGATGATGCTAATGCATACATGGTTGGGATGACACAAGGAGAGAGAGGGGAGAGAAAGAAAGGGAGCGCAGGGTCAATCACAGCACCAACAGCACAGACGGCCACATCACTGTCACACACTGAGCCTGAGAATTGCCAATATGGACCACACTGGCATTCCGTTGGCTAAGTACTACAGCAGGTAGAAGCTAAAGACTGCCAACTACACACCCACTGCGACCAACTAAGCCCTGTCTGCCATGAAAAGCCAGCTACCTAGCTATCAAAAACATGCATTTTACCCTATTCACCTAAGCAGGACCACGCGGCAATGTCTAAACTGGCATATTGGTGCATCCACTGACTAGTACCCTGCATCCAAATTCCATGCTAGGCAACAGAGATGGTTGTCAAACACACTGTAGTCATCCCCTTATAGCTGCTGTAATGCCCTCAAGCACCCATCCAACTCAGGATTGGCCACCACCAGTATGCGGGCCATCAGGGGGGTCAGGTTCCGACGGGCACCCCTCCCTCATTGGGAGGCTGTCCCCAGCTGGGCCTCCACAGTCTTCCTGGCCCAGCATCTCAAGTCCTCCTCCTGTTTCCTGCAGTGGGTGCTCCATTTGCTGTATACCCTCAGGATCCACACTTCTTTGGCGATGGCATGCCACAACCCCTTCTTCTGATGACCTGCAGAGGAAACACAAACAGTGGGACACCATGAACAAGAAAATCCAGCCTGTCACACATTTGGCCTACAATCTGCATTAGCCCATCATCAGGCACACACATGACCCATTCCTCTGTATTAACACTGCCACCAGCCATACCCCACCCCAATGACTCACTGCTGGCACACTCATACAACTCCTTGCAGTGATGTCACATGCATCTTACTTCTGAGGTACTCACCTGTTGGTCTGGATGCCCATACAACTCCCCATACAGGGGTAGGACCCCATCCACGAGCCTGACACAGGTCACAGCAGCACACGCAGTGTAGATGTGGTCCTGTGGAAAGTCAGGAATCAAGTGAAGTGATAGAAATAAAATGGTGGTCACGTCTGCAGCAATGAACACCATCACCACCGGCGTTGATCGTCATTGGTTACCATACTCCATAGAGGAGAATGATAGCCAATAAGGAATTGCACGGCAGTGCAGCCCGCATCCCACCATTACGCAGACGCCGGCAGAGTGAGGTCACTTCCACCTGCATACAGGACAGGCAGTTGCCATTTCTAATGCTAGTACACATGTACAGATTTAAAAGTGTGTCATTGTAGTCAAATGTACACACCTATACAATTCCAGTGTCCAACATGCAAGCATGATCTGTGTACACTGCTGTAGTGTTTTCATGGATCCCTTAGGTACCAACCACTGTGAAGGAATAGAAGGGGGAGGCAAGCCCACTTGTGGACTTGGCTACACTGGAGGACATGCACATCATACTCACCTATCGTCTGGACAGGGCCGCAGTCACAGAGCTGTGTGCACAATTGGAGCCTGATCTGATACCTGCTATCCCTTGCACCATAGTAATACCCACCTTGTACAGGTCCTCTCCTTGCTCCATTTCCTGGCAACTGGCTCTTTCCAGGTGACAGTGGGCTTGGCTGCAGGAATGTCACAGCCAGTGTTCTCTATTGTGCTAACAAGGGTTTTGTCTGCTATGCTCAAACACATGTGCAGCTAAATTGCATTCCCTCAGGAAGATGATTTACAAACTATGAAGGCTGGATTGCATGCGATGGGACATATACCACATGTAATTTGGGCCATTGATGGGACCCATATTGTCTTAGTCCCCCCAAGGGCAATGAACAGGTGTACAGGAATTGGAAGGGTTTCCACTTACTCAATGTCCAGATGGTATGCCTTGCTGACCAGTACATCTCCCACATCACTGCCAAGTATTCTGGGTCCGTACATGATGCTTTTATCCTAAGGAATAGCAGTGTCCCACAGCTGATGGCACAACTACAGAGGCACAGAGTGTGGCTTATAGGTGAGCCTGAGTCCCCACCCAATGTATGTCAGTGCATGCCTTCAGGAGTCATAACCCATACCATTGTGCAGGACTAATGTGTGGCCCTCACTTCCTGCAGGTGATTCTGGCTTCCCAAACCTATCCTGGCTCCTGACTCCTGTTAGGAATCCGAGAACAGGGGCTGAGAATAGGTACAATGATGATCATGGGCATACCAGGAGGATTGTTGAAAGGACCTTCGGGGTCCTGAATGCTAGGTTCAGGTGCCTTCATCTGACAGGTGGATCCCTATGCTACTCCCCTGAGAAGGTCTGCAGGATTGTTGTTGTGTGCTGCATGTTGCACAATTTGGCCCTCAGACTGCATGTGCTGTATCTGCAGGAGGAGTGGGGTGACAATGCAGCTGTGGCAGCAGTGGACACTGAAGACAGTGAGGAGGAGGAGGAGGATGTGGACAACAGGACACATATGAGCCATCAGTTCTTCCAATGACACTCAGGTAAGACTGTTGAATTAAACATGTCTTCTTTTCAATGTTGTGCTGTGTGGCTGTAGCATAATGCTAGTCATTATCTTTGCATCCCAACTGATGGTCACCTATGTCTTCCCTTATTTCAGATGTTGCTGTGGTTACAACAATATAATGCTGTGATGTGTACAGACTGCTGAGAGACAGCATATAACTGGACAGTTACACAGGTTGATGCAGTTCATAACAATTCTATACATTGTAAATTACATTCAGATAAAGCACTACTACTCAAGTTGTGACCAAGGGTGTTTGTTAAGAATTGGTATACAATGCACAGTGAATAGAGTGGGGTGATGGTTGGGAATAGTCCAGTGTAATGGGCCAGTCTGTTTGTGGCACAGGTCCAGTGTCCAAGGGGCAATAGAAAGGGGAGCAATGGCAGTTCAAAATGGACAAGGTGACACAGAGGAACACAAGAGGGACATTCAATAGGGTCTCATTCCTTAGCGGTGGTCTTCGTCTTGGCAACTGGTGTCTGTCTGGGTCACAGGGACCGTTTGCGGGGTGGTTCACCTTCTGCAGGGGCAGGGGTGCTGGTGGCCGGTGGGTCCTGTGGCAGGGCCTCCTGTCCACTAGCTGTAGCAGATGTGGAGGGCTGGTCAGTACAATGGCTAGTGGAAGGGGCCTGCTGGTGTGCTATATAGTCCTTCATTATGTTGGTCATATCACCCAGAACCCCCTGCAACGGAGACCATGGTGGTGTTCAGGGCCTGCAATTCTTGCTTGACCTCCTGGTGGTGTTCCCCATGCAGCCGCTGGTTCTCCTGCATGTTGTTTATCACATGACCTGTCCTCCCCCGGCACACAACTGTCCTCTGACGGTCCCTGGCCCCCTGTGCCTGTGTCCCCTGAACGGTGTGCCCACTGCCACTGACCCCAGGACCCTCATTGTCTTGCCTGTGAGGTGTGGACTGGGGTCCCTGTACAGGTGAGCACACAACTGATTGACATTTCCTGGGGACAGAGGTTTGGGGACATTGAATGGCTGCTGTGGTGCTGGATTCTGAGGGGGGGCTCTGTAGTGGACTGGGTGTGGGCTAGGGTGGCTGACTGATCAGTGGTCCCTGATAGGCCAGGGAGTACATCCAGATCCAGAGCTCCAGAGTTGCTGTCATCACTGGAAGCATCTTCTGGTGGTGGACTGCACAGCCGTGGGACCGTTTCACCGCTGAGATTGGCTGGGGCACCTGTGGGGATGTGAGTGGTGTATTATGCTACATGTGTGTGACATATTCTGCATCACTAGCTTCCCCTAAATTATTGCTGTTGCCCTGCCACCTTTGTTTGTCCATGGGGATGTATTGTGGGATTGTTAGTTCTCCATGCTGTGCATGCATTGGTGGTGGGTGTTCATGTAGGGCTGGAAAGGATATGCATGCAGTGGGTATGGCATGCAGGGCTTGGCATTTAGGTTTCCTAATTGTGGTGGTGCACTGTGTGGGATGGAATGGGGTGATGGGTGTCAGGGTGAGGGGTCTTTGTGGTGGTGGCATACAGGTATGGGGGGTGATAGGTAGTAAACGTTGACTAACCGGTGTCCAGTCCTCCTGCTACTCAAGTTAGTCCCTCAGGATGCAGTACTTCCAAGACTTACTCCTCCCATGCTGTCAGCTGTGGGGGAGGAGGTGGCAGTCCTCTGGATGTTGAGCTGGTGCCTTGCTACAATGGAACGTACCTTCCTCTTAGGTCGTTCCACCTCTTCCTTCTGTCATCCCTTGTGCGTGGATGTAGTCCCTCGGCGTTCACCCTGTCCACGATCCTCAGCCATAGGTCCATCTTCCTCGCATTGGATATCTGGTGGACCTGTGATCCAAACAACTGTGGCTCTACCCTGACTATTTCCTCAACCATGACCTGCAACTCCTCATCGGTGAAACAGAGGTGCCTTTGTGGGGACATGTGTGCTGTGTGGTGTGAGTAGGTTGTGCAGAGGGTGATGTGTGATGTGGTTTAGTGTGTTTTGTGTGGTGCGTGTGGGATGAATAGGTAGTTGTGATATCTGTGTGCAGTTCTCATTTGTATTAGCATCGCTAAATGTATCCATCTTGTCATGTTATCAAAGGATTGTGGGTGATGTGGGTGTGCGTTTTATAGTGATGTTGGTGGGTGTGTGGGCTGTGTGTATTTATGTCAGATGTGGGTTTTTTGTTCTGGCTGATGTTGTCTTGTTTTGTATTTGGGTGGCCTTATCAGTCACAGAGGAGTTCACCGCCAATGGTTTACCACAGTTGAATGTCCGCACCTTCCCCGTAGGTTGTTCCACCTCTTCCTTATGTCATCGCTTGTGCGTGGATGTAGTCCCTCGGCGTTCACTCTGTCTACGATCCTCAGCAATAGGTCCATCTTCCTGGCATTGGATGTCTGCTGGACCTGTGCTCCAAACAACTGTGGCTCTACCCCGACTATTTCCTCAACCATGACCTGCAACTCCTCATTGGTGAAACAGGGGTGTTTTTGTGGGGACATGTGTGCTGTGTGGTGTGTGAAGGTTGTGCAGAGGGTGATGTGTGATGTGTGATGCGTTGGGGTGTGTTTTGTGTGGTGGGATGAATAGGTAGTTGTGATACGTGTGTGCAGTTCTCATTTGTGTTAGCATCGCTAAATGTATCCATCTTGTCATGTTAGCAAAGTATTGTGGGTGATGTGGGTGTGGGCTTTCTAGTGCTGTTGGTGGGTGTGTGTGGGTGTGTATATTTGTGTCAGGTGTGGGTTTTTTGTTCTGGCCAATGTTGTCTTGTTTTGTATTTGGGTGGCCTTATCGGTCGCGGAGGAGTTCACCACCAATGGTTTACCGCAGTTGAATGTCCGGTGTGGTGATTTGTGGGCCATTATTTAGAGGGCGCACGTCAAGTGGCTTAACGGTATGGGTGGTAGTTCCGACAGTTTATCATGTTCAGTGGGTCTAACAGATTTGTGGTTGTGGCAGTTTTCTGTATGTTTTGCATGTATGTGTCGGATGTTTGCCTTCATGGCATTATTTTGGTGGCAGTCACTGCAGCGGTATTCAGAATTTACTGCCAATGTCATAATGCAGGCCTTAATCATTCATTACAACCATATATTCCTAACAGATCTCTGTGATCAACTGATTTATTTCAACCGGTAATCCCCAGGATCCAGAAGGGTAGACGTGGGGGATGGACTTTGCATATCTCACCTCCAGACTTTGGAGTGTTTTACCTGAGAAGATACTCAAAACTAATGAGGAATTGAGTGTCAGAAAGCAATTAAAAACATTGCTATTTGTTTAAATCAGGTGCATACAGTGTGGATAATGATGTGCATAGTGCTGGGAGGCTCTTATTGGCAGTCATGGACACTTTACAAATGCCTAGACTAGAATAGATTAGAAACTGATTAGAAAAGGGGGAGCTTGAGCCGCCCCAGATTGTCAAACGGAAGCTGAACTTCAGATTGGGGAAGCTCAGCACAACATCTGCCTGTTGTGATGAGGACTGAGTATTATGGGTCTAAAGTCTCCCTGCCGGGTGAGGGGACTTCACCCACAAAAATCAAGATTATTCAATCTTGAGCCTGGAGCACTAACTTCTGTCTGATCTGAGACTAGAGTAGTCTGTGAGGAGAAGGAAACTGCCTCAAAGGAGTGAGATCCAGAGAAGATCATGCTGAGATAATCCCATAAGAGCGAGCATGAGATTCTGGCTTGTCATGACTGCCTTACCGATTGGGCTGTCTGCCTGTGTGCATTGTGATGACCCCCCAATGCTATATGCTGTCTGCAGTGCATCTTAAGGGCTGTCCCCTTGCGATAGGGCATTGAGAAAGATAGGGTCATCTCCCTGTGTTGTGACCCAAAGAGGGATGACACCTTGAGTGTGCTATATGTGGCTCCTGTATGTCAGATGGGAGCTGCGTTAAAGATTAAGGCCCTCATTACAAACCCTGGCGGTAAATCTCGCTTTCCGCCGTGCTGAAGACTGCCAACATACCATTGCTGCAGCGGATTTCCGCTACAGGTATCACGACCCACATCTCGGAATCCGCCACAATACAGGCACCCACACAAGTCCGCCACACCAAAGGTCAGTGATAAACTGGCGATACCAAACCCTACACTGTCACGCTCAAAATACACACACATTTACAAAACACAACCACATTGGACAATTCAAAATACACACACCTGATACACATACACACACCACACCCACACACCTACAACACTATAAAACACACACACCCACATTACCCACAAACCGTTACAACAAACAAATTTGGAAGAAGCCCAGAGAGAGAGATTAGCAAACACAACACCAGCATCCACAGACACATAACACCATCACCCATACAACATCTCTGCACCTCAAACAACACACACCAACACATCCCCCCACACATCACAACAGACAGCACCTCACACATCACCCACACCACATCATGGCACCTCAAAGACACCCCAGGTTTTCAGACGAGGAGCTCAGGGTCATGGTGGAGGAAATCATCCGGGTAGAGCCACAGCTTTTCAGATCACAGGTGCAGCACACCTCCATTGCAAGGAAGATGGAGCTATGGCGGAGAATCATCGACAGGGTCAACGCAGTGGGACAGCATCCAAGAACACAGGATGACATCAGGAAGAGGTGGAATGACCTACTGGGGAAGGTGCGTTCCGTGGTATCAAGACACCAGATTGCTGTACAGAGGACTGGCGGTGGACCCCCACCTCCTCCCCCACAACTAACAACATGGGAGGAGCAAGTCTTGGCAATAGTGCATCCTGAGGGCCTCACAGTAGTAGCAGGAGGAATGGAATCTGATAATTCATATCTTTATTACCATATCCCCCCCACCCCACCTGCATGCCATCACATACCCCCACCCTTACCCTCACTCCCATCACTCCATCATCTCACATATGTCCCACTATCACAACCCACGTATCTCAATACCAAGGCCCTGCATGCAACACCTATGCATGGACCACCGTCACCAGAGCATATCCAGTACAGATACCCACACAGACCCCAAACCAACTATCACAAAAGGGCAAACACAATGATGCAAGCACAGGAGTAGAGGGTACCTCACCCAATGCACAAGATGGCACACACTACTAAAACTATGCATTTACACCCCAACAGGACCCATACCCAACGTCACCATACAGGAGGTGCCAGACATATCCAGTCCCCCTACAGAAGAGGCCCACAGTGATGACAGCAGCTCTGCACGCCTGGATCAAGGTGACAAGCCCGGCCCATCAGGGACCTCTGGACAGTCGGTTCCCCTGCCACTGTCACAAGCCACCAAGGACCCTCCCCCCTCAGGAAACACCAGCACAGCACCCACCCAGCTGGCCCATCCCTCTGTCCCCAGGAAATGTCAATCAGCAGTGTGTCCACCACTACAGGGAACCCAGGCAAACTCACCAATCCAAGAAAATCAGGGACCTGGGATCAGTGGCAGTGGGCACACGGTTCAGGGGACAGAGGCACAGGATAACAGGGAAGTTGGGAAGACTGCTGTGCGACAGGGGAAGGACAAGCTCAGGGAACTGACACTCCACGAGGCACTCTCCAACATCATGGGAGCATACCACCATTCCCAGGAGACCATGGGCACGGTACTGGCCAAGTTTCAGGAGACCCAGTGGCTGCAGGACGAACACTACCTGGGGATCAGGGAGGACTTGAAGTCCATTAACACCACCCTGGTCACCCTTGCAGGGGTGCTGGCAGACCTTGTCAACACCATGAGGGACACAGTGGGACACAAACGGGCCCCTGACACTAGCCTGGGCGAAGAACAGCAATCCACCTCCGCCGGCGCTAGTGGACAGGAGGCACCGCCACAGGACCAACAGGCCACCAGCACCACACCCCCTGCAGAAGGAGAACCACCCCGCAAATGGTCCTTGAGATCCAGGAACAAGACAGAGAACATTGCCAAGACACCCGCCAGGAAATAAGACCCTCCTGAATGTTACCTTTCTGTCCCACTTTGTCACCCTGTCCACCTTAAACTGCCATTGCTCCCCTTCCTTTGCCCCATTGTACAATGTACCTATGAGACCAAGAGACTGGACTCTGCCATGGACATTCCTCCACCATCACCCCAGCCCATTGCACACCCCTTCCACTTATTAGCACAGAAATAAACACCCTTGAATCATAAAACAATCTGGAGTCAGTCTGTGATTTCACAAATGTGTAACTGCAACATCTCTGAAATATAGTAATGTCAATGGACTTGTTCACATACCAATGTTACACAGCTGTAGGCCAGCAGTAAATATAGCAAAGGGCACAAATTGGGACCCAGATCGGTGAAATGGAAAGCCAAAGTGAGAAGTCAGGGTCCATACACAGAGGTAAAAAGGCAGATTTATGCTAGGTCCTACAATAGTATGAGATGTGGGAAGCAGTTCCATCCTCTTACCTGTGTCACTGGAAGTATTGCATGATGATGTTGTTTCGGTTGTCTACATCTTCTTCTTCTGCCTCCTCTTCTTCACTGTCCACAGGCTCCACAGCTGCTCAAGACCAGCATCAGGCCCATCCTGCTGCAGAAAAGGCACGTGGTATCGCAAAGCCAGGTTGTGCAACATACAGCAGGCCACGATGATCTGGCACACCTTCTTCGGTGAGCAGTATAGGGATCCACCTTTCAGATGAAAGCACCAGAATCTGGGCTTCAGGAGGCAGACAGTGCGCTCTATTATCCTCCTAGTTCACCCATGTGCCTAATTGTAGCATTCCTCTGCCCTTGTCCTGGGATTCCTCACTGGGGTCAGTAGCCATGACAGGTTGGGGTAACCAGAGTCACCTGCAAATATCGAGGGGCAACTGTTAGACATCCTCCAAACATTAGGGAATCTCCCATACCCAGACATCAAATGAAACTGTGTGGGGACTTTAGGCTCACCTATTAGCCACACACGGTGCCTCTGGAGTTGCCCCATCACATAAGGGATGCTGCTATTCCTCAAAAATGTAGGCGTCATGCACTGAGCCAGGATACTTGGCATTCACATGGGAGATGTACTGGTCTACCAAACACAGATTCTGCACATTCATAGAATGGTAGCTTTTCCGGTTTCTGTACACCTGTTCATTCCTGCGGGGGGGGGGAGTGCCACATGTGTACCTTCAATGGCACCAATGATGTTGGGGATATGTCCCAGGGCATAAAAGTCACCTTTCACTGTGGCCAAATCCTCCACCTGAGGGAAAACGATGTAGCTGCGCATATTTTTCAGCAGGGCAGACAAAACTCTGGACAACATGTTAGAGAACATTGGCTGGGACATCCTAGATGCCATGGCTACTGTTGTTTGAAAAGACCCACTGGCCAGGAAATGGAGTACTGACAGTACCTGCACTAGAGGGGGTATTCCTGTGGGATGGTGGATAGCTGGCATCAGGTCAGGCTCCAACTGGGCACACAGGTCCTGGATTGTTGCACAATCAAGTCTGTAAGTGATAATTATGTGTCTGTCTTCCATTGTCGACAGGTTCACCAGGGGTCTGTACACGGGAGGATGCCGCCATCTCATCACCTGCCCCAGCGGACGTGCCCTATGGAGGAGAACGGTGAGCAGAGGGTCATACAACACATAGGTTTCACAAGGCTGTTTAGCACCATAGTGAACTATTCTTTGTGTGCCTTTGTCTGTCCGTATTCATGGCCTAAGTAGATGTGACGCAGTTGTTTGGCCTGCCATGTGGCCCCCGGAAATGGCGGCTGCTTGACCTGTAAGGTGGAACAAGGAAAAATGAGGTAACTGCGCTGGTGTTTTACACCGTCGTGGTAGGCGGTCGAAGACCGCGGCGCAATTCAGCATTGGTTATCGTTGGGCCCTATGAATTCCAGGAGCCAATGACGATGTACGCCTGCGGTGACGGTACGCACCGCCGCGGACGTGACCGCCATTTTCTATCAGTTCCCTCCCTTGATACCTGACCTTCAAGAGGAGAGGACCTACACTGCAAGTGCTGCTGTGACCTGTGTCTAAAAGCGACAATGGCTACAGTGTCTGGGGAAAGGGCCCCTGCCTTCACTGCGGAGGAGTTGGAGAAACTGGTGGATAGGGTCTTCCCCAGTACACGTAGTAAACTGTGTGCATGGTGGATGGCACATGATTTTATGGAGTGTCGTGGATGGAAAAGACAGGGGTGGGGGGACAGGCCAGCATGTGAGGATGGTGTGTGTATGTATTTCTGGGGCAGGGTGGGAGGTTTGTGACCAATGTGTGAGAAGAACTGTACGGGAGAGTAACATCCATTATAACTTCACTTTTCCTTTAGGTCAGCACCCACCAGAAGAAGGGGATTTGGAGTGCCATCGCCAAGGCAGTGCGGACCCTGGGGGTCTACCATAGACGGAGCACCCACTGCCGGAAAAGATGGGAGGACCTGCGCCGCTGGACCAAGAAGACGGCGGAGGCCCAGCTGGGGATGGCCTCCCAATGCAGAAGGGGTGCCCGTCGCACCATGACCCCCCTGATGTACCGGAACCTGGCAGTGGCATATCCGGAGTCGGATGGGCGTGTGAGGGCATCCCAGCAGCCACAAGGGGGTGAGTACACTCTCATTCAGCTGACTCTGCACGCATTACGAGGTGTCTGGGTGGGGGAGGTTGGCTGTGGGTTCCCCTAGGCCAGGGTAGATCCATTGATTTGCAGCCTCATTCCCTGTCCAACCCCAATGGTGGTATTTGCCCTCTGCACCTAGTACTATGGCTCCCAGCTGTGCATAATATGGTTCTGGACAGAGTCCCCTATGGGCATGTGCTTTTCCCCTGCCCTGTCAGTGCATGGCTTAGTGCATAGGGCTGCTCTCTCTGTGTCGTTACCGCCAACGGTAGTGGCGTTGCATGCATTGACCATGTGTCTCTTCTGTCTCCCCCCTTTTTGTTTTGTCACCCTGTCCTTGCGTGCATTAGCATCATCTGGCAGAGGAGCAGTGGCACCGGAGCAGGAGGGAGCTGCATCCCACATGGCCCTGGAGGGTGAAGAAACGGAGTCCGAAGGTACCAGTGGGACGGAGGGCGAGGGGAGCTCCACGACGGGGACAAGAGCAGACACCAGCCACAGCGACTCTTCCCCTGATAGGAGCTCCCTTGCTGTGGCAGGCACCACTTTACCCACCGCATCAACAGGTACAGCCGCCACCCCCCCCTACTAGCACCGCCCTCCCAGCAACCCCTTATCAAGTTTCCCGTACCCGCTAACCCAGGAGGGTGGGCATCTCCTTTGCCCCAGGCACCTCAGCCCCTGCCCCAGTCAGCCCTGCTGCCCTCAGTGAGGAGGCTATTGACCTCCTGAGATCCCTCACTGTTGGGCAATCTACCATTTTAAATGCCATCCAGGGTGTTGAGAGGCATCTGCTGCAAACAAATGCATACCTGGAGGGCATTCATTCTGGCCAGGTGGCCCAACAGAGTGCATTTCAGGCTCTGGCCTCAGCACTGATGGCAGCCATTGTCCCTGTGTCCAGCCTCCCTCTTCCAACTTCCTCCACCCAGACCCAATCCCCTGTACCTCAGCCTATCCCAAGCACACCATCAGACCAGCATGCACACTCATCAACACTCAAGAGTGGACATGGCAAACATAAGCACTACACATCCCACAGGCACTCACACAAGCACCATCCCCATGCAAACACACCAACATCCACTGCATCCACTGTGTCCCCCTCCTCCACGTCCTCCTCCTCCCTCCCTGTCTCATCTCCACTCACACCTGCATGCACTACATCTTCATCCACTACCTCCATCACCAGCACGCCCATCACCACACACCTCTCACGTGCACTCACCACCCCCACTACCATTCACACATACCCTGTGTCCTCTCCCAGTCTGTGAGCCCTCCCTCCAAACTACACAAACGCAGGAACACACCCACCCAACAGCCATCCACCTCACAACAGCCTCCGGCCTATTCACCTTCACCCAAATTCAGCAAACGTACGCCTCCTACAACCACTACCTCTTCCTCCACTCCCAAACCCCCTCCATCTTCCCGTCCCAGTGTGTCTAAGAAACTCTTCCTCGCAAACTTTGACCTCTTTCCTACACCTCCTCCCGTCCTTCCCCTAGGGCCAGGCTGTCCAGGTCCCAGCCCAGCACTTCAGCCACCAAATCCTCCAGCACAGTGGTCTCAGCAAGTACAGTCACATCGCAGGCGCCACCTATCCGGGCTGCCAATGTGCCACGTAGCGAGGCCAAGGAGCAGGCCATTCTGCCACCTGCCGAGGTGAAGAAGGTGCCCACATGCCGGAGGGAGAAGCCGTACCTACCAGCAAGCAAGGGTCCTCCAAGCCAAAAGGGGACAGTGGCAAGGCACCAGCAGCGACATCAAAGGTGGGAAAGGGACACAAGCCGAAGAGCAGGTCAGGACAGGGCACGGAGGCTCCGGCTGAGGGACCAGAGTCACCCCTTCTGTCAACCACAACATCAACCAGTACGGCGGTGGACACTGCCACCTGCACTGCCACCTGCACCGCCACCAGCACCGCCACCAGCACCGCCACCTTCATGTCTGCTGCCTCACCAACAGTCCCCAGCATCATCCCCAGTGGGCAGCTGTCCGAGGCTGCAGGAGACGTCCTGCTGTGTCCCTCAAGAGGTGCAGACACATCAACCACCGCCAGCACCTCTGCCACAGACACCTCCGCAACCACCGCCACCAGCCCCGTGACGTGCTCAGACAGTGCCACCACAGCTGACATGGCAATCATCCGCAGTGGCCAGCTGTCTGAGGCTGCAGGAGACGTCCTGGACCCTGCCCAGCGTACATGAGGCATGACTCCCAGCACTGTTTGTACCAGCAGGTGCCAGGTGAAGTCGCAGCAGGGTGGAATGGGTCTCTGCCTCCATGGAGTATCATGCTACCTGGTCCCAGGCAATCTCATGGCACACACACCCAGGTGAGGGAATGGGCCAGAACCAGTGGAGATTCACATCCACTACCTCAGTCCTTGTCAGGATGAAGCACTCTGGGCACAAAGCCCCCTCCAGAACCAGTGGAGATTCACATCCACTACCTCAGTCCTTGGCAAGATGAAGCACTCTGGGCACCAAGCACCCTCCAGAACCGGTGGAGAAAAGCATCCACTGCCTCAGTCCTTGGCAGGATGAAGCTCTCTGGGCACCAAGCCCCCTCTAGAACCAGTAGAAATTCACATCCACTACCTCAGTCCTTGGCTGGATGAAGCACTCTGGGCACCAAGCCCCCCCCAGAACCAGTGGAGAAAAGCATCCACTACCTCAGTCCTTGGCAGGATGAAGCACTCTGGACACCAGGCCCCCTCCAGAACCAGTGGAGATTCACATTCACATCCACTACCTCAGTCCTTCGCAGGATGAAGCACTCTGGGCACCAAGACCCCTCCAGAACCAGTGGAGATTCACATCCACTATCTGAGTCCTTGGCAGGATGAAGCACTCTGGGCACAAATCCCCCTGCAGAACCAGTGGAAATTCACATCCACTACCTGAGTCCTTGGCAGGATGAAGCACTCTGGGCACCAAGCACCCGCCAGAACCAGTGGAGACTGTTATTCACTTGAGAGACTGTGGCTTTGCACTCCCCAGGATAAAGCAGCGGGCAAACCACCCACTGGAGAGACTTGAGAGACTGTGGCTTTGCACTCCTCAGGATAAAGCAGTGGGCAAACTACCCACTGGAGAGACTTGAGAGACTGTGGCTTTGCACTCCCCAGGATATAGCAGTGGGCAAACCACCCACTGGAGAGACTTGGGAGACTGTGGCTTTCAATCAATCAGTGAATTTATAAAGCGCGCTATGTACCCGACAGGGTTTCGAGGCGCTGGGGGGGGGGGGGGGTGCTGCTAGCGTTCGAGGAGCCATGTCTTGAGGAGTCTCCTGAAGGTGAGGAGGTCCTGGGTCTGGCGTAGTGAGGTGGGGAGAGAGTTCCAGGTCTTGGCGGCGAGGAAGGAGAAGGATCTGCCGCCAGAGGTCTTGCGCTGGATTCGGGGGACGATGGCGAGGGCGAGGTTGGCAGAGGGGAGTTGACGTGTGGGGACGTAGAAGTTGAGTCTGGTGTTCAGGTAGGTGGGTCCGGTGTTGTGTAGTGCCTTGTGTGCGTGGGTGAGGAGTTTGAAGGTGATCCTTTTATCCACAGGGAGCCAGTGGAGGTCCTTCAGGTGGGGGGAGATGTGACATCGGCGGGGTATGTCGAGGATCAGGCGGGCGGATGCGTTCTGGATGCGTTGGAGTCGTTTGATGTCTTTCGTTGGGATGCCTGTGTAGAACGCGTTGCCGTAGTCAAGTCTGCTACTGACGAGGGCTTGAGTCACCATCTTCCTGGTTCCTGTTGGAATCCACTTGAAGATCCTGCGGAGCATGCGGAGGGTGTTGAAACAAGAAGAGGAGACGGCGTTGATCTGTTTGGACATGGTGAGAGCAGAGTCGAGGACGAAGCCGAGGTTTCGTGCGTGGCTGGCTGGGGTGGGTGGGGGTCCGAGGGCGGTGGGCCACCAGGAGTCGTTCCAGGCCGAGGGGGTGCGTCCGAGGATGAGGACTTCCGTCTTGTCGGAGTTGAGCTTCAGGCGGCTGTTGCTCATCCACTCGGCGATGGATTTTAGTCCCTCGTGGAGGTTGGTTTTGGCGGTGAGCGGATCTTTGGTCAGGGAGAGGACGAGCTGGGTGTCGTCGGCGTAGGAGATGATGCTGAGGTTGTGATGACGGGCCAGTTGTGCGAGGGGGGCCATGTAGACGTTGAACAGCGTTGGGCTAAGAGAGGAGCCTTGGGGGACGCCGCAGATGAGGTTGGTGGCTTTGGAGCGGAAGGGTGAGAGTCGGACTCTCTGGGTTCTGTCGGAGAGGAAGGATGAGATCCAGTTGAGGGCTTTGTCTTGGATGCCGGCTTCGTGGAGACGGGTTAGCAGGGTGCGGTGGCAGACTGAGTCGAAAGCGGCTGATAGGTTGAGGAGGATGAGGGCTGAGGTTTCGCCGTTGTCCATTTGTTGTCTGATGTCATCTGTGGCGGCGAGGAGTGCGGTCTCAGTGCTGTGGTTTCGTCTGAATCCAGATTGTGAGGGGTCTAGGATGGAGTTGTCTTCTAGGAAGTGGGCGAGCTGTGCGTTGATGATCTTCTCGATGATCTTCGCTGGAAAAGGGAGGAGAGAGATCGGTCGGAAGTTTTTGAGATCGTTGGGGTCAGCCTTGGGTTTCTTGAGGAGGGGTTGGATTTCTGCGTGCTTCCAGCTGTCTGGGAAGGTGGCGGTGTTGAAGGAGAGGTTGATGATCTTGCGGAGTTTGGGGGCGATGGTGGCGTCGGCTTTGTTGAATACGTGATGTGGGCACGGGTCCGTGGGAGAGCCTGAGTGGATGGAATTCATGGTTGTTAGGGTTTCGGCGTCGTCTACTTGGGTCCAGGTGGTGAGGCGGCAGGCGTGGGAGGAGTCGTCGGGGGTGGGGTCTGGCGGAGGTGCGGTGTAGAAGCTGTCGTGGATGGCTGCGATTTTCTGGTGGAAGAAGGTGGAGAGATCGTCGCAGAGTTTCTGGGAGGGAGGGACGTCGTTGACGTTGGTGTTAGGGTTGGAGAGTTCCTTCACGATGCAGAAGAGTTCTTTGCAGTCGTGGGCGTTGTTGTTGAGGCGTTCTGTGAAGTGGGCGCGCTTGGCGAGTCGGATCCGTTGGTGGTGTTCACGGTTGGCGTCCATGAGGGTAGCAAGGTTGTCGGGTGTGCGCTCGAGGATCCATTTCTTCTTGAGTTTCTGGCAGGTGCGTTTGGAGGTGGTCAGTTCGTCTGTGAACCAGGCTGGCTTTTTCTTTTCTTGGTTGGCGGTGGGTTTCTTGAGTGGGGCTACGGTGTTGGCGCAGTTGAGGATCCATTGATGGAGGTTGATGGCGGCGGTGCTCGGGTCGGTGGGTTCAGGTGGTGGGTATTTGGCGAGTGTGCTGGTTAGTTGGTCTTCGGTGACTTTTCCCCAGCGGCGGTGAGGCGGTAGAGGGATGCGGTGGTGTTCGGTGTTTTTCTTGAAGGTGAAGTGGACGCAGTGATGGTCGGTCCAGTGGAGTTCGGAGGTGTGGCTGAAAGAGATGTGGTTGCTTGAGGTGAAGAGTGGGTCAAGCGTGTGTCCGGCGATGTGGGTGGGGGTGTTGACCAGTTGACGGAGTCCGAGGTTGAGGAGGTTGGTGGTCAGTGATGCGGTGTTGGCGTCGTTGTTGTTTTCCAGGTGGAAGTTTAGATCTCCCAGGAGGATGTAGTCTGGAGAGGCGAGGGCGTGGGTGCTTGCGAGGTCAGAGACGGTGTCGCTGAAGGGGGCTCTTGGTCCTGGAGGGCGGTATATGAGGGTTCCTCTGAGGGTAGTGTTGGGGTCCGTGTGAATCTGGAAGTGGAGGTGTTCGGCTGTCTTGAGGGTGTCGTCCGTGTGGGTGTGGATCTTGAGGGTAGATTTGTGGGCGATGGCTATCCCTCCGCCGATTCCATTGGTGCGATCTCTTCTGGTGATCTTGTATCCGTCAGGTATGGCGATGGCGATGTCAGGGGCCGAAGAGTCGTTCCACCAGGTTTCGGTCAGGAAGGCCACGTCTGGGGCGGTGGTGTCGAGCAAGTCCCAGAGCTCGATGGAGTGTTTTCGTGCGGAGCGTGTGTTGAGGAGGATGCAGTGCAGGTGGTTTGTGTTGGTTGTTGCTGGCTTCGTTGTTCTGTTGCAGGAGAAGTTGCAGGTGCGGCAGGAAAAAGGTCCTTTGGTGTGCTTCGGGGTGGCCAGGAAGCACTCTGTGGAGGGGCCAGGGTTGAGGGCGAGGAGTTCGCGGGCCGAGTATCGGAGGCAGGAGTTGCGGGGGACGTGAGGACCAGGGGGGGTGGCGCTGGGTGCAGTCCAGGCGCGGACGGGCGCAGACGGGCTTGCCTCTGGCGCACCTCCAGGTCAGAGGTTGCTCACTCGCGACGTGCAGCGCCAGCCATTAAAAAGGGAGGGGGGAGGGAGGAGCAGCTGGGAGGCGGGAGGGAGCAGCGAATGGGGGCGCGAGGGGGGCGGGGCCGCAGGGAGGCAGCGGCAGGGAGCGGAGAGCAAGGGGGAGCGCACAAGGGGCGAAAACACGAAGGCACAAAAAGTCGAGCAAAATACAGTCACAATATGAAAA
The DNA here is from genome assembly GCF_031143425.1 of Pleurodeles waltl. Taxonomy (NCBI): domain Eukaryota; kingdom Metazoa; phylum Chordata; class Amphibia; order Caudata; family Salamandridae; genus Pleurodeles; species Pleurodeles waltl. Next base: position 492,881,503 of record NC_090436.1, read on the forward strand.
CAATCAGAGAAATACACTAATGGCACAGTATACAATCGGGGAAACAGCAATCAGAGGGGCACAACGGGGGCAGAAGCGCAGGAGGCGAGGCGCTTGAAAAACAGTAAAAAGGCACCACAGGGCGGCAAAAAGTGGCACAATCAGAAGGGGCACGGCGGGGGCAGAAGCGCAAGAGGCAAGGCGCTGAAAATAGAAAAACTCTTACAGGACGGCGGAAAAACGGCACACGGGTCAAGTGAAGCCTCGAACACGCTAGCAGCAGCGTGGGCGGGGGTCAGAGGCAGGAGACAGCAGGTTGGCTTTGCACTCCCAAGGACCAATCAGTGAGCATGGAGCCCCCTTGTGGAGCAGTGGCGTCGTCCGTTCATCCGGCTGAGGTGCCCCCCGAGGTGCCTGTTTATTTTCCATCTGATGCCCCTGCAGTGTTCTCTCCATTTCGAGTCAGGTATCTTGTGTGGGCTTCGCCCATGCATTTTGGGACACTGATCCACGGACAATGATTTCATTAATATCCGGACTTGTATAGTTGGTGTATATGTTTGTGTATACTGATTTTTTAATTTGGCCAATCTGATTTTTATTGATTACACTTGTTGCAATCATTTCCTTTTGTCCTTGCGTTCTTCCAGGGGGTGACAGGGTGTATATGTAATGCTGCTGCATGTATTTGTGTGTATGGTGTTGTGGGTGAGGCTGGGGGGTGAGGGTGTTGCGTGTGTGTGTCATTCGCTTTTCCCTCCCCCCGTGTGCTGGGTGCAGTACTCACAGTGGTCGTCGCCGGCATCTTTGCTGCTCCTGATACAAGAGGAGGTAGACCAGCATGGGCAGGACCTGTAGTTCGGGCTCCATGGCGTCCTGGTTGTTTGTAAAGTATCGAAAGGTGAGTGGTTTCCGTTCCAAGTCCTGTTTCCGCCGTGCTTTTGATGGCGTTGGTACCGCCCCGGAAAAGGTGGCAAATAGGCGTGTTGTAATACAGTGGGTGGAACCTTGTGTTCCACCTGTCTGTTGGCGGTTACCGCTGTGGTGTTTGTTTCTACTGCCGTGGCAGTCGGAGTGTTAAAGTGGCTGTCTATGTTGGCACTTTCCGCCATGGTTGTGATTCCATTTTTTTTCCGCCGGCCTGTTGGCGGTATTACCGCTGCTTTAACACTGACTGCCAGGGTCATAATGAGGGCTTAAATGCTGTCCCCTCTGTGCTGAGAAGAGGACTATTGCACTGTGCAGTGTGGTACCTGATGGGGCTGTCACCTAGTGTGCTGCTATGAGTGACCTCTGTATGTCAGGAGGGGCCTATGTTCATTAGAGAGGGCTCCAATGTTTGGAGCAGCATGCAGCCATGAACAAATTGGGAGTAGCCCCCTTTGAGAAAGAGCATTGATTCAACCACTGTAGCCCAGAGTATCCAAGACATGTCACTGGACTTAGGGAGACTTATCATACAATAGGAGAAGCACAGTGGATGACTTTAGTCTTGACTGCATCATTGACCCTTCTGCTTCACGATGAGCCATCAAACATGCATCCAGACTCTCCAAACTACTGTTCCAGCAGTAGCAGGTAGGATTAAAAATTGGGCCGTCTGGCCTTTGGGGAAACTTTCTATGACTGCAGCACTGTGGCATGGGGACACTTTGACTTTTGAAATGCCATTGTGGAACTTCTAAGACTGAAACTCAATAAAGAAGCCTAGCCTGAGAGTCTAATGGAGTTGGAACACAAGGGTTGCCCCTTTTATGCTCGTGTATACACTTTAAGAAGACTGTGTACATTGTTTGTCGTGTGCCTTATTTTTTTGTGTTTGTATATGAACAATACTTTTACATAAAAGAAAGTAGTTGAGTAGAGAAATCGAAATACCAGAGAGGGCTCCATTGACCTTTCCCCCCACTCAACATATATGGCTGCTCAAAAATTAAATAAAGTAAATAATTTTATTAGTGGAGATGGCATTAGGATATTGTCATGGAATGTTGTCGCTGTGTCGAGGTAAGCTCTCTAACCCTGACTGATTGTTGTGTATTAGTGGCCATGGTGTAGTTTTCTTACAAGAAGCCTGGTCCCAAGATAAACTCAATTTGAATGGTTTTAGTTGTTTAAATTATCCATCCACCCTTTCACATTCAGGAAGACCTCAAGCTGGATTGTCCACTCTCACTGCAATTATGTTGCCCAGACTTAATGTTAGGGAAGTGAATTCTACTTGTTTCTACCAGATGCGTTTATTGAAACTGCCTGACACATTTGATATTTTCTTGATAGATTTCTACTGTAATATTTATGATCTCAGTTCAACAAAAGTTATTGATGACTTATTGGATGATATTGTAGACCTCTAGCTCAGGCATAAAAAGGAAGTCCTTGTCATTTGGGTGGCAGGCGTCAATCTACACCTTTGCAAAGATAGCACCATCACACCCTGTGGACTGAGGGATCTGAATGGGAGAGAAGGGCTCATTTTAAACATGTTACTTATGGAGAGGCAGTCAACAGAGTAATGTTCTCAATGGACTTGGGTTTTGCCAATGATTACAGGAATTCTGTTACACCCCTCCCCAAATTTAAGGGTAATGGACACTGAAGTAATATAGGTTATGTAATTATCTCGGCTGACATGTGCCCCTTCCTGCAAGACTACAAGGTCACCGCTAGCTGTAGCAGTGACCACAATATGCCTATTTCCACTTTCTCTTTAAAATTGGATGAGGAGGGATGTCAAGACAAGGGTAATTCAACTGACTATTCCCAAAATGAAGGCATAAGATATAATTGGGGAAGGATCAATAAAGAAAAATTTATACACAACCTTATGCGGGACAACCAGTACCCTATCTCAGGCTCAGCCTATTCTCACAAACACCCTGAGAAAACTGTAGAGGCTTTTAGCAAACCCCTTAGTGTTAAAACTCCTAAAGGTTGGTTCATCATGTATGTACTTTAGCTCTCAAACAACTGAAAAACCCATGTTCTAAGGAAGAAATTAAAGTATGTGGAAGCAAATAAAAAAGGCGGTTGAGAGAATGAAAGAAAAGCTCAGGAAGGAAGCATGGGAGGATTTGGATTGGGCAAGTAGCTTAAAGGATAATGCCACATTTTGGAAAGTTGTGAACCAACCTCTTTTCTTGGCTTCTAGTAAACTTACAATTGAATCAAACATTACTGTGCACTCCAGGATAGAATATTTTTCAGATGTCTTTTGTCGAGATGATGACATCTCTCTGTCAGCCATATCAGAATTTACACATCTGGCCCAGAAAGATATTATTTGATTTAGTCAGTAAGCAGAAGTTAAGGATGTTATTACAGCATTTAATCTGTGTCCTTCTGGAGAAGCCCCAGGTCCTGATAGGGTCCCCAAGATCTATTTAAAGCAAACAGTGCTTTCTGTGCACCCATCATAACAAATGTTTTAAGTGCTGCCATAGTTTGCCAATCAATTCCATCTTGGAAGAAGACAGTGGTTTTTACAATTTTTAAGACAGGGGATAGAAACTGACCTTGCTGTTCTTGTCCAATCTCCCTGCTGGATAGTTCATGTCAGATTCTGGGCAGAGTATAGCCTCTAAAATAGAGCCTTGTTTTGAGTAGAAGCAGATACCTTCTTTGGTGCAATATGGTGTTGTGGGTACACTAGCTCATTCAAGAGCTCGATTTCAATAAAGTGCTGTTGTTTGCAACATTCAGACTTATTTGGGTATATTCATTACATTCTTGACTATCAAGTTTGTAATAACCAATGCTTGTGAAATGTCTCATTTATTATAACCGATGCTTGTTGATTATGCACATTGTATCCCACCTGCTCAACTTGTGCAAAACTGTAACTGCCAAAACCTGTGCTCTTCACTATGTGACCTGTATTGAACATGTACCACAATCAAGAGGCTAATTGCTCATTACCTTAGCAAGCAACCAACTGCCTTGCCATCTGCTCCAAATGTAACTGCCAAAACATGTGCTCTTGACAATGTGATCTGTATTGAACTTGTTGCGATCAGGAGGAAATTGGCTCATTTCCTTAACAAACAATCAACTTCCAACAAGGTATATGTGCACATTTGATTATTTAAGGATGCTTGTGAGTCTGAGGGCTTGCTTGGCTTCTACCTATTGCTCCGCTGACCTGTATCCAGTCAGGTCAGCTCCTTGTCCTCCAGCTTACCTCCAGTTGAGTTCTAGTGCAAATCAAGTTCCTTATCCTCTAGCCTGCCTCCAGTCGAGTTCCAGTATTCCTCTTTCTCTGACTAGCTTCCAGTCAAGTTCTAGCATTTCTCATCCTCAGGACAGCCTCAAGTTGAGTTCCGGCAATTCTCAAGCAGCTCCCCTCTCGAAAATGTAGACACCTATGGTCCAAGCTAAAAGATACAACACATTTGAGAAATGGCAAAACAAAACGCTAGAGCCCTGGGGACCCCCGTAAACTTCCCAAACCAAATCAGACAAAAGGCAGGGCCCCCTGTCATGCTCCAGAGCTAACCCTGTTAAAAAGAGAAGATAAAAAGAGGGAAAGAGAATGGAGGAAGGCATAAAACAACACCAACAAAAACTGCTATAGAATAGCTATAAAAAGTAATTGTAAGGACAAAATAGAGAATGCCTCCAATTCCCCCAAGTTGTAAGCATCCTTATGAATCTTCCCATAAATCCCCACCTTCAAAAGAATGGTACAGCATGTTTGCTAACATTTTTCTTAACAAAGTCTATAAAATGTTGAACCTCCTACTGTTATCCTGTTATACTGTTATCTACCACACCTAATGCAATCACCCCGGCAATGCAATGGTCAGGTCCTATCCCGTCGGCCTTCCCCACACTGAGTCACAAGACAATGGAAACTACTCTTAGGTCAATCAAATCAGGATATCCTTTGGATCCATCCCGTCCTGATATTATAAGTCAAGGTGGCACCGTCTCCTCGGCCATCCTCTTGGACATTCCTAGCCACTCCTTGGAAATGGGCTACATCCCCCAAGCATGGAAATATGCAATAGTAAAGCTACTTCTAAAGAAATCTTCAGCAAATCCCCTTCCTAGATAACAGCTATAGATCCACTTCCCTGCTTTTTGCAGTGAGCAAACTAATAAAAAAGCATGCCAATAAACATCTATCCAGTTTTCTGGAATCTCATGACATTCTCCACCTCACTCAGACAGGCTTCAGATCTGGCTGTAGTACAGAGACTGTAGCTACAGAGGAACTCCTTTCAATTCTAGTCCAAGGGGGGTCAGTGGCAATAATAATGTTGGGCCTAAGTGCGGCCTTTGTTATGGTGTCATATCCTATCCCCATTCCGAGGTATAGGAAAGTGCCCCTCTTGACAAGGTCACCACCTACCTTTTGCCACTGAGGTATTCAACTGTAGGTGCACTAGGTTCCTGCTAACCAAGTCCCCAGTGTCAGTGCTCTTTCCCTGAAACATGGTAAAATGTCTAATGTACAATTGGCACACTGTTTAGAACCTCTGTAAGTCCCCAGTAAATGGTAATCCTGGTACCTAGGGCCTGTATACTAGAGTGTGCCCGTAAGAGCTAAAACATGTGTTGTGTCACCCTAAGCCCCTCTCCTTAAAAATTGCACACAGCCTGCCATTACAAAGTGCCTGGCATGGTGCATGCCATGAGTGAAAACATGACATGGCACACTCAGTGTGTGCCATGCCCCAAATCACTGCATCTAAATACATATAAGTCACCCCTTCACCAGCCCTTGGAGTTCTGAGGCAGTGTGCATTACATTTGATGTGAGGAAATATCTGTAGGAGTAGATATGTCCCTGTGATGTCTAATACAATTACTAGATGTTACATGTTAACAGGGAAGCCATCTTAAGGTAAGCACTGGACGCTCGTCATTACGTGTTTCCCAGCTACATAATAGCCTAAAAACATTTGGTGTTTGGTAGCAAACAGCTCATCTTAATATAGCCATACTGATTTATTATGACATGCATGACATGTGCCCTGTGAAACCTAGTAGTCCTCTACTGTACTGGCTAACTGGTACCAGCCAGTCTGCCACCACAGACATATTTCTGACCCCCTGTAGATGAGAGCCCACACTATGAGGCCAGAAAAATTGCCTGATCCACAGGAAGGTATTGCCACACACTCCAGCAGGATGACTTGTGAATCTGCATACCAAGACCAGTGACTTTAAAGTTCCTGCCGCCTTTAAATGCAACCCAGGCTTCCCCCAGCCTGAGAGTTGCCAACCCTTGCCCTGAGGCCCATTTAGCACCAGGACAGATAGGAAATTAGCTGTGCATGTAGGTGTGTTTCACTACCAGGCTAAGCACAGCCCTAGGCTGGGCATCCTGATGTGCTCCATGAAAGAAGGGCTCCACCATCTTGGTTTTGGTGGAATTAAGAATTCTGGGACAGGAATACACCCACTCCCCACAGGAAGTGGTTGTATCAGGATTGTAGTCACTCCAGGGGTGAGCAGCCCATTGGCTGCTACCTTACACTCCCTTAAACACCCCTAAATTGAGTATTTAAGTGGCCCCCTGGCACCAGAAGTACAGATTCGACTGACTGAAAAAAGAAGAGAACAAAGAAGAGCTGAACAAGCGAGAACTGAGGACTGCTGGTGAACTTTTGGTGCCAAACCTTGCCTGCTTACCTGCTCTTGTCCTGACAATCATGGAAACATGACATCCCGCAGATGTGTATCCTCCAAAAGCCTCAGAGGACCCCCAGCACTTCGTGAAGCCATCAGCATCTCCCTCGAAGTGGAGGAGCCACTTCCCTGCAGCCTGCAGGCACCAACCTTAATGGCTGGCTCACCGTTTTGCTGGCCACCAGGTCCACCATTGCAGCAGCCACCCAGAAAGTCAAATTTGTCTCCCACCAACTGAGAAGACGACAGGGCCCACCAGAGCCATCCTGCACTGATACCCGGGGTACCTAACCCCTTTCATCAACCAAAGCTTATTTGAGTCCAATCTGGATTCCAACACTGCAAAGCCTGACAAGCTGACGAGGGACATCAGTATTGCAGAGGCCAGCACTGAGAGTGGCTCAGCTGTCCTGTGTGTCCCCCTCTTACAGGTCCAATGAGAATCATGGGCACATTCTATACAGGAGCATCCATCAACCAAAACCAAAACCCTTTGCACCCAAGGTCCCTGACCCGTGTCCATGGCAATCAACAGTGATCCTCTTTTCACAGCCCCCCACAGGCAGAGCACCCCATTTTGAGCTCCTGGACGTATCTCCAAGTCCCCCTCTGCAGCATGTTTCTAGGTGCCCCCCTTCTTCACCATTGGCGCAGTGCACAGGGCACCCGACCCATCCAGCACCTCTGCACCAAAACTACCCAGGGCAGGTAAAACTGAACTGCTGATGTTTCTTGTGACCTTGCCCCCCCCAGCACCCTACGACCAAAAGGGGACACGTGAGAGCCTTCTACAAAGTCCCCTATGCAGTAAGGGAATCATTACCACTTAAAAGCTCATTGGTGTATTTACTCACCCCACTGTGAAGAATCACTCTGCAACAGTACTTTCCTTGCTTTGAAAAGTTTCTGATGTCGAATATAAATAAGTGTATTTTTCTAAAATTGGTCTTGAGTTTCTTCTTGAGTATACCCCGGTGACGGTCGGTGTGTTAACTTGGCAGTTTGGCCTGGCCAAACTGCCAATGTCACAATAGTGGAGTTACGTACCGCCAGCCTGTTTGCAGTACTACCGCCACTATTATACCGACTGCCGGGGTCGTAATGACCCCCTATGTGTGTTCAACAAATGCTTAGCACTACCCTCTAATAAGACTAAACTCTTCGTTAACACTACCACAAAAATAGAGCATTTAGGATTATCATATTATCCACTATAAACCAATAGGGTTGTCTGTTTGCACAGTGTCCCCTTACTTTTAGTACACTACATGGATATCCAGCTTCCACCAAAAGGACGATACAGGTCGGAATCACAGGAGACACCATTAAGGCCCTCATTCTGACCCTGGCGGTCGGCGGAGAGACGGCGGTCGGACCGCGAACAGACCGGCGGTATTAAAAATGGCATTCTGACCGCGGCGGTCCCCGCCGCGACCGACCGCCACTTCTCCACTCCGACCGCCACGGCGGTCATGACCACCGGGCTGGAGTTTGCGCACTCCGGCCCGGCGGTCGTCCCAAGACCGCCAAGGGTATTATGACCCTGCCTACCGCCGCGGTTTCTTGCGGGCGGGAACCGCCGTGCAAACCATGGCGGTAAGCACTATCGGGGCCAGGGAATTCCTTCCCTGGCACTGATAGGGGTCTCCCCCACCCCCCACTACCCACCAAAGTCCTCCCCCCACACCCTCCACCCCCCTGCCACCCCCCAGAGGTGGTACGAACCCCCTCCCCACCCCCAGCCCGACATGCACATACATGCACCCCGACATGCACACACCCCCAACATGCACATATACACACCCCCTACACACACATACACAACGGGGACACATACCCGCACATATACATGCAGACATGCGCACCTGCCGAACAGCACACATTACCCATAGACACAGCAGCACCCCCCGCCCGCATACACGCACTCACACACCCCCTCTACACACTCACACGCACACCCCCATGCACGCCCACATCACACAACACCCCCCCACCCCCTCCCCTCACGGACGATCAACTTACCTTGTGCGTTGGTCCTCCGGGAGGCGACGGGAGCCATGGGGAGGTGACCGCCAACAGAAGACCGCCAACAGAAGACCGCCACACAGAAATGTGGGTCGTAATTCTGTGGGCGGTGTTCTGCTGGCGTGGCGGTGGAGGTTGACCAGTCTCCACTTTCCCGCCGACCGCCAGTGTGGCTGCTGGCGGTTTTCCGGCGGAACGCTCCCAGCGGTCAGAATGCGCACAGCGGCATACCGCCGCGGTCGGCGGTCTTCACCGCGGCGGTAACTCGGCGGTCTTGCGAAAAGACCGCCAGGGTCAGAATGAGGGCCTAAGTGTCTGGAAACCTTCCTGGGTGACAGAAGCTTCCAAGTGGGCGAAGGTTCACTCTACTCAGTTGTCCATCCCCTACAGTGAGGAGTCACACAGAGCTCCTCATTGAGCCCCACACTTTTTAATGTGTATGTGCTTCCCCTAGCAGAAATCGTACGGTCACATGGTCTTAGTGTTGTATGCAGATGATACACAGATAATCATGCCCTTCACACCTGATGTCTTCTGAACTTCCACTCATCTTAATTAATGTCTTATGGAAGTCACTTACTGGATGTACACAAGCAGTCTAAAACTCAACAGCATCAAAATGGAGGCACTTGTGGTAGGTAACAACAGGTCAAGATGGCTGGAATTGTCATTGTCAGAACAACTAGGTGAATAACCTAAGCTTGCCCAAGCAGTAAAATGTTTGGGTTTCTGGATAGATGAAAAACTCACAATGGAAATACAGGCAAATAAAACTTACTGGATCCTGTTTTGGCATCCTGACATCCCCCGAAAGTTCTTACATGTATTACCGCAATCCGCTAGGAGAATAGGGGTACAGTGTTTAATAAGTTCAGGTTTAGACTATGGTAACTCCCTTTACTTAGGGAGTCCAAAATATGTGATAAAAAGACTCCACGTAGTCCAGAATGCCATCAACAAAGTCCTTCACAAAATACCTAAATACAATTTAGCTAGTTCAGCCCTAGCAGTCCTAAACTGGCTTTCAGTTCAACATACAATTTATTTTAAGGCTCTTTGCACCGCTCATCACACCTTCCATGGGAAAGGCACCCTCATCATCCAGAAGCTACTTACATCTCATGTTCTAGGTTGGTCCCTTCGATCAGGTGATCAAAGGCTCCTGCCGGTGCCCAATGTCAAAAGAGTGAGAAGCAGCAGCCCCTCCTTTATGTATTGTATTCCCAAACTTTGAAACACCCATCCAGCCTCCCTCAGAAGTCAGGAGTCAGAAGTCTGCTTCAGAAAACTTCTGAAAACTCACCTTTTTAGAAGACTGGATCTAAGTCAAAAGATTCATTAGGTATTCCCTAGAGGTTGTTGAAATGAGCACTGGGAGGCCCGGTCAGGGAGCTATGCGCTATACAAAAAGAACTGAATTGAATTGAATTGATTATCTCTGTCTGCTCCCATTCGAAAGTTAAATGGTAAATGGTTCCATGGGGCTCCCTCAAATATCCACATGAGGTAAAATTGTATATTGAAGTTTAAACATCTACAAGATCACAGTTTTATTGATCTTTATAACAGGTGCTAGACAATATATCATTAAGGTGCAGGCAGCGCAGTGCTCATACGTGCAATAGTGCAAAAGTTAAGGCCTCATCAGGACAGAGATTCCATCAGACCAGGCACCTCTCAGTTGGGTATATCTCACCTGTAAGGAGGTCTCATTTGATGTCAAACATGTTCCTTTCTAGAGGTGGGCTAAATAAGCTTTAAAGTAATCAACATATGACTGAAAATGGAACCGGTGCAAGTCCTGTCCACCCGTTTGTATGTCCGGTAGTGTTAAGCAAACATCTGAAGTATGGATTGCAAGCTCTTCTTAATAGCATAGAAAAGGCTCTAAATACAGGGCAAATATAAGCGAAAATAAGGGGAAACTCTGCCTTGTGCCTCAAGAGAATATATATTTTTGGGATCTACCATAGCAGATAGATCATCATATAATAATTGAAATCTGTTATCCAATGAAGACCCAGCCCCTCATTTACTCAAAATGAACCAAATTGAGGTCAATAAACCATGTGAATTCCATCTCAGAAACCAACAGGATAGTCCAGGCCCTAAAACCAGTAGTTTCAGCAGTAACAAAGTTACCAGTGGTAATGTTTATAAGAGTATTAGTGTCCCTATGTGGTATGAAGCTTTGCTGCATAGAAGAAACCAACTGATGATTATACCTTTGATACAATTAGTTAATATTTTAGAGTAAATGTTGGCATCTGCTATAATTAGAGAAAGGGAATGGTACAAATGACATAAATTTGGATCCTTGTTTTTCTTCAAAATGATGACCATGTTAATTTCCTTTCACAAAGGTATAGAGCCAGCCTCAACTGCCCCACTGCCAGAGAGTCCCTTTACTGCATTTAAAACATATTTCAAAGTAAAGTTTGACCTCTTGGTCAGATGCACCTTCCAAGCCAAACAGCCCCTGTCCATTAAACTTCTACTTATCCTTTGTCCAGTATACTTTTAAAAGTTATGAGAGAGATTTACAATTTACACTAGAGAGTTCAAAGTAACAAATCTCACTGGTTATAGATCTAGAACTCTGTTTGTTTAAGTGTTGAAAGTTGACCTTAAGATTTGCTATATTTGAAATATTTAAAACACTCTAAATAGCACCTTTGTGACCGTGGCACTAATTTGTAAAATAAGCAGCTAGTGGAGAGTGATGAACTGTTTGTAAACCTTATAGCCATGTTTCTACTAAATTTTTCGATCCAAATCCGACTCAGCTTAAACTAACTGGTCATGTTCATTCTTTAGCCACAATAAGTGACTATGCACTTTATTAAGCTCTTGACGTTCAAATGTATCTTTATGTATCCTAAAAACTAGTGTAGCCTCTCAGTATTATGGCTATAACCGTACACCATGTACCCTTTAATGCTCAGCTGCAAAATTGAATATATCATGAGGCAGCTGTGTAAGCAACTGTGTAAGCACACTGATCAAATGTCCTTTATACTTCATACTCAAGTGTTTTGGACATACATAACCCTGTAAGGTATATCAATAAGTTGTTGTGATATGAGAGCGTTTTAAGATAGATTTGAACCTGCTACAGAAGGATTAAAATGCATATTATAATGTCAGTAAATGTGTATTGTCTATAATGAAGAGAATAATAAATATAGTATGCATCATTACCAGGGATGGTAGGCAAACCATTACTCAAATCTAACTTGGCACCGGCGTGGCTGATCACGACTTTCACTGCCACCAACCTGTTGCGATCTCTGATCCTGGCAGACTCTGTGGTCTCCTGACTGTCTGACTGCCAGGAACATAATCTGGCCATCCGACAGCCAGGATTGTGGTGGTCGGACCATCACAACAAGTTTTGCGGTCTTAGGACCACCAACCTTGAAATCAGGCCCTAAATATTTAGCAGAGTTATCCTGCTACAGGGTAAACTCCACCTCAGCACTCAACTCAAGATCTTGCAAATTGTATTTTTTTTTTTGGTACTTTGTCATTCCAAATCTGGGGTAGTGCTTTATTTTCAAACTGATCCAAATCTGAAAGGTTTAAACACATCACAACTGGATCTAAACATGCTTGTCTTTATTGATGACAACAGATGTCAATTGTGGGAGATCCATCATGTAATTTGTCTTTTTCCTCAAGCACTGCAACATTACATCATAATTCCTTATGAGGGAATTTAATGAACACTAATGTTGCAGAACAAGGAAAAAGCACACTTTACCCAGACAGCATATTCCTTGGTGTTCATTAACCCCAAATTCAGCCTGTAACTAAAGGTACAGATGTAAGCCCATTACCAAACAATACCAAAGTTAAAAGGTAAGTAGCAAACATGATTTAAATCCCTTGGGCCATGTTGTTTAAAGTGCCCCGGGGGCTCAAAGAACATTTCAGCCTGTACTTGAACTCTGAGATACTTTGTTATTACAGAAAGAACTGCAGATATGTGTGCAGCCCTTCTGTGAGATCAGGAATGTATTATTTTTTTATCATAAGTAGGTGTGTTCTCATTTGCATTTGGTTGTGAACCCATGCAAATGATTGAACCCTTGCTCTAGCAGCAATTTCCTTCCTACAAATGCAGAGGAAAGCACAACAAAATGGTTGAGAGGATCACTAAGGGGGTGATTCTGACCCCGGCGGTCTTAGACCGCCGGGGCCAGGGTCGGCGGGAGCACCGCCGACAGGCCGGCGGTGCCCCGCAGGGCATTCTGACCGCGGCGGTAAAGCCGCGGTCAGACCGGCAACACTGGCGGTCTCCCGCCAGTGTACCGCCGCCCTGATGAATCCTCCAAGGCGGCGCAGCTCGCTGCGCCGCCGAGGGGATTCCGACCCCCCCTACCGTCATCCAGTTCCCGGCGGTCCGCCCGCCGGGAACCGGATGGCGGTAGGGGGGGTCGCGGGGCCCCTGGGGGCCCCTACAAGTATTTCACTGTCTGCTTGGCAGACAGTGAAATACGTGACGGGTGCAAATGCACCCGTCGCACCTTCCCACTCCGCCGGCTCGATTACGAGCCGGCATCCTCGTGGGAAGGTCGTTTTCCCCTGGGCTGGCAGGCGGCCTTTTGGCGGCCGCCCGCCAGCCCAGGGGAAAACTTGAGGGCGGAATTCTGGCGGGCGGCCTCCGCCGCCCGCCAGAATCAGAATCACCCCCTAAGTGTCCAACACTTAGACGGTTGCACACAATCAATACACCACTTGAAGGTGCCCCTTGGAAGAGGCGAACAGAGGTTTCCGGGATCCACAGACATCCTTCTGTAGGCTAGTGCAGAGAATGGCTGCATCAACCTGTAGGGAGATCTTTGTCCACCTTTGAAACCCATGCTAGGTCTCCCCCTGCAGTGAAAGGTAGAGCAGCAATTTTAAAGAGTGGTTCAGTTTTCAACCAATGTGTTGCTCGAAGGATGCAGATTCACTCCTGCACTCTGAAGAAAGTGTTAACTGTAACGAGACACACTGTCCTGGTGTATACCCAGCACATCCATTTAAAAGTGTGCTTATGATATATACCTGACGATATGCTGACAATATAGGTCGGAACAATGCATGTTGGAACCACGCATGCGTGAACAACGTGGTCGGAACAACGACCGCGTTGTTACCACAAATGTCTTTACCACGAATGCTTTAACAACAACTTTTTGTTGTAAAGGCATTTCTGGTAAAGGCAAGCGTGGAATGACATGCCCCTAAATGACCGTGACCCCCCACCCTGCCCCTAAAACCTAAAACTACCCGATCTCCCACCTGCCCCTAAAATCTAAACTACCCCAAAGCCCACCTGCCTCTAAAACCACTGTGACCCCCCACTCCCGCCCTAAAACCTAAAACTACCACAACCTCCCACCCCGCCCCGCCCCGAAAACCTAAACTACCCCAACCCCTCACCCCACCCTTAAAACTACAGTGAGCCCCTGCCCTAAAACCTAAAACTATCACAACCCCCTCACCCTGCCCCTCAAACCCAAACTACCACAATCCCAACCCCTGCCCCTAAAACTACCATGACCCCCACCCCCAACCTAAAACCTAAAAGTACCCCAACCCCCTGCCCTGGCCCTAAAACCTAAAATTACCCCGACCCCACACCCCACCCCTAAAACTACCCTGACCCTCCACCTCACACCTAAAACCTAAACTAACTTAACCCCCCACCCCTGCCCCTAAAACTACCACAACCACCACCCCGCCCCTAAAACCTAAATCTACCCCAACCCCTCATCCCCCTAAAACTACAGCGACCCCCCACCCCACCACTAAAACTTCAATGTATCCCGACCACCCATCCTCACCCCTAAAACCAATAACTACCCCAAACCACGGCCCCTGCCCCTAAAACTACAGCGACCCCCACCCCGCCCTAAAACCTAAACTACCCCAAACCCCACCACTGCCCCAAAAACTACCCCAGCCCCCACCCCTAAAACCTAAAATTACCCTGACCCCACACCTCCACCCCATAGAACTAAAATTACCCCTGCCCCTAAAACTACCCCACAACCCTACCCCAGCCCCACTTACCTGACCACGCCCTCTCCGATCCAGAGTCTGTTTTCCTCTGCCTTAACCAGCTTGTTAGTTGTTCAGACATCCCTGGTTAAGGCAGAGGAAAACAAGTTTGTTGTTTATGAAAGCACTGTTCCGCTTTCGTGGACAAAGCACCTTGTTGTTCCCATGTCGTTGTTCAGGCTGCTTCCCATGCTGACTTGAATACTATATATTTAATGGTCACAATCAGTTATGCTTTGTCATATCTTTCAATTTCAGGCAAGAGCATTTCTTTTTCTATTTGATTATATAACACTTCCACTCTTCCTAAGAAATAATCACTTTGGGTTTACGTTTTTGTTATACACATGTTGTGCAAATACATCATTCGTAACATTAGGCATTGTACGTTCAGTGTTAAACAACTGAGCACACTGCCTGTTATGGTTGTGAGGCACTCTTGTTTATTTAAACTTTTAACAGGGAAATGAAATACAAAGGTGAAAGACGACGAAGTAAACACAATAAGCAATTTCAGGTGGAAATACAAGTATATAATTAATTAATACATTTTAAGGATCCCATGCACTGCACCACCTCACCAATAGTTACCAATGTCAACCGTGAACTCAGAATCCTGAGAGAAATCCACTCACCTCAGAGCAAATAGGGCTCATAGAAGAGAAATACCAGAACATGAGGGGTTGCAAAGATCACATCAGAACCCTTGCGATCAGAAAGTGACATTTAAAATGTACAAAACCCAAGTTACGATTCACAATTTGGGTTAAGTGAGTGAATGCCGAATTGGTATTTGGAAGGGGCGTGTAATTGGTGACCATCCAAATCCCCATTCCCTAAGCTATGAATTAATATTTTGGGACCAAAATCATGCTTATCTCCAGAGATTCCCTAAATATTGGCTACAATATTAATCTGCATTTCGTTTTCCATCTCGATGACATGCACTTTAATAATCAGTTGAGGCTAGGCACTATTTTAAAAGATTTCTTTAACTTAGTTGATTAGCCGCTAGCATAAATTTCATTCAATAATTCTTTTAATATGAATTTTAAAAAAGATGTGTTCCTGGTTTACTGTCTAGACGAGATAACCCAGGCCGCTAAATATGTAAGCCAACATACCACAAGCAGAATCTATTGTACGTGTTTAATAGTATTGTCTTTGGCCTGTGCTTTGTATATAATTAACATTCGAGGTCCAATAATGGCTTATGTCCCTAAATGATCAATCTTATTGTCTGGTGTAGGTAGTGTTAATTGCCGTGAAAGGATGTATTTCTCCAATGCAATCATGTCCTACTAGCTGTAAATTAAAACACGGCAACCGATGAGACCCTTTAATTATACTAATTATTTTTTTATTAAAACATGATTTGCCTTTCGACCTTTATCTCCTGTTAACAAAAAACTCTACATCGAAAGTATTGGCAATATTAAGCTTTAAAGAGCATCTGGAAAATACAATGTCGATGCCCTCCTGCAAGCCAGAACACTTAAACAGTTCACACCGATTGATGGTATTTACATTTTCAATGAAGTATAAAAATACTGCATATTGGAAATGATTACTTCTTCCACGTACAATATGTGAGAGAATTTAAAGACACATAAGCAGGACGGACGAAGAACATCCACATGTATTAAACATGTAGACACCTTCTTCACTTTTTTAAACGCCTATGGACAGGTGTAAATGCACAATCTGAACGCAGAGCAAAGAAGACACTTTTGCTACCCTGAACAGCATCCGCCATACGTGTCAATATCATGCCCTGGCTATGCAATTTCCAAGAACGAAGACAGCCTGAAGTGAAATTATATTCATCATGATGGGATTATCGAAAAGTAAGTGTTGACAAGTGATGATCAATCACTGCCAGTTTAATAACACAAACATGCACACAAGGCAACACATCTGCCGATTTTCATACAGTTGAAAGCTCATTAAATTCATACAGGTAGCAATTAATAAATCAAGTGATGTACATTGTTCTTATCTCAGTCTCATAAAGAACATAACATGTATTACTTAAAACCATGCTTCATGATTCAGTAGTTCCAGTGAAAGATTGGGTGCAGAGTTCGGAGGCAGAAAAATACCAAGTTGGAGCAACCGGAAAATTACTTTATGGCAATTAGTGAGTGGTTGCTGTGAAAATATGAACAAATGCCAACAGTCTCGAGAAATGCTGTAGGTCCAACACCTATAAGTGTTCAATTTCACCCAGTTGTTTACTTACTGGCAGAAAAAGCACATATGCTACTTATCTGTTGAACACTGACAGAGTGACCCAAATACAGAGCTGTGCCCACTCGGGTTTCTGCCCACATATACCTGGCATGTCTTCAATCTAAAGTCATGGTTATTTAATGCGTCTAAGCATGTTCACAGCATATGTGCAGGTACAGGCTTAGGAGCAGCTCTTGACCAAAGGACTTCTAGGCTGGTTCAGAAGCATGGTGGTTCTCCTGCCTGAGATTTGCACTTGATTGAGAGTTTCACCTTAAGTCGTCGTGAAAATGCTGTGCTATTGATAACTGGCATTTGTACAGTGGCAGTGCTTAATTTGAGCTGGTGGTTGTAGGAAAGAGCCACCGGCCCTCCATTTTGGGGCTAGGACTTTCTTCACCATAGTTTGACCCAGAAGGCAGAAAAGGCAAAAGTGGAAGAAAGAGAAAGATGGAAAAACTATGGTAAAGGGGGAATCTGGGGTGAAAAAGAATCTGCAAGAGAGAAATAGAGAAGCAAGGAGCATGTGGTGATGGAAGAAAGGCCTGAATTGGAATCAAGGCTACTGTGCCTTAATATTTATTAAACTCATCATTCAGCAGCAGGCTCTGGAAAAAATGTTTGGGCCCCAGCACTGATGACGCAGAAACGAAGGTTTTACATTTATTAGCGCATAAACGTAGTGCCGCAATAATCAAGTGTGACTTTAACCGAACTAATAAAGATTGTACGGGGACAAATGTGCCCTCAGAGTAGTTCGCCAACATTTATAAGCGTGCTTTATATAACGTGATGTATTAGAATTGTACTAATCTGACATAACCGTAAACGTGTGCCATGATTTGCTTGTTTGAAATGTTTTAACTTAGCATAACTTTAGTGGAGGCTTCGGCCTAGTTGCCTTGTCTCACGGTTTAGATGCTCGTGTTTTTCTAATGTGCTAATAAAACGTGTATTCTTGTTTGAAGATGTACTTTTCCAGTGAGATCGGTTCACATGCTTATCTTTAAGGTTTCGTGCCAGCCTGGCATCTTCTTCTTTGCTCCAAGGTCAATCTGCAGGTGCAGACAATGGAAGCTCTGAAAGTGAGTTAATTGGTAAAATATGTTGCAACTTACGTTCCCGACTCCAAGGATAATGTATGCCTAGGTAGAAGCTTGTGAATTGTTGTTTTTGATTGGACAATTTGAAGCCAACCTATGAACCCTCCAATGGAAGACCCTACTGGATTTGAACTGTTGTTTATTTAAACCTGGTGCACAAGAAGAAAGCAGCCATTACCCACCAGCAGCCATTAGCCATTAGCCATCAGCCATTAGCCATTAGCCATTACCCGCCATTTGCAGGACATTGCAGCCATTATGGCCCATCTTGCCGACCTCGTCATTTTGCCATCTTCTACGATGCCAATTGATGTTCGACGCCATTTAGAATGAGACTTTGATGCTTTCTCTAATTGAGAGAAAGAGACTTTAAGTAATTCTCGCCCTAGAGACTTTAACTTTGATTTGCCCCTTTGCATAAAGTAGTAGTTTTGTCCTTTTATCTTGCCGCTGTGAGGCAATTGCCCCGTCCACCCTGCCCCTTTGCCCCGTCCCATGCTGATCGAAACCGGTACCTGTGAGACGAAGACTTCCTTGAATGCTGATTGAATTTGGTAAATATGAAAGGAAAATGTACAATTGCATTGTGTTTCTTTTTAGGTAACCAACTGCTGATTTTTGATAAGAGCCCTAGTTAGGAGTTTTCCAAATCAATGTTGCTAAATTGTTTTTGCATGAAGTCCCACATGCAGATGCTAATTTGATGTTAGATGAGGATTCATTTGTTGCACGATGCAATTTGAGACCTTGTTATGCTGACTAATGTATGCAATTAGCCCATTACAGATTATAGTTTTAGCGGTTTGCGTTGCTATCATCGAATGCATTGTTATTCAAATGCTGCATAGATTGCATCTTTTTCGCCGTTATGGACAGCTATTAATGTTCATTTACATATATCATTTGGTGTTGAGACACATTTATATCGTGCTAGCTTTGTTAATATAGGGAAATAAATTCATTAACTTTGAATAAACTGGTGTGGTTATTCATGGCCGAAAGGTCATGGTTCGCCGAAATGTTTTCTGGATTAATTGTGAAGTGTTATGTTGATCAGGGCATTGCTTATGTTCGTTATTGATTATTGATTTGATTAAATTGACTAATCTCGGGTGAAGAGAGCCCCACTTGGTCAAAAGATTCATCGACCCAAGAGCGTCCAAATACAGGTAATTTATTAGGACGGAACGCTCTATCAGCACTTATTCTTTTACAAACCAAGCACTGAGAACTGGCTTCTCGCCTTCATCAACATCATCATTCTTATTCCGAAAATACCTTGGGGACAAAATAAAATGGGAAAATAGTGTGAAGTAGAAGGACAATGTGATGTGTGCAAGGTGATTGATGCACACAGCACATACACTGAATAAGAACTGAGACAGAGCACAGAAAGAAGACCAATAAGCAAATAGTACAAACTCACTGTTTCTAACATAAGACTACAAGACAGAAAAAGGTTTCATGGATACACACTTCACTTAATACTTTCCTTTGCATCCTCTCTAAACAGAATGCATGTTTTTTTCTTCTTTGTTTCAGGTAAACATAACAGTGATTGTTATGTTATCTAGCTGTAATTCCGAGTCTTCATTATGGTGGTTTGCCTCACTTTCTTTTATGTCATTGTCTCATGCTGTACTGTTGCGAAGTATCATTAACCCTAAAAAGCTAGAAACAGAGGTATACAGATAAATCAAGTTGCAGACCTACTAGAAGATATCCCCTCCTCCTTTATCCTGTTTAGCTTTCCACATGCATTGGATTCTTGTTTCCAGGGTTGGCAGTAAAGGAGCAAGCAAGGTAGGTCTCTACGTCACTTTCATGATATCTGATCTCTGGGATGAATCATACACCATTTATTGGACAGGCTATGTTGCTCTATAAGGTCATGCTGCAAGGCCCTATTCCTCTGTTGTTCCTGACAAGACTAATAAAATACTTTGTGCAGTGCAATGTTTCAGTCACATTAATGTTCACCCATGTGGGTCTAAAATCTGCAAAGAAAATGGAAAATGACTTCAGAAACTCTGATCCGGTAAAATTGTAAGACAAATGTGAGTGCGACAATCCTTGTCAAGGCGTACCTCACCATTTGGTCCACCCAGGTTTCTTGATGGAGTTCTGCAGTGATTTTCTGATTAGAAGTGTCACTCCACATTGCTTGATGCTGTCTGGAGCCAAGCTAGTGTCAGTCAAGTTCAGGTGGTTGGGCTATATGCTGCTGGTTATTACTCTGCCAGTCCAGTCCTTCTGAGTTTCTACGAGTCTGCAGAGGGCAGAGAGTCTTAAATCAGGACAATGTCAAGGACCTTTGTGGCGAGATATGATTGGATCTCCTTGACTTTAGTGAAGTGGGCAAGGCTGTTGTGTTTATGCCTTAAAACCAAAGAGACTTTTATCTCAAGAGACTGGACCTGACTATTGCTGCAATGAGGGATAGCAATCTATTGGGAAGGAATATGTATTGCACACCATTTACCTACTACTGTCTGTTGGAAAGTGGATTATCAGTAGGTGCAGGTAGGCACCTACAGCTATTAATAACACCAAAATCACAAATAAGGTCCACTCAAATTCTCAATAAATTAATCCTTTCTAAATCCTTGGTGGCTTGGCTTACAAGTGGTCAAGCTCAACCTAGGAGAGGCGTGTGTAAAGCATTTAATATCACCAAAACAGTTATTAATTAGGACACAACACACAATAAAAACCCAACAGCAAGTTATAAGACTAGAGAATATGTTTACATGCCAAATTACACCAAAATGATAATCCAATGTAGGGAACTGGATATATGAATCTTTAAAGATTAAGGCCCATATTTATACTTTTTTAGCACTGTATTTGCGCTGCTTTTTGATGCAAAAGCGGCACAAACGTCCAAAACACATATGTATTTTGTAAGTTTGCGCTGCTTTTGCGTCAAAAAATGATGCAAATGCGGCGCTAAAAAAGTATAAATATGGGCCTAAATGTAAAAACATGATTCGTACTGCCAAACTGCCAAAAAGTGCAAAGCACCAACTGCTCTAGCTAGTCACACCTGATCTAGACAAAGCCACATTTTAAGGCCAACCGAGATGCATCAGGGGTTGGTTGCGATGAGCAGCAGGGACCAGTCAAAACTTTACCTTCCCACTTAGTCACTTTTGTTGGTTCTTTTTCCCTCAACATTGAGGGGGTCATTCAGACCTTGGCGGACGGCAGAGGCCGTCCGCCAAGGTACCGCCGACAAATGACCGCACCGCGGTCAAAAGACCGCGGCGGCCATTCAAACATTTCCGCTGGGCCGGCGGGCGCTCTCCAAAAGAGCGCCCGCCGGCCCAGCGGAAATGCCCCTGCAACGTGGACGCCGGCTCAGAATTGAGCCGGCGTAGTTGCAGGGGTGCGACGGGTGCAGTTTCACCCGTCGCGTATTTCAGTGTCTGCAAAGCAGACACTGAAATACTTTGTGGGGCCCTCTTATGGGGGCCCCTGCAGTGCCCATGCCATTGGCATGGGCACTGCAGGGGCCCCCAGGGGCCCCGCGGCACCCCCTACCGCCATCCTGTTCATGGCGGGTTTCCCGCCATGAACAGGATGGCGGTAGGGGGTGTCTGAATCCCCATGGCGGCGGAGCGCGTTCCGCCGCCATGGAGGATTCAATGGGGCAGCGGTAAACCGGCGGGAGACCGCCGGTTTACCCTTTCTGACCGCGGCTGAACCGCCGCGGTCAGAATGCCCTTGGGAGCACCGCCAACCTGTTGGCGGTGCTCCCGTGGTCGGTGACCCTGGCGGTCACCGGCCGCCAGGGTCAGAATGACCCCCTGAGTGAGTATCCTCAAAAGGCCAGGTTGCAGTTCGATAATGGTGGCTTGCTTCAGCACAAGGCCTTTGTGATGCCTGGAGGTCTTGGTTCTCATTATTAAAGGCGGAGAGCTCCAGTCACTGGCTTAACTCTCAATGACAGGTCAGTCAAGTTGTGAAGCGTTTTACCAAAAATTCTCCAAATGATTCCAAACGTCTTGATCTTCTTCCAGGAGGTTCTTTTGGGGCTTGAAGGGTCCCCAACACCAGTCAAGGGTCCTTGGAGTTCAAGTCTGATTAACCCAGCCCACAGGGGTGGCTAATTCTTCCCTACAATACCCTTACAGCGTCTCTCCTAATCTAATTAGAGAGGCTCCCATTTGGCCAGGGGTTCCAGAAGTGGGGTGGGCCGGGGTCATGCACTACCTGGCTTTCTCCCTTCGAAGACCGGTTTGGTTACCTAGCTACTTAGCCCCCTTTTTGATCTGGCATCTGCAGCTGCAGATTTACTTTCACCAGAGAAGCCCTTTGTTCAGCACCAGGCCACTTCACACCTCATTAGAGCAGCTTGGCTCAGCCTGTCAATGGCTGACCAATCAGAAAAGGCTGCCACAGTGTTGTTTTAGGTAACTTTAGGAAAGCAGTCTAAAACTTATTTCCTTTAATAGTTATACTAATTCTAACCCTGACAAGTTGTTGGATGTACTGTCACTATTATTTTGATACTTTGAGTCACTGCTCTAGCTCATTCCTGTCAAACGTTGGACTTTATTAAAGTTTGATAAAGTCTTCCCATGTTAGCCTAGGGAGCTAGCAGTGCTACTGTAGGAGGCTGGCTCTCTGTATAAAAGTTATGTGCACTGTGCAGAGAGTCCAAGCAACCCCACCTTGGTTTGCAGAGGTAAAAAATAGACCACCTAACACTCTAATTTTTATGGTAGCTTGGATAAGCAGTTAGGTAGATCTTGGAGAAGTGCTAAGCATTTGTTGTACTCATAGTATCAATAAATGTAGACACACCCTCAAAAGAATAACTCAACCAATTTCCAAAACTACTTCAGATTTGGATAAAAATTTAAAGACCAAGATCATGAAAATCGTGTAAATACTTTTAAAGTTATGAATTTTCAAAATTTAGCAAAAATGTTCTTTTTGTGCTTAATTATGCACCATCGAAATCATTGAGAGAAAACTTAAAAAATGCATATGAAATCAGGCAATGCGTTTACTAATGTCTTTCATTTTTGGGTCAAGGTCATGGAGATGTCCTGTGGGCCAGCTGGGGAAGTTCAGGCATTTCAGCTGGATCAGCTGATGAAAAGTGCTTGGAGCTGGTGCAACACCACTACGGGGGACCCCTTGGAAAAGTAATGCACAGGCAGACTTAAAAGGGGGGTCTGGTGGGCCCCCTTGGAGTGTAGAGGTTTAAATGGGTGGGGGAACCTCAGGGCACAGCTGGTTTTCCAGTGCAGGACCCAGGGAGGTCGGGTGCAGAGCAGATAGGTGAGCTAAGGGTTGTGCGCAAAGGTGCCCTTGGAACCAGGAGGCAGGTCTCTTTGAGGGTGGATTGCAGGTCATCAGGGAAACTCTGGGGGGTGGTTTTTATGTGTCCTGAAGTCCATCAAATGGTGCTTGCTTTTGGTCCTTGGAGAGTAGTGGACTTCTCTTCTGGGTGTCTGACGTTGGGGGTCCAGCACCACTGGCAATTGAAAGATTCTTGCACTGGAGGTTGCAATGCCACCAAACTTGGCACACTTGCAGGATTTGCCCTCCCAGTCCATTGGGCGGAATTGGGTCCAGCTGCTATATCGAGTTCCTTGATCAGCAGCCGGTCAGTGAACTGGACTTCACTGGTCTTTTGCTGCTTTGTTGCAGGGAGTGATGCCTTCACTCTGGAGGGAGATCTTTGGTGATTTTCAGAAGGGTGGAGGTCATCTGAGGTTTTGTAGAGCCCGTCCGATGTCCATGCAACCCCTCAGTGTGGATTGTCGAGTCCTGAGTGCAGCAAGCAGGGTTTGGCACCTTTTTCTTTGTGCAGCAGGATTGCAGTTATTGAGCCTTGGATCTTCTTTGTTGCTGGTCTTCTTGTGTCCTTGGAATATGATCTGCAGGTCTAAGAAGGCCTACTAAATGTTGCATTTAGTAGGCATTTAGGGGAGTCTCTAGTAGTGACCAATGAGTAATCTACCCTAGGGTGACCACACTCACTATGTGACCAGATCTTGTGGGCAGAAGTGACTTCCCTATCCTTGTTAGGGTATTTTCCTATGACGCAAGATGAAGGAAAATTAAATGAACGGGTTACCTTGCATGCACAACCTTAGGGTGGTGCAGGCTGGGGGTGGCCACTCCTCCTGTCCTTTGTGCATTTTCCCACTGCTGCTCCAGCCAAAAGTGGGGGTTTGCAATGGGGGCAGCCATCTACTGCTAGCAGCAGGGCTGGCGTTTGAGTTTCAAGCGCGGCAGTCCCTTTGCTTGCTGACAGGGAAGTGCACATTCCTGGGGGACGAGGTGTAACACTTCTGCACAGAAAGGGCTATATGTTTTGAACCCAGAGAGCAAAGGCTCTCAGCTCATGGTTCCAGAATCTTGGCTGGTTGGGACCAGCCAGCAACCCATGCTTTTGCAGGGGTCACCTCTAAGGTGGCCCCCGGATACCTTTTGCGATAAATCCAATACTAGTGCCAGTTTGGATTTAATATTTTCAGTTTTCAAAGTGGCCATCATGTAGCTGTGAAACTCGCACCAACCAGTGTCCAGCACATGCATTTAAAATGGATGCTCTGTTCATTTACTAGGTCCCAGGTGTGGAAAGGACCCAGTAGGGGCATATTATTCATGCATCTATGGCCACACATGCATTATAGTGCACCCTGCCTTACGGCGGGAAGGCCTGCCAGAGGGGTGACTTACCTATATTGTATGCAGTGTGTAGCGGACAGGTCTCACAGGCTATGTGCCATGACAGTTTTCTATTTTAGGACTGCACAAGGACACTCAGCCTGCAACGGCAGTCTGGGTGCACTTGGATGCATGGTCCCTGAGGGTGGCATAATCTCTGCTGCTGCCCTAAGGGGACTAACCTCAGTACCCCATGCCCTGGGTGCCAAACTTCTATTTACTAGGGTCTTATAGTGGCAGCTAAAGGTTAGCAGGGGCCCTGGACAATAACAAATTTGAAACCACATCAAATACCAGACAAAAAAGTGGGGGGGCTAACCATGTCAAAAGAGGCACTTTCACACAGCTACAATCTGCAAAAATGAAATTGGCAGTTTTCTTTTCTTTCACCAGGGCATATACAATATATTTTATAATGTCACTGCTTTTAATCACAAGGCTCCCTACCCTTGAAGCACCTCGGGCAGACCTTGGGGGCTACGTACATGTAATTAAATGGTACTTTTAGACTTCTGAACTACTTTTGATCCCAAAGTCGAATTTTATTTTAAAAGCAGCATGCAACGCAATGCTGGATTTAGCATGACAGCAGGCACCACATCAATGCACACTTAAGTGCCTTAAATCCACTGGGGTCTCTAGACTTACATGCCCTACCATATACTAGGAGCTTACAGGTAGGTTGTCAGTGCCAATTGTAATTATGTCTAGTTGCCAAATGTCTTTTTAACAGAGCACTAGCCTTGTGCACAATCAGAGTCAGAAAACCAGCACCTAGTAATCCAAATTGGGGCAAAAAGTGGAAGGATCTCTGCAAAAAGCCCTGTTCGCTTACAGTGTTGGTAACTGCTCACTGAGGCCACCCACTTAACCTTAATGATAAAGACATATCTTGAAGAATCGATAATGGACCATGAACACAAAGGCTAGGTAGCCACGATAAAATAATAATTGCAATATCTAGGCTCTGACATAAACCAATCCAGATGTGAACACACAGAAAGCAGAGGTCTCTAATTGCATAAGAAAAAAACATATTGCAACTTGGGCCATGGACAGCCAGCCATGCCACCCTTGAAGCAAGTTTGAGGTGTACAATACAAATAACACATTATACTTCACATCAATGGTCACACGGATTGGTCACTTGAATGCCACACGGCATAGCTCAGTTGAAGAGCTAATGCACAAACCCATCACTAGAGGATGTGAAGTACATTTGTTCTCTGCTACCCAATGGTAATGTGCTCTGTTGTCTCCCTTAAACATGGTACAATTGGAATCTACCTGATTGGTATATTTAATTTATTTGTAAGACACTAGGCATGTAGATTAAATGGGAATAATAGGCCTGCAACATGTGTTGTGTCACCCACTAAAGTATTAGTTTAAAACATGTCTCACGTCTGCCACTGGATCCCATAGTGCAGTTTGAAACTGCCATTTTAACCTGGCAAAATAAATCTTTTGCCAGGCCTAAACCTTCCTTTTTATAGATATGTCAATTCTAAGATAGACCCTAAATGCTCATGAGACAGGATGTGTTGTATTTAAAAAGTAGGACATGTGTATTTACGTTTTGAATGTCCTTGCAGTGGAAAAACTCCTAAAGTTGTTATTCACTGCTGTGAGGCCTATCTCGAACATTGACTGACAGTGGGTTACAGTATTACATTTATTAACTGATAGTTGGATTGGGAGCAGGTGGAAATATGCTGTTTATGCTAAGATCACTTTTAATTTAAAACTCTCTTTTCAGTCATAGTTCTGAAAATAAATGCTGCATGTAAAGGAACATGAGACCAGCCTTTTGTCATTCCAAACTTCCTGAAGCCTTGACAGGGTAAGGGGAAGAAGTTTTCAGAACCAGATAAGAGGGTATTTTAGGGAATCCCTCCATACAAGAACACTTCAGGACCTGTAAACATTACAGAATAAGGACTACCCTGCTGCTTGAGGACAGCCTTGCTGTCTGAGAACAATGGGTGCACCTGCTAACTTTCATCCCAGGATCACTGAGTGACTACAAGAGTCAGTTGGCTGATCTCCAGTTTGAGTTACAGGGGTGTAGCAAGCTCCTGCCCTCTTCCTTTAACTGTCCAGCTGACCTGTTAAAATTGAACCAGCCGGGACCAGCAACTGGACCTGACTGATGCCTCAGCCCTGCTGGCCTCTTCTTGAGTGACTTCCTGATACCGAAGAGGTACTTTATAGGTCAGGGACCCCTGATGGCATCAGACTGTACTCCCAAGAGGAAAAGGTGATATCCAGACAATTGCGCTCTGAGACTGTAAAAGAGCCCCTTGCAAAAGACATGTTCTTTGTGCTGCAAGTATTGCCAGTGCCGAACAGCAGCACAAGATCTGTACTTTGTGCTACAGCAATGACAGGCCATGGTGACTGCCAATGCAAGGGTCCAGCAATAGCCATCTGCAGTGCATGACCAGCTCTTCGCCGTTCAGCAATGACAACTTGCGACACCCAGCCTTCTAATCGCGATGACTATCCATTATGCTGCGCCTCCTCCACCAGAAACAGAACTCGTTGTGCAGTGATCTTACCCTGTAACTTTTTCAGACCTAACCAGATCAGTGTATCCTACCCCCACTCCATAGTCTGCCGAAAATTGTGACTATTCCTTAGTCTAAAACAACCAGATGACCACGAATGATGTTTTGTGCTTTTATGTGCTATTTTCACTGGACACTTTAAAATTGAATATCACATTTTTCTACTGATTGGATTTGTGTTGTTCTGGTTCATTTTTATATATTAAAATATACTCTGTAGCTCAAATTGGTTTGGGATTTTTTTGAGTTGTGTTATTGGGCTTCCTATTTTCAAAATGAATTGTAATCTTGGCTGTATGCGAATGACATTTTCAGAGGTGCCCAGAACCTGCTCTAATTATTTTCAAATTCCAAACACATCATCAATAGTGCTTTTTCAATAGATCCTGTAAACTAGTATTATTGAGCATGCATTTGATTTCATAATGGGACATGTATATGTTTACCCATGTGGAGTCTCATGAAACCCTATTGCAATTGCTGCTATTTAAAGGTAAAGGGGCTGATTGTCAAATACAAGCTATAGTATCAAAAGTAGTAATCGCATAGTACTACTTAATTTATTCATAAACACCTGTGTGTGTATAAGCCCCAATACTGTTTGTTCTTTCTCAGTTATCCATAGCTTAGAATAGTATCAGGTAGCTGTAGTAGAAATATGTCTTATAACTTCTTTTTGGAGTAAAACCCACTCCATACTTGACAGTTCTTAGTGATGATGAATAAATTCACTTAACCTCACATTAAGGATAATGGTTCTAGCTGTCTTAAATTATTGCTTTGGTGTTTTGGTCTAGCATAGGCATTGTGGCCAGCCACTGCTGTGCACAGCCTTCAACCATATGGTGCTGAAGTTGACCACAGGACCTTGCCAGTGGTCCGGTCCTGTGGCCATGCTCAGTGTAGCTTGGAAGTTTGTGGTGGGGTTTGGCGCAGGACTTGGCTGGCGGCAAGGCCCTGTGGCTAACTTCCACTCCACAGCAAGGGTTGGCCGGCCACAGCTGGTTCAGAGCACATAAATAGTGCATGTGATTTGTGATCATGAAAAACCCAAAAGTACAGAAAAATGTAAAGGTTAAAGTGATATTATGGTTACCTTTGCTTATAACACCTTAACATATGTTTTGCAAACCTTACAAATGCAATGAAAAAGAGAGCAGAGATAAAGTGAAGTTATGGTGTTCAACTGAAGTACTGGGCAGAGCCCCTTGGTGCCAAGCTAGTTACAAGTAGCTGAAGAGCTGCTGGTAGTTCACAAGCTATGTCGGGAGACCTCCAGGATAGACAGTTTTATGGGGTTAAGCAGAAATTTCACTTCCTCTAATGTGTCTTATGTGTGATAAATAGGCCCAAAGATTTACACTAGACATTCCTTTGTATCAGTGCATGCTGCCACTCAATGATTCAGGAAGGTGAATTGGGAGCAGTTAATAGAGCCTACTTTTGTCTTCCAGTGGAACATTTAATATCACTGAACCACAAACAATATTATTATCAATCACACTTTAATATACTGTCACTGTGGTTAGTAAACACAACAACGAGATCAATAATGTTGAATACATATAGTGCATCAAGAATAAAAGCAAGTGTTGTGAACTGATAGATTATTCTAGTGAGTTCCTGCTTAAATTGCCGTCTTTAGAAAATCTAGAAACTGAGGAGCAAGATATGCCCTCTGGGAGCAGGATAGCTACTGGGTATCTACTGAAACCGTGCATTGAGGACAATTTCCAAAAAAAGAGAGAAATAGGCCTTGTTCTCGCTGCCTACAAAGGCAGTCTAGTCACCAAAACTGTTTCACATTAACAAGGCTATGACCCAGAACAAAAAAGATGGTATTCTGGACTAATTCGACCCGATTCACAATCCTATTTATAGAGGCAAGCCCATATTTATGTCCATAACTGTCTTCATTTATTCTTAACAAATATCCTTAAAAGGATACAGAAACTCTGCGTGTTGCACCCACCACTACTCTCCTCCCACTTCTGACCATAGAAGGTGCAAAAAGATTTACTCCAGCAGAGGTCTAAAGTAACTCACGTTTCAGAAAGGGTAAGAAATTAGAACAGACCATAGGAGGCTTTTCGATGAGGAGAATTAATCCCCCATGGGAGAAATAACAAGAAAAAGAAAATGATGTTCATTAATAAAACTGGCTACCTTACATCAGTGTGTGATTGTACATTTTGTACAATCACGTACGGGGGAATTGTCAGCCTTTGAAAAAATCATGACTCGTTCAGTAATGCACCTGGAAAGCTGCACCTCTATTATTCTGTCTTCCAGGTTGGTGGCCGCCTCTGGAAATAGCAAACAGAATAGTCTACTGGAGAAAGAGGGTGTGCAAAAGCTGTAGAGACACCATTAGGCATAATAAATGCTAACATGCCCCAAAAGGAAGTGGAATAACATATCTATAGTTATGTATATTTTTGTGGACTAGCTCTGAAACATCAAAAATGGGAATATAAGGAATACATTCAGAGGAACTGGGAGCTCAACGTGTCAGGTCTATTCACAAAGGAATGTAAAAGAAAGTAAAAGAGTGAACCTATAGTACTACTTTCTATATTCTTTATTGCTGTTTTAATTGGCCCTGAAACATAATGAGGCTTACTAACAAAAATTATGATGAACGTACCTTTGTGAATAGGTCTCAATAATAAGCCAGTGCTGTCGAGCATTGTATATGATTGAAGCTCTTACCACTGACACTAGCCCCTACTACTGAGTGTTTAGTTCACATTCATTATTTAGGAACACATAGGTGGCCTCTCTGATGAGACTGCCAGCAAGTAAGTCAGGCCAACATTTACTAAGATTTTGTGTAATTTTTGTGGCACAGTGCCAACACAAAATGCATTTTGGCACTTACTAAGCCACCCAAATTTGATTTGCAAGTCCTTGTGTGATTTAACAAATGGTAAGTAACTCAAGGTGTCATATGCATCCAACCATATTTTTTGATGCCATGCAAACCAAGCCCCAGATTCATGGTGGCCTAGAGCCATTCCACCGCCACATTAGCGTAATTTCTTTTTTATGCTAATGTGGCGATGGAAGGGCAAAAACGCAGCACCATATTTACAAAGTGGCACAATGTTTGAATTGCGCCGCTTTGTAACCCTTTGCACCACATTATGCCTGCGCCGGGCATGTTTGTAAGGGGGCATTCCAGAGCTAAGGGGTGGCCATAAAAATGGCACAAAGGAATCTATGAGATTCCTTTGCGCCATGTTTATCGGCATTTTTTAACGCCTGCTAAGTGTAGGCGTTAAAAAGAGGCTCCCATTGTATTCAATGGGCCTCTGTGTACTCTGCAAGATTAGAGTCAGAAAATGTTACGCTAGTCCTGCAAAACGCCAGTCCCCCTAACTACTGCCATAGTGCACCGTATTTTAAATACAGTGCACACATGGTGGCGTTGGGGGGGGGGCTAAGGGGCACAAGAAAAGTGGATCTGCACCTCGCAAGAAAAGTGGCACTGCACTAAGTGCAGCTCCACTTTTCATAAATCTGGACCCAAGTTTTACAACGGCTTGTAATCCTGGGTTTTCTTCTAAATGGTTTGCCTACCATAGAGAGGTGTAATGAGGAGAAATATCTTCATATCTCCTCATTATTTCCTCTTTCCTCTGAAATGCACCATATCTTTGTACATATGACTCAGTTCAGCTCTATCTCTTTCACACAATGCAGCACAGAAAATTCCCTGCAAAACTAGTAAATATCTCCGGCAATTTGTACTAGTTGCACATTAGAGGATTGGAAAACATGGCCAATGCATATAGGACTAATTCAACAAGTTTGAATTGCCTCATTTCATTTGACAGTTACAACCTAAAGACTTTCTAACAATATAAGAAACCCAGAGAGCCTGAACTCACTAATTCTATTTATTTCAGCATTCTGGCTGAGGGTCCTCGTGCACTTTAGATAATTCTCCAGTATCTCATTTGAAAAGGGCTTCAGATCTCTCGTGTGGCCTGAAGAAGTCATTCTACCCCCATTAATTAAGCAGTCCACTGCTTCAGATGTCAGCCGAATGGCGACACGATGATCGTCAAGTCTTACTTTAAAATGTCTGGCCGGGAGTTGGGATGAAAATCACACACTCACATCCAAAACAAGACGGGTGGTCAGACAGAGACCAGACAGTCCATCATCAACCTCACCACACCGTTCACCACATGCCTAACCAGAGGCATTCCCAGACGTTCTTCCACAGCCATCTGACGTTCTCTAAGACGGTAGGTCCTGTCACCAAACATACCGCTGACGGCCCCTCTGACTATGAGGTGATTGCATTTACCTTCCCACTGCTATTTAGTGTTCATTTGTAAACAATAACACCTACTGGGCTGCCATTTTTGTATAATATAAAAATGACAAACCACGAAATTCTTGAGCTAGGATGCCGATTACTCAACATTAAGCCATAAAATTATTAAAGAAAACAAATTAGTGAGTTCAGAATGTTTGGCTTTCTGACACCGATTTTTTTGTTACACAGAACAGAAATCAATACATTTAAATATTGTGTTGAGTGCAAATGAAGGCACTGCTTCCTCCTAACACTTTAGATTTTGAAACAAGTGTGGTACTGACCTTTTAAGGATGTCTGTCCTGTGGGGATATATTGTCACTCTAAATCTAACACATCTTGTCTAAAATGGCCAAATTGTTGTGAACTCCCCATTGGATGCCCTAGCTTTACAGTCAATAACTTTGCTTCTGTAAAGTGAAGAACAACTACGCCTTGTGTGAAAGCCAAATGTGGTCAATATATATATATATATATATATATATATATATATATATATATATATATATATAAATATATACACACACACACACACACACAAACTGTTTCTGACATACAATGCTAGATCGAAAGATGTTTATGGAATTTTACAAAAGAATTGGGATTTCCTCTGTTGTGATCCTGCGATAGGAGGTAACATGGGGTATAGACCCAAAATTACATACCAGAAAACCAAATCCCTAAGAGACATACTTGTCAAAACAGATATCCAAATGGGGGAAAATAACAAGGAGACATTAGGTAGAACCCTTCCTGTGTCTCAAACATAGTGTAGATGCAAAGCATGTGAACAATCAGTAAACTAAAAGGAGATCATCATCCCTGGTACAAATAGAGTGAAGCCTGTTATTGAATGTATTACTTGCAGTACACCATTTGATGTATATGTCTTGGAATGCCCTTGTTGTCTTTGGTATGTAGGGAGTACCATTCATCCAGTACATAAAAGAATCCTAGAACATGGCGGTGCAATTGCCAATCAGGATTAAGATTATCCTGTAGCTAGACATTTCAAGGCACACCATTCCAGAATTAGGAACCTTCTAAAGTATATTGGTATAGATCATGTTGCCTCAAATCCATGGGGTGGAGATTGTGGTTCCTTGTTAAGAAAACAGGAGTCCAAATGCATTATACAACTTAACACCATGGTCCTGAATGGTTTAAATTATGATGAGAAATTACATGTCCACTTGGTGTAAAAGGAAATATCCAGGGTCTAGAAATCATCATATATGTAGGTTAGGACGTTATATCACTTGCTCACTTGCTCAAGTTTTGTTCTATGTTAATTATATGTTGTAACTCACATTCTCCCCTGTATAAATATAGAAATTAAAATACAATAATTGTATGTATTTTGTATAGTTCTAACTGAGCCTCCTGCTTCGATTAATTTGATTAGTGTGAAACCTACTTAGGTTTTTTACCTTGCAGGGAGGAGAGGAAGGGACTCTCACCTGGTGTGCTGGGTACGAGAGGGGACCCTGGCTGGAGCACCCTATCCTTTTCTTCCAGCAGCTTTTGGAGCACTTTGGTGATATCTTCCTTTATTATATCATTTTCATTGTGGAAGGACATGTTCTGGACTTTGGATATATTTTCATGTCGGATGTAATTTATACTCAGTGAATTAGTTGTACTCCTCATGGTTTTGTTTGTGGGGAACTATAGGTGGCCCACTTGGGCAGAATGTCAGTAAGTTTGTATCATCTTGCCAGGGCGAATAACAGGGCCTCCTGGGCAGATTTCCAGTAGCCATGGGTGCCACCCATTTTTGATTCTGATTGCCCATTTGGCTATTATTCTAGTTACTCCTTTATTTGTTCTCTATGATTTTGTTAGGGCAAATTACAGCTAGTCCAATAATTAGGGGTGTCATCCACTTATAAGCTCTGGATGATCTCTTCATGGCGTTGTGGCCTTACTGGCTTTGTTTACCGGGGCAAAATGTATGAAGGCTGTTCTGTGGTTTATATCAACTATTTGAATATTTGAAAATTTTAAACAACAACATCATACAGTGTTATGCATCACAAAGTACTACATGGCAAGAGGCTTTTTAAATGACTAATTGTTGAATATCATGTCAAACTAAACAAAGTTTGTTAAACTATATATCGTATTGAATGAGATGTTGCAAATATCATTTTGAATTTTTTTGTTTTGTTGTGGAGTATACTGTGCTATATTTAGAATTGTGTATATTTATAATGGCATTTGTCTATGAAATGTTTTCACTGTTCATAATGGCGCCTGTGTTTAGACCAATACTACATGACATAATAGTCCTTCTTCATTGTTTTGTTTGTTCACAGCTTGGGAGTTTAACGGTTTGTGAAACATAGCCACCCCCTGCATGAACAAGGCTTAGTGCCAACACACATTGCAGGGGCTGGACTCGTTAAAATGAAAGCAGTATTCTTCACTTCGAGAGCACTTGTGTCTGTCTCACTGTGTACTTTGGTGTGTATATATATATATATATATATATATATATATATATATATATATAGAGAGAGAGAGAGAGGGAGAGAGAGAGAGAGAGAGAGAGAGAGATAGATAGATAGATAGATAGATAGATAGATAGATAGATAGATAGATAGATAGATAGATAGATAGATAGATAGATAGATAGATAGACTCAGGGCCTTATAAGACTCAGGGAGGGCAGATGTGTGCCCCTCCCCTTTTT
Organism: Pleurodeles waltl; assembly: GCF_031143425.1. Lineage (NCBI taxonomy): Eukaryota > Metazoa > Chordata > Amphibia > Caudata > Salamandridae > Pleurodeles > Pleurodeles waltl. The sequence continues at coordinate 492,915,814 of NC_090436.1, forward strand.
GTACATAAGATTGCACCAGGGGATTTGGACCCTTGGACCTTATGTGATTTAGGGGGTGGGGCCATCCTCCCCTTTTATAAATATAGTGGCTCATTCCCTTTGCACAATTTAGTAGGTCCCAGAGATAGGGTACCTGGGCCTGAACAACTAATATATTATATATATATATATATATATATATATATATATATATATATATATATATATATATATATATATATTCTAAACAAATAATAAACCATTAAAATTTTTTTTTAAAACTTACCTTAAAACTAGTTGTTCAGGCAATTGTTATTCAGGCACAATTTTTGTTTAGACAGTAGTTGTTCAGTACTTAGTCGTAGGGACTTTTTAGTTGTTTAGCAGTAGTGGTTCAGGCAAGTAGTGGTTTAGACCTAGTTGTTCAGGATGTTTCCCGTTTTGGCAGTTACAGTTGGCATGGGTTCAGCAGGTGGGATACAATGTGCATCATCAACAAGCATTGGTTATTATAAATGAGACATTTAATAAGCATTGGTTATTACAAACTTGATATTCAATAAATATTCCCAAATAAGTCTGAATGTTGCAAGCAACAGCATCTTACTGTAATCGAGCTCTTGGACGTACTAATGTACCCACAACAGACACACTAGTTATTCTTATCTTAAAAGTTTACTTGGGCTTCCCAGACTTGTGTTGGAACTACTTTCTCCTTAGCCTAGCACTTAGATTCCCTCACGTCTAGTGCTATTTATAAATATTCATTTATTTTCATGATAAGAATGAGGGTGAGGGTTTTACCGATGGAATGAGTCCTTTGTTGAAGGCATGGTATAGGCAAGGGTCTGATGAGTCTGGACTGGATAGTCTTCATGATTGTGGCTGGTAGTTTCATCTGTGGTGATGGTGTTCCATGTAGTTAAGGTGTGTTGGTTGTCTGAACTCTGTAGGCTAGCTACAAGGTTACTGTGGGCAGGTCGATGGTCCAAGTTCTAATGCCTGGCTTTGAGTTTGCAGCTGAAGAAGTCAAAGAGATCGTAACGGTTCTTGAAGTGGGGTGATGTTACTGGTGTAGGCTACTGGTTGGGTGAAGTCCTTGATTACCTTTGTTGCTGTTGGAGTTGGTATTGCGGCATTCTGATACTGCTTTCCACTTGGACTACAAGACTTGCTGGTGTCAGCTCCTCAGAGCAGATTTGAAAATGTCCTTGTCTTCCTGGCTCTTTCTCCACTTGTGTTCCAGTTTCCTCCAGGGCTGCTTGATCATTCTGAGTTCTTCTACCAATGAGCCTCAGTTTGTGTTCTTGCTGTTTGGTTTTGCTTGTGAGAAGCTAGAGAGTTCATGCAAGTGGTGATCCATTCAATAAAATCATTGTTTTTTTGGTGGGTTGACAGGATGCTTTAGGTGGTTCTTAGAGAGGGCAGAAGCCCAATCCTTCTCTGTTACATTGGCAGGCTGGGCCTTTGGTGTTTGGCCTCCTGCTGTGGGGGTTGTTGATTGTAAAGCTTACAAGGGTGTGGCTGGTCCAAGCAAAGGGTGTACATTTGATGTTTCTGATGTTTCTGATGTCGTTGACTGAGGTGAAAATGGGGTCCAGCATGTGCCTGGCAGTGTGGATAGGGTTGGATATATGTTAGGTGAGTCTGAGGTTTCTGAGGCTGTCAAGGGGTGTGACAGAGTTTTTAATTGGTGAGATTCTCTAGGTGAAGACTGAGGTGTTCGAGGAGGATGTAGGACCGAGAGACAATGACTAGTGGAGCATTAAAATCCATAGTGTTGTTGGTAAATTTGGTATACGGTTCTCGGGGTTTGTAGACCAGGGAGCTGTGCACGGTGAAGTTGGCTGTAATTTTCATCTCAAAGGTGTGTATTCAGTATAGTTGGTTTGGTTTCTGCATAGGTGGTACAGCATGTCCTGTCCTTGAAGATGATGGCAATTCCTCCCCTGGGCCTGTGTTGGTGGTCTTGTCTGATGATCTTACATCTGGCTGGGATGGCCGTGGTGATGACCAGTTTAGATGTTGGATCAGCTATTTTTCTGTGAGGACCAGGCAGTCTGGGGTAGAGCCATCCTACTGGATCTATGAGCGCCTTAGACAACGTTTTGCAACTCACCCTCTGCTTCAGACTCCACGCAGCTGGCATCTGTGGAAAGGCCCTAAAATGGATATGCTCCTTCTTGCCTGGCAGAACACAGAGAGTCAGACTCCTGCCTGACCTGTCAGAACCGATGGAGATCAACTGTGGAGTTCCACAGCACTCCTCCCTGAGCCCCACACTCTTCAACATCTACATGGCCCGCTCACATTGATCGTCAGGAACCATGGGCTGAACATCGTCTCCTACACCAATGACACCCAGCTGATCATCTCACTGACTGAAAACCTCACAATGGCCAAGAATAATTTTTACTACTGGATGGAAGCCATTGCCACATGGATGAAGGATGGCTGTCACAAGCTCAGCTCTGACAAGACCAAGATCCTCATCCTGGCACCCTCCACATCAGCCTGGGATACCTCCTGGTGGCCAGTCACCCTCTGCACCCCTCACCCAAACAAACCAAGTATGCGACCTCGGTTTCATGCTGCATTCATCGCTCCCCATGACTCACCAAGTCAACTCAGTCGCATCCTCCTGTTTTTACATACTTTGACTTCTCCAGAAGATCTACAAATGGATCCCAAAGGACTTCAGCAGAACCATAACCCATGCCCTGGTTACCAGCAGACTCGACTATGGCAACACCCTTTACGCTGGCACCACCCATGAGAACCTGGAGAAACTAGCACATCCAAAACACCTCTGCCAGACTCATCCTGGATGCTTCATGCTGCAAACACATCACCAGTTCCCTAAGAGACCTCCACTGGCTTCCTATTGAGAAAATAATTAACTTCAAACTCCTCGTCTGTGCATTCAAGGCCCTCCACAACCTAGGACTCACCCACCTCAACCACCACATCACCTTCTACTCCTCCACCAGACCTCTCCGCTCCGCTCAACTGGCACTAGCCACAGTACCCCACATATGGAAGACCTCAGCTGGCGGAAGATCCTTTGTCTACCTCACGGCTAAGAGCTGGAACACCCTGCCCCTGCACCTCAGGCAGTCACTATTGTTACCTCAATTTAGGATGGACTTTAATACCTGGCTCTTCAACTGAAACACAGAGGACAAACCCCCTCAGCACCTGGAGACCCTTACAGGTGAGTAGTTGCACTCTATAAATGCCGATTTGATTTGCTTTGATTTGATTTTGAGCCATCCAGCAGCTCCCAAATCTCTCTGGCATATTTGCTGAGTGAACAGGTGTTGAGAAGCATGCATGAGAGTGAGGACTGTGGTGTGGGTGAAGGCTGGTCTGGGTGTGCTTGAGTGAGTAGTGTGCTGTGTGCTGTTGAGGTGGTTGGTGTTTGGAGTAGTACATATGGGTGTTGGGATGCAGGTGAAGCAGCAGGAGGTACAGGTGAAGGCTCCTTCTGTGTTGTATGTTGCAGGGTGGCAACAGCACAGTGAGCAGTTGCATGTTTTAAGAACAGGAAGGAGCATTGAAGTAGAGGTGGACAGGGGAGGACCAGGGTTCTGGCAGAGGGTTTGCATTTCATACCTTTGGTGGTTCTAGGCTGAGGCAGTCATTAAGAAGGTCCTGAGAGGGAGGAGGAGCACATGGAGCGGTGGGAGGGGCCGGAAGGAACGCTGGAGGTGAGAGCAAGAAGAAATGGGAAAAGGTAAGTGAAGAGAAACATTTAAGGAGCAGCAGGGATGGGGGAGCCAAACCGGTCAAGAAAGGGGACAGATGAAGGAAACAGCAGGCACAAAGTGCAAAACAGTAGCAAAGACAAAGGCTCAAGAGAGAGAAAAAGAAGTGAAAAACAAGGGCAAAAATAATAGAAAAGCAGTGAAAATCAATGATGAAACAAGGGCACCAATTAGAAAAAAACATTGAAAAATGGTGGTGAAACAAGGGAACAAACAAAAGAAAAAGCAGGGAAAACAGTGGTGAAATAGGGCACAAATGAGCAAAAAAGCAGTGAAAGCCAAAAGCACAAAATGAGAGAAGAGCAGTGAAAAACAGTGGTTAAACAGGGCTTCAAAGAACAGTAGTGCCAAAACAGAGGGCACAGAAGAGAAAAAAGTTACAAGAGAGTGAAAGAGAGAGTGAGTGGTGGAGGCAGAAGCCTCAAAGCCCATGAGCCTGGTCCCAAAGGTTTCCAAGAAAAGAAAGCTCTGTCAAAGCCACCCAAGAAGGACAGGAAGAAGCACGAGAGAAGCATGACAAAACACACACTTTCTCAGTAATGTTCAAAGTTTTTGTCACATTTGATGTAATTGTGCCTATCTATTTTTTTCCATAGATCAGAAAAGTTTCCTATGGAAAATAACATGGGAAATCAAAATTTTGGTAGCCCCCCTTAAGTTATTAACAAAACAATAAACATTCTTCCTATGGAAACTCTGACCTTAATATAACTACACAATAGTGACTGGGTTTCAAGAGAAGATGTTTTACTTTCCATAAAGTCTAAACAATTAACTCCTTAGGTGCTGAGCAAGTGTTTTCAAGTACTGAGCACTTTTTGGTATTTGTGACAATTTGCGGTTAAGGATTCATAACTTTTCTTCCGCAAAAAATGTTCAGACCACCCTTGAATTCTTTATCCTCACATGCTGGGGATAGTTTTAGCATGTTGGGTTTGTGTTTAAACCTGGAGGGCTATGAGAAAATATCTGCAATATGGCTTTTTTTTTTTTTTTTTTTTAAATAAAAAAATAGGAAAAAGTGATATTCAGAGAATTGTGTATTCAGTTTTAAAACCAACAGTTTGCCTTCTTTCAGAATAGGCAGGGTAGAAAACCAAATAACACACCACATATTTGAAATTTTCTAAATGATAGGAAAAATGTCCTACAAGGAAAGCTATACATTTCTGGAAACAGTCAACATTTAAAATTCTGGAAACGGTCAAGTGTGTAGATTGGGCAAAGACAGACATCATAGAAACCATAGGAGTAAGTGACAAGTTGTTGCTTTTTAAGGTTTTACATTCTAGATCAGTCTATAAAAGTACGATACCATTATGTCAGCAGACTTTTTTGATCGTAACGATATATAGAGTATAGCTATCCAAAATTCTGTGTTCACAAAGCTGTCAATCATAATCCTGATTCCCATTTTTTTTATAGTTTGCTGATCATGCATCAAGTTATAAAGAAAAATCTAATGAACACAAAAACAGGTACATACACACGCTATACATTTTTTATGTATCCAAGAGCATAGGGGTTATATATACCAATCCAAAGTTTGATTTACCCATATTACAAGGATATCCTGACAGTTTTTTCAAATGTGCAGTTTGTGCACACTGCCTTACAATTCTAAGCCAAAAGGAATTCAGCAGTCCCACACTAATCCCAATCAAAATAGTTCCTACATAAATCGATGGGCTTATTGAACAGGATGAGAAAGGTCCAAAACGCAACCATTTGAAGAGAGATAATGGTGTTTGATGCAATGGACTTTTATAGTGGTAGTTGCCTGCCATATCTGGGCCCACAACCTGTTTTCACACAATGAAACTTACCAGCATCAGGCAGTTTGAAAATTAGAGACTATGGGTAGTTCAAAGTGTTGCAGTCTGCATCGATACTTCCACTTTTGCTTACCCAGAAGGCCCTGCAAGCGTCACAGTATGCATGAAAAAACTACGGCCCAGATTTAAGAGGGCCTAGTGCCACTTTACCGCAATGTTAGTGTCATATTTTTTATGGTAAGGTGGTACTAAGGTGGCCTTTTCCCAGCGTCATATTTACAAAGAGGCAGAATGCATGCATTGCGCCACTTTGTAAACCTTTGCGCTACATTATGCATGTGCCATGCATAATGTATGCAAAGGGGACGTTCCCCCATTAGGGACACTGAATGAATGGTGCAAAGAAATTTTAAAGATTTCTTTGCCTCATTTCTTTTGCCACTTTTCACACCTGCTGGGAGCATGTGGTAAAAGTGGGCTCACCATTGTTTACAATGGGCCCCTATATACTGTTCAGGGGTAGCGCCAAAATGTTGACACTAACACTGAACAGTAGATCAATAGCATCAAAAATGTTGATGCTATTGTGCCCTTCCCTGTGCCATGGTGTGCGGTATTGTAGCTACAGCGCATGCATGGTGGCAGCAGGGGGCTGCTAAGGGGCACAAGGAAGGTGGCGCTGCACTGGGTGCAACACCACTTTCCTTAAATCTGTCCCTACATTTACTCACTATTATGTGATGAAAAATGTTCTACCTCCTAGCATTCCCAAACTTCTAATGAATGCAATGGTATCACACTTCTGTGAGTAAGCTTATTGTCCAGGAGGCCCAAACGAAAGACATTGATCATCCTTTCCAAAAGGCATTCTTTTGGGAAATGGATAGCTACTGTTTTTGGGCCTGTGGTGATTCAGCACATAGGGAATCCTCTAACCTAAAACATTTTAAATCAGTAGACGATAGGGAGAGAAGTGGGTGGTGTGACTTGTTTGAAAGTCACTATTTTTCTTTCCCAGAATGACCTTCAATTGTTAAACTTTGGCCAAAACTATAGAACATCCTCATAATTCTGCAAGGGTAAAATCTGTAATCTGCAGGAAACATCAATTTTACCACCTAGCCTTCCCAAGCTTCTCATGATAAAAACAGTACCCCACTTATGTGGGTGGGGATATCACCTGGGAAAGGGAATGACCTGTAATGCATCTTAGAAATGCCCAAATTTGGCTTTGAATCTACTTCAATTCTTGGATTATTGATAGATATTATTTGGGTCTGTGGTGGACCAGAAACCAGAGAAACCTGCCCGTCCTGTGCTTTTCTACAGTCACAGAAGAAACCAAAGTGGTATAGAGGGGAGGTTCTGGCCTGAAATGAAGAGCATAAAAATTAGAAGTCCTTTGGTGTGAGCACCACAGGGTTTACCTGACCTTTTGTTCTCTAAACTCTACAGGTAGTACAGAGGATATTGAGGTCACCTCAGCACTTAACAGGTTAGACATAGATACAAAAACTACAAATAAAATCAACAAAAACCTCAAATGACAGTGTTGCATCAGTTGGGCTTGTTATAATTATGCGCTCTGTTTTAGAGGTGACTTGCTCAGATTTCATTACAAAATATACTTTCATTCCTTGATTTAAATTATGTATGAAGCATTCACAGTTCACTCAATTATAAAAAGTCTATTGAATGTATTGGAACACTCAAGGACCTCATTATGAAGTTTCCCTGTTGACATCATTACCAGCCCCTTCGGCATTACGCAGTGCCTTGTATCAGGCCACTAGTGCTTTAAACCCACTAATAATTGTGTGTGATCAGTATATCGATGATGAGAAATGATAGAGGCAACATAAATAAGATGTTCCAGAAATTTTCAAACAGAGGTTGAAAAGCAATGAGACTAACGCCAATATATGTGGTCTTTGTGGCGCAGGGCAACAAGTCACTTTGCTGTGCTGCCCTGTGTCACAGGGAAAGGGCATAAATGCAGTGGATGTATCCCAAATGGCACATTCCTGTGCTTTCCTCCTTCACTGGCACCCGTTTGGCAGCCTAGTGTCAATGCAGACACCCTTGCACTATTGTGCAAGGGTGTCTGCATTGCATGTAGGAATGTTCCTGCACAAAAACAATCCTGAGAGGTTTTTTCCTCCTCCTATCTGGGCACATAAAAAGAGGAAAAGACGAGGAGAAGTAGACATATTTCCCCTTGTTACACCTCTCCTGGGGAGGCATACCTTTTTGGCCCATTCCCAGGTTTACAGGTTCTTGTAAGTCTGGAAATGCATCAAAATCCATGGATATCCAATGGGAACACAAACTCAACACCCATGGAAATGCCTCCGTGGTGCACAGTAAGCTATTGCAGAGATTTGCACTGCGTTACATTACTCGAGATTTATGAAGCCACCCAGGGCCATGCAAGGTGGCCTTGCACGGCTTCATACATCTCACTTAAGGTTTGCGTTGCTCTTGCACCACATTGCGTGGTACCTCAGTGATGCAAACCAGGCCATAAATATGGCCCTAACGTTAGAAACCTAAGGCTATTTTTATAAGAAATCACATTTATAAACTATTAAGGCTCACTGCAGACAGACAGACAACAACAAACACATTTCTAACTGTCATATTTTGAGAACATCTTAGAACATGATGAGGTGTTGTGCAGTGTGTGACAATACCGCTTAATCAATAACCTTTGTGGAAAAAGTTTCCAATACATATTTGTAACATCCAAATTAAAAAGGTGCATAAATACAGGTTTGCGACATTTAATGAGACCACATTTATTTAAATACTATATTTGGATGGAATACACTGTGTATATTCTAACACCATCAGTGCTATTTTGAATTAACCCAGTTATCCTGATGGGGCTGATATCTGGAGTTACTGGCAGCTTTAGGATTATAAAATGAGCTAAAAGCAGCCAAAATGTCCAGGTGAAGAATTTTAGGAATTGCCGCTGAAACACTCTATCCTAAATGTTATCCCCACAGTCCCATAAACTAGAGTATTTTCAGCTCTAGAGTTCACGTTCCAGTATTGGTACCTCTGTGGGGGTTCTGCTCAGTTGGTAACCCCACACTATTTAGTAACATGAAGGGTTCCTCTTTTCCACTTTTTTATTCTGATAACTATGAGGTAGAAAATATCATGACAGTGCAAATTGTATGCAGCGAGCTTAAGAAAAAAAGGTTAGAGGTTAGCATTGTATACACATATATTCTAATGGAGGACTGCTGAATAAATGTAGCCTCAGTTTGAAGAGAGTGTGCTGTATTCTAGCTGCACCTTATTATGTGTAATGCAACCTGCATAGATGGCAATTGAATAACAGCACTATAGGTCTGAATCCCCCGATAATCCTGATGAGACTGGGAGCAGGACACTTGTCCCATGGTGCTTATGAATAGAGCATTCCATCTGTTTATGATTCAGAACTGATACACAGATTACCATATGTTATCCATCAAAACCCATAGTAAGGAGTATTTCTCCTTCCTTCTAGTTCAAGTTGCTTTTGGTATTGCTAGCTCCAAGGAGGAAATTAAAAAAACAGGCAGATTGAAAACATATTCATCATGCCACCCTATGTTGTAATATCCGGAGTAGGAAAAGTAGAATTAAAAATTCTGAGGCATATTTACAAGCCTCTTGTGCCTCCTTGTGTCACCCTAGCCTCATTTGTTATGCTAAGGAGGTGTTAAGGAGGCTCCCACTGTGTGACATATTTACAAAGTGGTGCAATATATGCATTGTGCCACTTTGCAACCCCTTGTGGCACATTATTTATGCTCCAGGCAATGTATGCAAGGGGGGGGGCGTTCCCACGCAGGAAGGCCCAAAAAAGTTGCGCTGTGAAATTTACAAAATTTCACTGTACCATTTTTTCTGTCATTGTTAATGACTACTCATGGCAGGCGTTAAAGTGACACTCCCTCATGATCTATGGGCCTCCCTTTGCTTTTCTGGACTAGGGCCATAATTAATGGCAGTAATCCAGCAAAGCACCAAAATTGCATCATAAATTATGATGTTATTGTGCTAACATGTACCACGGTGTGCTGTATAGTAAATACAGCACTAACATGGTGATGTTAGGGGGGTATAGGGTGACACTGGTAAAGTGGCGCATCAGAACTGATGCTCCACTTTCTTGTAAATATGTCCCTCTGTCTAGTTTGATTAAAGGGAAAATGTCTGTTCACTGGATTAGAGTACGGAAATGTCTCCACCTGAATGGATGTGGATTGCGTGAAGACCTCTGTGGATCCCCCTGTGGGGGTGATAGTGTCTTCTGGTACCTTCCAAAATGGATCAAGTTCCCAGAAGGATCTGCCAGTGTGGCAAGCAATCTCTACACCCAATACAACCTTCAAAATGTTGACTTTAATATGGATTGATGTGCCCAGTTTGGTCCGGCACCATATTGCAAATTCAGTATTTTGATCACCAATAAACAAAGGGGAGGACTGAAATATGTGTGTCATGTCATGTAAACATATAGGCCTTCCCACTACTGGTGGAAGATGGTGGAGCCAACGGAGATCACTGCCATATGCATTAATAGTTTCCAAATCAGTTTGCATCTTGTTTATGGAGTAAACTCATTTAAGTAATGACAAGATTTGCCTTTTAAAATTGTTTGACGCAGTGAATAAAGGGATTTCCAAACACAGCAATTCCAAAACCACAAAACTGTCCCTATTTGTTGCTCATACCCATGGGCATAGAAGACTACTATGTTCCATCCCTGCAAAACACTTTTACTACGCCATTGTGATGTTATAGCTATCACAAGGACTTACTCTTGCACTGGAATGCACTGAGCATGCAGGCAACACATCTCTGTGTCAAGCATAAGTGCCTCCCAAAGTAGGTTTTAGAATTATACTATAGCCAGTAATGCAGAACATTTTATTTGATGTTTCATGAAAATCTCTGAGCAATGTGAATGTTATCGAATTCAGCTGTACTAAATGCTTTGACTTCTTCTGTACGACGACGTTGTGGTGTCATGAAGGGTGTGACCTAGATAAATTGCAGTCCATTTTGAGAGAAATGTATCCTGTGCTCCAGTTGACCATTTTCAGTTCTTGTCCCTTTTCCTGAAAAAGAAAGAAGGGCTGACAATTTTTCTTTGAGTTAACCCAAAGACCTAGGCTTAGCCTAACTCATCACATTGAAACAAGATTAGGGTTTTCAAATGGTTGCATGAAAAAAGTGTCCAGTGACAAAAACACTCAGAGATGCATAATGAAACTAAAAGGAAAATTGTGGATTTTTCAAATACGAAGTTTAAGTAGCACATAGAGAAAAAGGAAAAAATAAGGAGAAATAAAGGTATTTGTTCTTTTGACACAGTCCCAGGTTTGCAAATCTGAGAAAGCATCAACATTCATGGGTGTTGTGTGGGAACACTCATTGAAGCATCCATGGAATGCAAAGTAAGACAATGAGGCAACTTGCACTGTGTTGCATTATTCTATGTCAAAATCCCATGCAAAGCCACGCATGTGGCTTTAAATGGCCCTGTAGATGTGCACCTGCAACCTGAGTCATTGGGGCAACAAAAAAGTGAAGCACCGGCAGCCCAAGCCACTTGTAAATATGGCCCAAAGGATTATAGTTATGAACAGTTTGCACCATGCTTGCACCACGCAACATAGTACATACATATGCAATGGAAAGCATGCACAGTAGTATTTGACTTGCCTAGCTGAATTACAACTATTGAATCAAAATCATCATCTGTCATGAATAGTGTGGGAAAATCTTGTAATTGAAAAATGATAGAGGGGTGGAAAATAGCAAGCAAGCATATTGTTTTTTATTTGTACAATATTGTTTAAAAAAAAGCTGTAGCATATTTAATATTGCTTACTTTATAATATTATTTTCTTTGTTATAGTTGTATTAAATATCATTTCGCAATTGTTTTTATTATGTATTATTAAATTACTTTTAGGTGTTAGTATTAAAACTATAATGGTTTTACATTTCATTTGTATAGTTTTTTTTAATTTTTCATTTGTTATTGACCTTTCGTACATTTATTTGTAATTTAATATTTATTAGCAGGTTGTTGGGTTTGCAGGAAAATAGGGTGAGCAGTTATTTAAAGTACACATTTTATTTTTTTCCAATTATTTGTTAATACATATTTACTTTGTAATCATGTAAATCATTTAGTTGATTAATTAATATTTTAAATATTTAAATGTATTTTTGTGATTTCAATATATAGTTTATTTTTCTATCATTTAATTATGCATTTATGTTTAGTAGCAGATTATTGAGTTTGTAGGGGAAAAGCATTGGAAGTTCTGATTTCTTTCAGAATAATTTTTTGTGTTATTTAAAAATGTAATTGATAATTAGATATGCAAATGATGGTATTTGTTACCTATTGTATTTTAATTCATTGGTAATGTATTCATAAGTGTATTTAACAAATAATATAGCAAAATGTATTTTATATTTAATATTGTTTTCAATTTGTTGAGGGTTTGACATTTTTTAGGTTATAGGGAGGAAAGTGTTTTTGTTTTAAATGTAGAGATTTTTATTTGTTAAATTATTTTTGTTTTATCCCCTTTTTACATTGCATTTTTATATGGTTAGTATTGTTTTATTTTGAATAAGCTTTAATGCTTTTATGTTGCTAGCTTTTTACATGATTTGAAAATAAATCAGTAGGATTTGGAATGGTATTAAATAACGCTTCATCAGTTCAACACTCTCCATGTTTTTGTTTACTTTGGAGTGGGAATAGAAAGTGTAACCCCTCCAAAGTTCACCGCTTTCCCTACTGTTGCTTAGATAAGAGTGAGAATGGTAGGTCCAACACTTTCCTTATTGTTGATTGAAGTGGAGTGGGAATAATAAAACTAACCCCTTAAAAATCAAAAATGTTACCTACTGTTGCTTAGATTGCAGTGGGTATAATAAGTCGGGTCTCTCCAAAGTGCAAACACTTTCCCTGCTAAGGTTTACTTTGGAGTGAGTATAGTATATATGTAATTTATCCAAAGACCAACATTCCCCTACTGTTGCTTAGATTATAAAGAGATATAGTAAATATAACTCTCTCAAATTCCAGCACATTTCTTAATTTTGCCTATGTTTGAGTGGGAATATTAGATCTAGCCCCTTCAAAATTGAACACTTTCTCTATTGTTGTTTAGACCACTCGAAAATCCAACAAATGTATTTACTGTTCTTTAGATTGAAAGGTGTAAAGTAAATCTAACCCTCCAAAGTCCACCACTTTCCATATAGTTGTTTAGATTGGAGTGAGAATAGTAAATGTAACCCCTTCAAAGTTGAACACTTTTCCTACCGTTTCCTACTTTGGAGTGAGAATAGTAAATCTAATCCCTCCTAAAGTTATTGGAGAACAGCTCCAATAAGAAACACAATGCAGCATCAGCGACACTCTAGATTTGTGAATGTCTTTTATTATTTTACAGCTAGACGTGGATGGCACTGTGCTTATAGTATGCTTAAAGATTTTGCTGTATAAATAGCAAAAGATTTTGCCTCTGTCTAGCTTGGCATGGATATCACTATCATAATCCTATGCCTAAAAATGTTGTTAGAAAAACAGACATTTCACATGAGCAAATCTAGAGTGTCGCTGGTGTTACAGGGTGTTCCTTATTTGACCTGCTTTCCACCTAAACTTTGAAACTACCCAGAGTTATCTCTTCTTTCTTGCAGGAGGTCCCCTCCACCAAAAATAAAATTAATAGTTAGGCCGGACGGGGTACCCAGGGCTGAGATCAGCCTGGGGAGAGGGACCCTGTGGTCCCCCTCAGAAAAAAAATCAATAACTTGTCGGAGTCTCGCTCCCAGGTGAGAATTATGGCTTAGGGATGAGAGCACTTTTGATTGTAGGCAACTGAGCCAATCCTACAACAAGTCACAATTGTTGGCCCAACCCTCCCGACTCACTAGCAGTACCTCGCCAAAAACCCAAACAGTAAAAGGTGATTTCTGGCAGCCTTTATGCATGGACTCTAGAACGCGGCATCTCAGGGGAGTCGTGGTTAAACCTAGATTACCCTTTTCTCACGTTAGTAACCAGTCTCAGTCACACACAGGCAATAAAGGAAATGCAGGACATTTTTCAATAGATTATTAAAAAAGACTGAAATCTACTTTAAAATGCATGAGCTGTAATGATAGGGATAATGAATGATGCAAGAAGCAGAATTGCAAAGATGAGAGTCAGGAATACAAACACCCCCACCATCTTGCAATAATCATGAAATTTAAAATAACCCTAAAACTCTATCATGGAGGACCTAATCTCTAACCTAATGAGAGCTAGGTGTGTTAAACCCAATCTGCCAGTACCAGGTCAATGAGAAGCATCACCCAACCTTCGTTACCTTGGAATGCGGTCTATAGATCAGACTATGGGGACACAAAGGCTGGGTCTGCATCAAGGTCTGCATCAAGGTGACGTGCAGCATAGATGGCGTCAATAGCATCTGATAGGAATCCCTCAGATAAGCTTGTCTACGTGAGATGTACCCCCGAAACAGGTATGTTCCCAAACATTAGATAAGGAGGCAAGCTTGGGGTGGCAATTATGCAAACAATTTCCTCCAAAAGTACATTATGTTCCTGTCACACATAAGTGGGAAAAGTTCATGATGTGAATACCTACGTATCTCACTTAACTTTGACGCTGATAGTGACGTCTTCACAGAGTGACACTAATAACATAAAATCAAAACATTTTACTAACAATTAACATAGCAGCCATTTTGAAAGAAATAATTAAATAAATAGGCTAAGACAGAGCAAGCTAAGAAGGTTAAAAGTCACTGGGTGACGGGGTACAGGCCTGTACGCCAGAAGGCTAAGCTAAACTCCTGATTCCCATCAAAACTCAATAGGATCCAGTACAAACTAGGCTGAGGCCCGGAGGATGGGATTTCCAGAACTGAGGTGGGACTACGGAGGGGGAACAGGTGGCACCCTCCCAAAAAAAATATCATATTTAGGCCCAGCCCCGGGAACCCTGGGGCCAAGATCGAATTTGGGAGGGACCCATCCATAAACAAATTAAAGCCCTCATTATGACATTGGCGGTAAATCACACTTTCCGCCACGCAGACGGCTGCCAACTTACCGCCACAGCAGCGGATATCTGTTCACCATATTATGACACATATACACCAATCTGACAGAATTTTGCCACACACACAAATCCGCCAGACCAAAGGTCAGTGATAAAGTGGTGGTATCAAAACCCACACCGTTACACCAACAGAACAACGCCCATCACATTATGACCCACGAATCACCATGGCTGACATTCAACAGAGGTAAACCAGTGGCGGTACACACCACCGCGCTCATAATGGACACCCACATACAAATCAACACTACATTGGACAATACCAAATAAACACACCTGACACCCATACACACACCACACCCACACATCCACACCACTATAAAACACCCACCCACATTACCCACAACCTTTTACCATTTCAAACCATTGCCAGCAGAGAGACACCAAGACCACTGACCCAACTAGAGGCACACACTATTCACACCTATATAGCACTCATGCACCCCACATCACACACCCTCACCAAAACACCTCACACAACATCCGTGGCACCACAAAGACATCCCTGTTTCACAGAGGAGGAGCTAAGAGTCATGGTGGAGGAAATTATCAGTGTAGAGACACAGTTATTTGGAGCACAAGTGCAGCAGCTATCGATAGCTAGGAAGATGGAGCCATGGCGGAGAATCCTGGACAGGGTCCACGACGTAGGACAGCACGACCTACGGGGGAAGGTACGTTCCATTGCAGCAAGAGACCAGCTCGCTGTACAGCGGACTGCCGGTGGACCCCCACCTCGTCCCCCACAACTGACAGCATGGGAGGAGCAAGTCTTGGCAATACTGCATCCTGGCCGGAGTAGGAGGAGGACTAGACTCTGGTAAGTCAACTCTCTACTACTACTACCCCCCTACCTGCATGCCATCACATACCCCCACCCTCACTCCAGTCACTTCACTCCATCCCCCACACCCCACCATCACATCTCACTCATCCCAAAGCCAAGCCCTGCATGCTCTACCAATGCATGAACACCCCTCACAGCCCAGCATGGACACTCATCACTAAAACATACATAGCAGAGAGAACTAACAATCCCACCATACACCACCGTACACAAGTGAAAGCTACTAGGGAAAATCCAACCAAAGAGGGCAAGCCACAGATGCACAATATGTCAAACACAGAAACCATAACATATCATTTCCATCCCCACAGGTACCCCAGCCAATGTCAGCGGAGAGGAGGTGCCAGAACTATCCAGTCCCCCAACTGAAGAGGCCCACATTGATGACAGCAACTCTGGTCTTCAGGATCTGGATGACCCACCTGGCCCATCAGGGACCTCTGGACAGCCAGTTACCCAGGCCCAGTCACACACCACCACAGAGCCTCCCCCATCAGGAAACACCACCATAGCAACCACCCATTGTACCCACAACTCTGTCCCCAGGACGCATCAATCAGCAGTGTGTCTACCCCTAAAGTGACCCAGCCCACACCTCATACCCAAGACAATCAGAGACCTGGGGTCAGTAGCAGTGGGTACACGGTTCAGGGGACAGAGGCACAGGCCAACAGGGAAACTGAGAGGACTGCTGTGCGCCAGGTGGAGGACAGGCCCGGGGAACCGACTCTCCAGGAGGCACTTGCAGAGATACTGGGGGCCTATCAACGTTCCCAGGACACGATGGGCCAGATCCTGGACAATGTGCAGGAGAATAGGTAGCTGCAGGAGGGACAGTACCAGGGGATCAGGGAAGGCTTGCAGGCAATCAACAATACCCTGATCTCCATAACAGGGGTGCTGGCAGACATGGCCAATATTATGAGGGAGGCAGTCTCACACCAGTGGGCCCCTGCAACTAGCCAGACATCTGAACAGCCTTCCATATCCGCTAGTGGCAAGGAGGCCCCACCAAAGGACTCACAGGCCACCAGCCCCCCTCCACCTGCAGAAGGAGACCCACCCCGCAAACGTTCCCTGCAATCCAGACAGAAGCCAGAGACACTTGCCAAGACCTCTGCCAGGAAATGAGACTCTCCTGATTGTCACCCTTCTGTCCCACCCTGTCACCATGTCCACCTTGAACTGCCATTGTTCCCCTTCCTAATTCCCCTTGGACAATGCACCTGTGCTACAAACAGACTGGAACAATACCTTGGACTTTCCGCCATCATCAACCCATCCCATTGCACTTCCCCCTCAATATTTTAGCACTTCAATAAACACCCTTGGAAATACAGAAGTTTGGAGTACGTCATGTATATCAAATATGTATTCATTGAAACAGGTACAAACATTGCAAATCAACTGTACAGAAAATGTGCATAGATTAATTTCCTGTAGCTGGCTGCAGTGATCACACCAGGAGTATATGTGAGCTCACCAACATCTGCAAAATGAATTGCCAGAGGGATCAGTAAGTGGGCATAGAAGTGGAAAATATCAGCACGCGATTGCCACACAAATGCAAAAAAATGTCATTGAAATGTGAAGTAACACTGTCCTACCTGTGTGTCATTGGAAGTATTGTCTGATCACAGATGTTCTGTTGTCCTCATCCTCATGCTCTGCCTCCTCATCCTCACTGTTCATAGGGTCCACAGCTGGCACACAGGCATCTCCAGCCTCCTCTTCCTGCAGGAATAGGACATGGCGTCTGAGGGCCAGGTTATGCAACATGCAGCATGCCACCACTATCTGGCAGACCTTCTTTGGTTAGCAGCACTGGGATCCACCTGTTAGATGGAGGCACTGGAACCTGGCCTTCAGGAGGCCAAAGGTACTTTCAATTATCCTTCTGGTTTGCCCATGTGCCTCATTATAACGTTATTCTGCCCTTATCCTGGCATTCCTCAAAGGGGTCATCAGCCAGGATAGGTTTGGGTACCCAGAGTCACCTGAAATATTGAGGGACAACATTTAGCCACACACTATCCCATATAGCCCACACCATACCCATACACCAACATATACTGGGTGGGGACCAGGGCTCACCTAATCGCCACACCCTGTGCCTCTGTAGTTGGGCTGCTGCTATTCCTCAGGACAAAGGCATCATGCACCGACCCAGGATACTTTGCATTGATGTGGTAGATGTACTGCTCCGCAAGGCACACCATCTGTACATTCATAGGGTGGAGATGAATTCCTGAACACCTGTTCATTCTGGTGGGGGAGGGTGTCAAATGCAATACGTGTCCCATCAATTGCCCCAATTATGTTGGGTATATGTCCCATTGCATCGAACTCAGCCTTCACTGTGGCCAAATCTTCAACCTGGGGGAAAACAATGTATCTGCACATGTGTTTAATCAGGGCAGACAACACTCTTGTCAGCACTATTGAGAGCATTGGCTGTGACATTCCTGCTGACAAGCCCACTGTCACTTGGAAGGAACCAGTTGCCAGGAAATGAAGCACTTATAGCACTTGCACAAGAGGGGGGATCCCAGTGGGGTGACAGATACCAGATATCAGGTCAGGCTCCAATTTGGCACACAGATCCGTGATTGTGGCCCTGTCAAATCTATAGGTGAAGATAATGTGCCTGTCCTCCAGTGTCGCTAAGTCCACCAGGGGTCTGTACACGGGGGTATGTCTTCATCTCCTATTCATCGGCAGCGGACGAAAGAGTGAGGAGCTGTTCACAAACTGAACAATGGTGCTCTATCAGAACTTTGCATCCTGTAAACGTCTTATGGGTCATTGTGATTTGTCCAGTATGTCCTAATATCTCCTGTGATGCAGCATTATTCCGGGGCCTGTTCCTCCCCCACCCCCCCCAAAATGGCGTCCGCCTGTCCTGTGTGGAAGGACAGGTGGAAGTGAGGTAATTCTGCTGACGTTGTGCACCGTTTTAGGAGGCGGTTGTGAACCGCCATGCAACTCCTCATTGGTTGTTATTGGGCCCTATAGGGTACAGTGGCCAATAGTGATCTACGCCGGCTGTGACGATATGCACCGCCACGGACGTGACCACTATTTTCTATCTGAATCCTTACTTGCTACCTGACCTTCCATAGGAGAGGACCTACACTGCATGTGCTGCTGTGACCTGTGTCTGGAAGCACCCATGGCCCGTGTGACTGGGGAAAGGGCCCCAGCCTTCACTTCGGAGGAGTTGGAGAGGCTGGTGGATGTGGACCTACCCCAGTACGGACTGCTGTATGGGCCACCAGACCAATAGGTGAGTACACTGTGGGCACGATGCATGTGGCATGAATGCATGGAGTTGTGTGTGTGAAGTCCTCGTGTAAGGGGGGTGTGTGGATGTCCTCTGGGTGGCGTACAGGTTGTGTGCTGGGCCATGTGTTTGTAAAAGGTGATGGAAACGGGTATGGTGGGCCATATGTGGAACAGGCAGGACTGTTTGTCTAAATCTATTTTTCTGTGTCTATTAACTCTGCAGGTCGGCTCCCATCAAAAGAAGGGTATATGGTGTGCTGTCGCCAAGGAGGTACGGACCGTGGGGGACTCTGGCAGGTGGAGCACCCACTGTTGGAAGCAGTGGGAAGACCTGAGACACTGGGCATGGAAGACAGCAGAGGCCCAGCTAGGGATGGCCTTCCAACGAGGAAGAGGTGCATATTGCATAGGGCTGTTCCCTGTGTGTGAGGGTGCTGTGTACGCCAACAGTGGTGTTGGTGCAGCCATTGACCAAGTGTCTCCTTTGTCTCTACCCCTGTTTTTGTTTTGTCATCTGTCCTTACGTGCATTAGCATCATCTGGTGGAGGAGCAGAAGCACCGGTGACGGAGGGAGCTGCATCCCACAGGACACAGGAGGTAGAGTCCACCGATGGTGAGGGCACCAGTGGGACGGAGGGCGAGGGGAGCAACACGGTGGAGACTGGAGGGACAGTTCTGACACGGATACCTCCTTCGATGGAAGCTCCCTGGTGGTGGCAGATACTTCTGTGACCACCTCAGCTACAGATACAGCTGCCACTCCTGTACCTTCACCGCCCTCCCAGCAGCCCCTCATAGAGTTGCCCGTGCGCACTCACTCAGGAAGGTGGGCATCTCCTTCATCCCAGGCACCTCACGCCCTGCCCCAGTTAGCCCTGCTGCTCTGATTGAGGAGGCTATTGACTTCCTGAGATCCATCAACCATTGTGAATACTATCCAGGGGCTGGCAGTCCAGATGCAACAATCTAATGCATTCCTGTAGGACATTCACACTGGCTTGGTGGCCCAACAGAGATCGATTCAGGCTCTAGCCTCCTCTCTGATGGCAGTCATTATCCCTGTTCCTACCGTCCCCCCTCCAACATCCACTGCCCAGTCTCATTCCCCTCAATCCCAACCCATCCCAAGCACATAGCCAGACGAGCATGCACACAAGACAACACCCAAGAGTGTCACAGGCAAACGCAAGCACCACACTTCATCTCACAGGCACTCACACAAACACCATCCAGTTGCAGACACAACAACATCCACTATTTCCACTGTCTCCCCCTCATCCTCCTCCTCCCACCCAGCACCGTCCACACTCACACCTGCATGCACTACATCATCATCCACTACCAGCATCACCGCACCAAGCAGAACACACATCTCACTGGCAGACACCATCCAGTTGCAGACACAACAACATCCACTATTTCCACTGTCTCCCCCTCATCCTCCTCCTCCCACCCAGCACCGTCCACACTCACACCTGCATGCACTACATCATCATCCACTACCAGCATCACCGCACCAAGCAGAACACACATCTCACTGGCAGACACCTCCACAACAGTTATGCACATGTCCCCTGTTTCCTCTCCCTCTGTGTCTGCCCCCCCTTCTAAAGTACACAAACACAAGCACTCAGACACTGAACAGCCATCCATCTCACAACAGCATACAGCCCATGCATCTGCAGCCAAAAGCATCAGACAAACACCTCCAATGACCACTCCCTCATCCTCCACTCCCATTCCTTCTCCCTCTTCCTGCCCCAATGTCCCTAAAAAACTGTTCCTATCCACCTTGATCTTTCCGTACACCCCCACCCTGCATGTATGGCCTGGGTAGGAAGAACCCAGCCAAGCACCTCAGCCACACAGTCCACGGGCCCAGTCACCACCACACCCACTTGTGGTGGTAAGGGATCCAGGAGGGGAAGGAGCCTGCACCAGCCAGCCTAAAGGGAACCGAGCCTGGCCCAGCAGGCAGGAAGACCAAGGAGGTTACCCCAGCTGGCAAGAAGGGAAATGAGCCTAGCCCTGCAGGCAGGAAGACCTAGGAGCCTTCCCCAGCAGGCAAGAAGGGAAAGGAGCCTGCCCCAACAGGCAGGAAGAACAAGGAGCCTGCCCCAGCAGGCAAGAAGGGAAAGGAGCCTTCCCCAGCAGACAAAAAGACCAAGGGGCCTGAGCCTGGAACCGTGATGGAGCCCCCACCACTAACCATGGTTGTGCAGCCGTCAGAGGTTGCAGGGGATGGGCAGGAGCATCCCCCACCACCAGCCCTACCACTGTGCAGCTGTCAAAGGATGCAGGGGATGGGCAGGAGCCTCTCTCCACCAGCAGCACCACCACTGTGCAGTTGTCTGAGGTTGCAAGGGATGTGCAGAACTCTCCCCTCACCAGCAGCCCCACCACTTTGAGGCCGTCTGAGGTTGCAGGGGATGGGCAGGAGCCTCCCCCCACCAGCAGCACCACCACTGTGCAGCCATCACCACCGGTGGATGGTATGTAATCCTGCCTAAATGGGCTGCTGTGCAGCCAGGTGATGAAACACAAAAAGACAGTTATGGGAGTGACACCATCCCACACATACTCCTAAAATAAATCTACATATCCGTCAACCACTGAAGGTATGGGGTGGTAAAAGTTGAGGGTGGAACTTGCTCAGTGTACCATCAATTGTTGATACCAGCTAGGTGGGCGTTCGTGCTATGGGAAATGTGTAATGAGTGTCTCCATCGGGGTGGCTGCATTAAACAAAGGTGAGTTCCTTTTACGGACTAGGTGGTCTCACACACATAATAGTGTCATGCTTCGTCATTTGACCACCTAGCCCCACCCAGGTAAGATGTTACTACCTGGGCGGACTCAACCTCTTTGTTAAAGGAAAAAGGAACAAGAGGGAGTGCTGAAATGAATCTTACTGGATAAATCTCAGGGATCCAGATAGGGTTAGAATAAAATGACCATGCTTGTCACCTATTTCAATTGATTAAATTTAATAAAGGTGCATGCAGGTAAGGATAAAACTGGGGGAGAGACTCAATAGAGAATTATGGTGGTCATTACAACCCTGGCGGACGGTGTAAAAGGTGGGGTAATACCGCAAACAGGCCGGAAGACAAAAAAAGGGAATTACGACCCTGGCGGTAACCGCCAACAAAGACTGCCACTTTAACACTTCGCCCGCCACGGCGGTACAGACAAACAGCGTGGCGGTCACCGCCAACAGACAGGCGGGAGACAAAGTACCGCCCACACTATTACAACACACCAATCCGCCACCTTTTCCGGGGCGGATTCACCGTGGATAAAAACACGGCAGAAACAGTCTTTGCTATGGGAAAACGCTCACCTCAACACACTCCACGAGGAACGATGACTCCATGGAGCCGGAACTCCAAATACTCCCTGCCCTTGTCTTTCTGCTCCTGTATGAACAACAGCGACGTAGGCGCAGAACATACCGGTGAGTACTGCATCTACGACATGGGGGAGGGAGGAGGCAAAAGTTAGGGGGACACCCACCAAACACCCCCATCCCACCCTCGCATAGTACAACATACACACCAATGCAGTCAAAAATATCACATTAACAACCCACAATCCCCCCAGAAGAATGCAAAGACAAAGCGAGATCCGTTCAAATATTGTAATGTGCCAATATACATGTCATATAAAAATATACTGAATCATATCTCAAAATCTGTCATATTTATATATACAATACAAGAAGTAGTGCAGATATGTACACAACAATGTCTGTGCACCAACAGTCCAAAAATGCATGGGCGAGGCCCACAATAGAAACCTGACCAAAATCTGAGAGAACACTGTTGGGGCATTAGATTGAAACACTACAGGCACCTCAGGGGAAAGGGAAGGGGGGCACCTCAGCCACATGACTGCAAAGCCAGATCCACGACGGGGCTCCATGCTCATTGATGTATCCTGGGGAGTGCAAAGCCACAGTCTCTCAAGTCTCTACAGTGGGTGGCCTGCCCACTGTGCCATCCTGGGGAGTGCAAAGCCACAGTCTCTCAAGTCTCTACAGTGGGTGGCTTGCCCACTGTGCCATCCTGGGGAGTGCAAAGCCACAGTCTCTCAAGTCTTTACAGTGGGTGGGTTGCCCACTGGACCATCCTGGGGAGTGCAAAGCCACATTGACGCAAGTAGATGCAGTTCTCAACTGGTACTGGGTGGGACTGGTGGCCAGACTGGATGAGTCTCCCCGTGAAAGTTCCTGTCCTGTCACTGTCCCAGCTGCACATGGGAGAAGGATGCCTGATGTGGCGGCCTATTCATACCCACGCGGTGTTTGCCCTGATCAGCGGTCTTCACCATGGCGGTCTTGGCCTTGTTCAGCAGTGCTTTGCCATGGCTGGCTATGGACTGTTCAGCGGTCTTCACCATGGCGGTCTTGGCCTTGTTCAGCGGTGCTTTGACATGGCTGGCTATGGACTGTTCAGCGGTGCTTTGCCATGGCTGGCTATGGACTGTTCAGCGGTCTTCACCATGGCGGTCTTGGCCTTGTTCAGAGGTGCTTTGCCATGGCTGGCTATGGACTGTTCAGCGGTCTTCACCATGGCGGTCTTGGCCTTGTTCAGCGGTGCTTTGACATGGCTGGCTATGGACTGTTCAGCGGTGCTTTGCCATGGCTGGCTATGGACTGTTCAGCGGTCTTCACCATGGCGGTCTTGGCCTTGTTCAGAGGTGCTTTGCTATGGCTGGCTATGGACTGTTCAGCGGTCTTCACCATGGCGGTCTTGGCCTTGTTCAGCGGTGCTTTGACATGGCTGGCTATGGACTGTTCAGCGGTGCTTTGCCATGGCTGGCTATGGACTGTTCAGCGGTCTTCACCATGGCGGTCTTGGCCTTGTTCAGCGGTGCTTTGCCATGGCTGGCTATGGACTGTTCAGCGGTCTTCACCATGGCGGTCTTGGCCTTGTTCAGTGGTGCTTTTCCATGGCTGGCTATGGACTGTTCAGCGGTAGTCTGAGATGGCGGTTCAGATACTGACATTGGTGTGTGGCATGACGAACTCCACACTGGACATTGGGGTGTGGCATGACGAAATCCACAATGGACATTGGGGTGTGGCATGACGAACTCCACACTGGACATTGGGGTGTGGCATGACGTTCCATCATCGCCCAGCGGGGCTGTGGGATCCTGGTCCCTCCTGGGCATTGACTCCGGCGGCGGTCTCCTGACCAGTGACGATACTCGGGCCCTCCTGGGCACTGACTCTGGCGGTGGTCTCCTGACCAGTGACGATACTCGGGCCCTCCTGGGCACTGACTCTGGCGGTGGTCTCCTGACCAGTAACGATACTCGGGCCCTCCTGGGCAATGACTCTGGCGGTGGTCTCCTGAACAGTAATGATACTCGGGCCCTCCTGGGCAATGACTCTGGCAGTGGTCTCCTGACCAGTAACGATACTTGGGCCCTCCTGGGCAATGATTCTGGCGGTGGTCTCTGGACCAGTAACGACGGTGCTGGCGGTTGTGTCTGGACTGCCGTAAATGATGGCGCACTTCTCCGCCGTGACACTCACAACAGGCTGGGCAGACTTCCTCGGAACCTTCCCCACCTTCTTTGGAGTTACAGCTGACTCACCAATCGCCTTCGATCCCATTTCACTTGTCCCACCAGTAGTCTTGACACGGTCCGGTCGTCCACTCTCCAATTTCGGTGCCTTTACAGGGGGTGGGCTGACAGTGCCTTGGCTCCGGGTCCTACTGCCTGCCCTGGTGGACGGTGCACTCCAAAAACCTGAAACACGCACCACTGGTACTGGAGGCTTTTTGGCTGAGGCGCTACGACGGGACTGATGAACTGGAGGGGCGGTGGGGGCAAACAGGTCAATTTGACATAGGGACAGTTTCTGACAGACACTGGGATGGGTAGTTGGAGGGGGTCTGGGAGTGGAGGTAGAGGAGATGGTTGTAGGAGGTGTCACTTTCGATATTTTGGGTGCAGGTGCAGGTACTGGAGGCTGTCGTGAGGTGGATGGATGTTGGGTGAGTGATTGCCGGCGTTTGTGTACTTTGGGAGGGGGTGTCACAGACACACTGGGAGAGGAACAGGGGACGTGTAAATGGCAGTGGAGGTGGTGAGTGCAGGTGAGCGGCTTGTGGTGCTGGGTGTTCTGGTGCGAGTCCTAGTGCCTGTAGATGTGGTGCATGCAGGTGTGTGTATAGACGAGACTGGGAGGGAGGAGGGAGAAGAGGAGGAGGGGGACACAGTGGAGACATTGGATGTTGCTGTGTCTGTATGGGTGTGATGCTTGTGTGAGTGCCTGTGGTGTGTGTGGTGCCTATGTTTGCTTGAGCTACTTTTGGGTTTTGACTTGTGTGCCTGCTGGTCTGTAGGTGTGCTTGGGATGGGCTGGGGTACAGGGGATTGGGTCTGGGTGGAGGAGGTTGGAGGGGAGAGGCTCGACACAGGGACAATGGCTGCCATCAGTGCTGAAGCCAGAGATTGCAGGGTTCGCTGAAGGACAGCCTGACCAGAATGAATGCCTTCCAGGAATGCATTACCGTGTTTCAACTCTCGTTCTACACCCTGGATGGCATTCACAATGGTAGACTGCCCAACAGTGAGTGACCTGAGGAGGTCAATGGCCTCCTCACTGAGGGCAGCAGGGGTGACTGGGGCAGGGCCTGAGGTGCCTGGGGCGAAGGTGATACCCACCCTCCTGGGTGAGCGGGCACGGGTCACACGCTGAGGGGCTGCTGGGAGGGCGGTGCTGGTAGGGGAGCTCCCATCGGCGGACGAGTCCATGTCGCTGGTTGGTGATCTGGCGGCCGACGTGAAGCTCCCCTCGCCCTCCGTCCCACTGGTGAATTGAGAGTCTGTGGTGTGGCCCTCCATGGCCATGTGGGATGCAGCTCCCTCGTGCTCCGGTGCCACTGTAACTCCGCCTGTTGATGCTGATGTACAAAAGGACAGGGAGAGCAGGAAAAGGGGGGAGACAGAAGAAAGAAAGTTTTAGTGCATGGCATACCGCTACCGTTGGCGGACAAGACAGACGCAGCAGCCCCATGCATCACACCGTGCTCCTGACCTCTGCACATGCTATTTTTGGGATATGGCCTACATGGCAATGGTAGTAATCTGCCCACATGGATGGCAAAGGGGCAACTATACATCAACTTCCCTCTGTTTTGAGCTGGAGTAGAGTGCCCCATGGCCTACATAATGGAGGGGCCTTGCCTACCTAACTCGCCCTGGCCTAGGGACACCCACAACCCACCACCCCCACCCAGACACCTCCACTGCATGCAAAGTCCATATGATGAGGTAGTACTCACCCCCTTGTGTCTGCTGTGATGTCCTTAAGCGCCCATCCAACTCCGGGTAGGCCACCGCCAGGATCCGGAACATCAGGGGGGTCATGGTGCGATGGGCACCCCTCCCACGTTGGGAGGCCATCCCCAGCTGAGCCTCCGCCGTCTTCTTGCTGCAGCGGCGAATGTCCTCCCATCTCTTACGGCAGTGGGTGCCCCGTCTATGGTGGGCCCCCAGGGTCCGGACTTCCTTGGCGATGGCACGCCAAAGGTCCCTCTTCTGGTGGGCGCTGACCTACATGACATGCACAAGGAAAGAGGACAGTCATTACCTACTGCACCGTCGTTGAGATTGGCCCCCTCCCAACTCTATCCCTGTGGCCCATTCATCCCCATGCATAACTGTTCTATGTACTCAGCCCCCTTCCCTCATCCACCCAGCCCTCTCCACCCAAGCCTAGCCCATACAACGTGCTCCCTGTGTACTAACCTGTTGGTCTGGAGGACCGTAGAGTAGCGTGTACTGTGGGAGGACCCCATCCACAAGTTTCTCCAACTCCTGTGCAGTGAAGGCAGGGGCCCTTTCCCCAGACGCAGCAGCCATCGTCGCTTCCAGACCGAGGTCACAGCAGCAATAGCAGTGTAGGTCCTCTCCTGTCGAAGGTCAGGTATCTAGTGATTGAAGAGATAGAAAATGGTGGTGACGTCCGCGGCGGTGACGTCCGCGGCGGGGTGCATCATCACCGCCAGCGCACCTGTTCATTGGCTCCTGGGACCCATAGGGTCCAATGTTAACCAATGCAGCATTGCGCCGCGCTCTACGACCGCCTACCGTGACATTGTCCAACGCCAGCGCAGTTACCCCACAATCCCATTGTCCCAGTTTAGAGGTCAGGCAGCCGCCATTTCAGGGTCCCACATGGCTTCAATTCCTACTGCGTCACAAATACCGAGGCCTACACTCAAAACCTTTCCCGGATGGGTTAATTGTCCGTTGTAGTCTTGTGTGTGACTGTGGGTACATACCTGGAGGAATGCTGACAGTTTCTTCGCTGTTGTCCTTCTTAGGCACCGTCAGTTGGGACATATTGGAAGATGGCGGAATCCGCCGGTGTACCGACCGCTGGTGGACCTGTTGACAATGGAAGAGCGACATGTCATCGTGACCTACCGGTTTGACCGTGCCACAATCCAGGAACTATGTACCCAGTTGGAGCCAGACCTGATGTCACCAATCCGCCATCCGACTGGAATCCCCCCTGACGTGCAGGTGCTGTCAGTGCTGCATTTCCTTGCAAGTGGGTCTTTTCAGACAACAGTGGCCATGGCATCAGGGATGTCCCAGCCTATGTTTTCCAAGGTCTTGTCCAGAGTGTTGTCTGCACTGCTGAAACACGTAAAGAGATACATCATTTTCCCTGAGGTGGAGGATTTGCCTACAGTGAAAGATGATTTCTATGCCCTTGGTCATATCCCCAACGTCATAGGTGCCATTGATGGGACCCATGTAGCTCTGGTCCCCCCCGCAGGAATGAACAGGTGTACAGGAACAGGAAGAGTTATCATTCCATGAATGTCCAGATGGTCTATTTGGCAGACCAGTACATCTCGCAGGTAAATGCTATGTTCCCTGGCTCTGTGCATGACGCCTACATCCTGCGGAATAGCAGCATCCCTGATATGATGGGTCAACTCCAGAGGCACCGTGTATGGCTATTGGGGGACTCTGGTTACCCCAACCTGTCATGGCTATTGACCCCAGTGAGGAATCCCAGGACCAGGGCAGAGGAACGGTAAAATGAGGCCCATGGGCGGACTAGGAGGGTGATTGAGCGGACCTTCGGCCTCCTGAAGGCCAGGTTCAGGTGCCTCCATGTGACTGGTGGATCCCTATTCTACTCACCGAAGAAGGTGTGCGACATCATCATCGCCTGCTCCATGCTCCATAACTTGGCATTGCGACGGCAGGTGCCTTTTCTGCAGGAGGATGATCCAGATGACGGTGTTGTTGCAGCGGGGGAGCCTGGCGAGCCTGTGGACAGTGATGAGGAGGAAGCTGATGAAGATGAAAACGACAACAGGGAGTCAGTAATACAGCAATATTTTCAGTGAGACACAGGTGAGTACATTTTAATGTTTCACATATTATTAACTTTCACACGTCTACCTCTATCCTATACCTACATTTCACTCCCTATTTGTTAACTGAGTTGTCCCCTTCTATTTCAGTTTCACTATTGTGGAAACCTACGTGTCAACAGCTTGCACCCTTGAAAGGCTTGTGATGTGTGACATTGGTATGTTGGCCTTCCAATGGGTAACATTTTTTAACACTGTAATTGACAATACAAAGTTCACAATCATTGACTGACTCCAGTTTTATTAGTGTTTCAAGGGTGTTTATTTAAGTGCATAACAATGAAGGGGGGTTGTGAAATGGGGATGGGTGATGGTGGAGGAATGTCCATGGCAGAGTCCAGTCTTTTAGTCTCACAGGTACATTGCACATATGGCCATTGGAAGTGGAGCTGGGGCAGTTCTGATTTGGACAGGGTAACAAAGTGGGACAGTGGGAGGACGATCAGGGTGGTCTTATTTCCTGACGGGGGTCTTGCCATCTTGCTCTGTCCTGTTCCTGGATCTCAGGGCCCGCTTGCGTGGTGGTGGTCCGTCTGCAGGGGATGGGGTGCTGGTGTGTTGGTCCTGTGGCGGTGCCTCCTGTCCACTAGTGCCGGCTGAGGTGGTGGGCATTTCATCGTCGTGGCTAGTGTCAGGGGCCCCTTGGAGTGCCACTGTGTCACTCAAGGTCTTTTGAATGTCCGTCAGCACCCCTACAATGGTGCCCAGGGCGGAGCCGATGGTCCTGAGCTCCTCCCTGAACCCCAAATACTGTTCCTCCTGCAGACGCAGGGTCTCCTGCAACTTGGCCAGTACCGTTGCCATCGTCTCCTGGGAGTGGTGGTATGCTCCCATGATGGAGGAGAGGGCCTCGTTGAGAGTAGGTTCCCTTGGTCTGTCCTCCCTCTGTCGCACAGCAGCCCTCCCAGTTCCCCTGTGTTCCTGTGCCTCCGTCCCCTGGACCCTGTGCCCACTACCACTGCCCCCAGGTCCCTGTTGTTGGGGTGGTGGGTTCGCCTGGGTGCCCTGTAGTGGTGGACACACCGCTAATTGACCTGTCCTGGGTAGGGAGGTTTGGGCCCGCTGGGTGGGTGCTGTGCTGGTGTTCCCAGAGGGTGGCAGTTCGGTGTTGGGCTATGGCTGGGCAAGGGGAACCGACTGTCCTGAGGCCCACGATGGTCCGGGCTGGTCATCAAGATCCAGTGGGGCAGAGCTGCTGTCGTCACTGTGGGCCTCTTCTGGGGGTGGAGTGGTGTTGTCTGGACCCTCTGGTGTGGTGACGTTCCTTCGGGTTCCTGCGGGGGTATGAGTACATGATTATTGCATGTGTGTGTTTCATGATGTGCAATGTTTGGTTGTGCGTGTACCCCAGTGCAGGCATTCCTGTGTGGGGGCTTGTGTGGTGATAGTTCGGGGGTGTTGTGGGTCTGTGCAGTGGGCATGCTTTAGTGATGGGTATCCATGCTTAGTTAGGTCATGCAGGTTTTGGGGTTGGGATGGGTGGTTGGTGTCGTGGGTAGATAGGTGAGGATTTGGAGTGATAGGGGAGGGTGTGAGGGTGGGGGGGTGTGATAGCATGCAGGTAGGGTGGGGGATATGATAGTTGAAATTTGACTTACCAGTGTCCGTTCCTCCAATGACTCCTGCGAGGCCCTCAAGATGCAAGATAGACAAGACTTGCTCCTCCCATGTTGTTAGTTGTGGGGGAGGAGGTGGGGGTCCGCCGCCAGTCGGCTGTACCGCGATGTGGTGCCTGGATACCGTAGGTCGTTCCACCTCTTCCTGATGTCCTCCCTATTTCTTGGGTGCTGTCCCACAGCGTTGACCCTGTCGACTATTCTTTGCCATAGCTCCATCTTCCTGGCTATTGATGTGTGCTGTACCTGTGATCCAAATAGCTGTGGCTCTACCCGGAGGATTTCCTCGACCATGACCCTGAGCTCCTCCTCGGAGAAGCGGGGGTGTCTTTGGCGTGCCATGGGGTGGTGTGTGTGATGTGTGGGGTGGTGTATGTGTTGATGAGTGTGGTGAGTGTAGTGGTATGTGGTGTTTTGTGCACGGGTGTTGTGTGGGTGATGGTGTAGTGTGCCTCTGTGTGATGGGGTTCTCTATTCTGTGCTGTCTCTCTCTGGCCTTCTCTCAGAAATTGTGGTCGTAGAGGTTTGTGTGTGATGTGGGTGTGTGTTTTATATTGTATTGGGTGTGTGGGAGTGGTGTGTGTATGTGTATCAGGTGTGTGTATTTCGAAATGTCCAATGTGGCGGTGTTTTGGAGCTGTGTGTGTATTTTGAGCGCATCGGTGTGTACCGCCAATGGAATACCGCAGTTGAAAGACCGCCGTGTGGATTTGTGGATCGTAATAGCATGGGCGTGTTTCTGTTGGCGTGGAGGATTTGTTTCCACATGTTTATCGCTGACCTTTGGTGTGGCAGTGTTGTGTGGGTGTCTGAATTTCGGCGGACTCCGAGATGTGTGTCATAATAGCTGTGGCGGTCTACCGCGGTGGTGTATTGGCGGTCTTCTGCACGGCAGTGAGCGCCTTATACCGCCAAGGTCGTAATGACCCCCTATGTCTCTTAGAGTCTAAAAAATAATCATGACCAACATGTTTCTGCCCTCTCTGTATGCTGGAAGGTCAGGGGCATTGTCAGGGTCTAGGATCCCCAGAGCACAGCTGCTAATGGGTGTGCTCACTAAGTGAAATAAAGGAGGTATGAAAGCCTACCTGAACAGTTGGTTCATTATTTGGGTAGGTCCTAAAAATAGAGGTGATTAGCCTCTGGTCTGGGTCATTCCGGGGGGGGGTTCCCTTGTAGTCACACTCACTCAAAAGGGAATACCCGGTGGGAGTACCTACATTCCGGTGCCCAACTACTCTGCTGCAGCCAGCCCACTCCAGAACCAGTGGGTATGATACCCACTTGCAAGACTGCGGCCCATCACTCCCCAGGATCACGCACAGGGCATTTTGCCCCCTCCAGAAACAGTGGGTAAGACACCCACATGCCCATCACTCCCCCGGATCAAACACAGGGCATGTTGCCCCCTCCAGAACCAGTGGGTATGACACCCACCTGAGAGACTGTGGCATATCACTCCCTAGGATCAAGCACAGGGTATGTTGCCCTCTCCACAACCAGTGGGTATGACACCCACCTGAGAGACTGTGGCCCATCACTCCCCAGGATCAAGCACAGGGCATGTTGCCCTCTCCAGAACCAGTGGGTAGGACACCCACATGTGAGACTGTAACCTTGCACTCCACAGGACCAAGCATGTTGCCACTTCCAGAACCAGTGGTCTTGTTACATCTCATGGCTTAGGTGCCCCGTCCCCAGTCCCCCTGAGGTGCCTGCCTATTTACCAACTGATGCCCCTGCAGTGTTTCCTTTGTGTTGAAGCAGGTGACATGTGTGGCCTTGGACTTTGGCCTGTGGCCATGTGGCCTACGCAGATTGTGGACTTGGCTGTGTCCCTTTTTCTGTACACATGTATATATCTATTGTCTTGCCTAACTTATTTTTTATGCTGTGTTGATCTCATTACATTCACTTTTGTAAAATTGTTTTGTCCTTGCATTATTCATCCGAGTTACGGGGTACAATTGTTTTTGTAATGCAGCTGGTTGTGCGCATGGTGTGTGTGGGGGGTGAGTGTTGCACGTGTGTGTGCTACTGTCATTTTTGACCCCCCCCTTGTGTGCTAGGCGGCTGTACTCACCGTTGTCATCTTCAACGGCATTGGTGTTTGTGGTGG
Organism: Pleurodeles waltl; assembly: GCF_031143425.1. Taxonomy (NCBI): domain Eukaryota; kingdom Metazoa; phylum Chordata; class Amphibia; order Caudata; family Salamandridae; genus Pleurodeles; species Pleurodeles waltl. The sequence continues at coordinate 492,947,791 of NC_090436.1, forward strand.
AGTAGAAAGTAGAAGATCTTGGGGAGGACATGCAGTTCAGGTTCTATGTGTGCGTGGTTCTTCCCTGTGTCTCCATTGGTGAGTCCTTTCCCTTCTGAGCTCAGTTTCCGTCAGGCTTTTGATGTCAGTGGTACCGCCCCAGAAAAGGCGGCGGTTTCAAGGGTCTTAATATAGTGGGCTGAACATTGACTTCCGCCTGGCTGTAGGCAGCTACCGCCGTGGTGGCTGTTGTTTCTACCCTGGCTGTCGATGTGGTACATTGGCTGTCTTTCGGAGATCTTTTCCGCCATTGTCATAATTTGGCTGTAGTTACCGCCGGCCTGTTGGCGTTATTACTGCCACTTTAACACCAACCGCCAGGGTCGTAATGAGGGCCTAAATATTTTGCCTGTGGTATGTGGTTGCTGTGGCTGAGATCAGCCTGGGGAGGAGGTCTGAGGGCCAGGCATGGCAGCCAACCCCTGTTGCACATGGCCATGCACAGCATGGGGTTAGGTGGTTATATTGATTGATCCCAGGGGCTGGCTACAGGCCAGGCCTTGCAACCAACCCCTCTGTGCACGGTCAAAAGCCTTGAGCAGCACAGGGTTGGCTGGTTATGGGGTTTCCTGAAGGTGTTGTGGGCAACCCCCACTGCACAAGGCCGAAGGATGTGCACAGCGCGGGTCAGGTGGTTATGAGGGCTGGCCAAAGTCCATGCATGGTAGTGGTTGGATGAATTTATAGGAATGAAAATTACTTTATGTTCAAAAAAACATGGAAATTCAATGAAAAAATAACAAAGGTTACAGGGGCATTGTAGTTAGGAAATAGAATTAAAAAAACATAAACATTCACTGAAAAAAACAATGGTTACAGGGAGATCATAGTTATGCTCACATTTCACATGTACAAAACCAGTGACGTTCAGCAGTTATAGTTACCTCAGCTAACTGTAGCGTGCACTTCTGTAATGCACTTGTTATGATCTCACATTTGACATGTTCAGTGATGTCACTGATGGCATCACTGATGATATCATCCCCCAAAAAAAGCTCAAACATCCACCTATACTCCTATACAAACAATTGTATATCTGCACACAGAACTACTCACATACTTATTCATACACACATAAGACTACTGACAGACACACACTCACTCACCCACACAGTCACTAACACAACAATTCAGTCACCTTACATTACTAACTCAGCTATTCATACCCCTACACAGCTACTCACATACCCACTCTCGCACTCATATAGCTACTCAGACACCAACTCATGCACATGTAGAACCACTCACAAAAACAAATAACATACACACACAGCCACTAACATACCCACTCACTCACCCATGCAAGCAGTCTCACACACACAGCTATCTTGTCACAGACACAGCCACTCACTCTGTGTTACAGACACTTACACACAAAGTAACTCACTTTCAACAACTACAACTGTCAGTCACTCATCCCTACAATCACTGACACACCCATGCAGACACTAACACACCAACTTACTTACTTAGAATTACTAACACACTCACTTACTCTCTCATACAGTCACTGATACAGCTGGTAACTTATGTATATAGTCACTCATATACCCACTTGTGCAGGAATAGGAACGGTGGAGCAGGGTTTGAACCTAAGCATCATAATTGGGAAGTACACAAGGACCAGAGAGAGTAATTTGTATTTGGCTTTTATGGATTTATCTTCAGCATTTGATTGCGTACTACATGAGAAGTTATGGGATATTCTAAGCAGAATGGGGGTAGATTTATCAATAATTCAGTTCATACGGGACCTCTATACAGGGTGCAAAGCAAGAGTGAGGTATGGGACAAGAGGGAAATGCAATATGGCCCTTTAGCATATATAGAGGAGTCCGCCAAGGTTGCGTACTCGCCCCGCTCTTGTTTGCACTATACATAAATAATTTAGAATCCGAACTTACAACTAGATGTAAAGATCTTCCTCAAATAGGCAATCGTGCCATTTCGGTATTACTCTACGCAGATGATGCAGTTCTTATGGTCAGGACACCATTAGCCCTTCAAAAACTTTTAACTGCCTGCATAATATTTATGACAGACTTGGGCCTCTCCGTCAATCACTCCAAAACTTTCATAATGAATTGTGGTAGGAAACAGGGCAAGATCAAAAACATTACTACCCACGAGGGGAAGGTCGACATAGCTCGAACATTTTCATACTTGGGCATAATGTTTGATAAAAAGGGTACCTGGGCACACTATATGAAAACGAAAAAGGACCAGATTATCAAGACAACGGCGGCGCTGAAAATCTTCTCAAAAAAGCTAGGAGGGATTACCCCGCCGAACGTGGTAAAAATTTATAAAGCCAAGTGTATTCCGTCCGCAATGTATGGATCAGGTATTTGGGGATATATTAATTGTAAACCAATCCAGAAGGTGGAAAATGACTTCCTTAGACACCTGTTATTGGTACCAAACGGTACATCATCGTATATAATCCACACAGAGTTAGGGGTCTCGTTTTTATCTGATCTGATAAGGATACTGCCACTGTTATTATGGCATAATGTTTGGACCTCTGAACACACTGGATTAAACAAAATCATCTTATCTGATTGTATTTCCCTAACATATTCGTTAAGAGTCCCCTGGTTGAGATATATTAAGACCTTTTTTGAAGACATGGGTAGTAAAGAATACTACACAAATCCGGACTCATTGGAATACATTACTGGGAAGGAATTGAGGGTTTTAACATTGAAGTATCTAGAAGAATGTCGATGGGAAGCGGAATCAAAAAAGCCCAGTATATGGTCTAACCAATTAATTCTGTCCGTGGAGGGTATGCAGCCTTATTTAGCAAATGTGGTAAATCCTCGGAATCACTTTGTTCTCACAAGACTAAGGTTAGATACCTTCCACCATTTAGTAACCTTCCCGACTATGAATGATTGAAGCCCAATCTTGAGGGTATGTCCTTCTGATGCAACATCATTACAGTCTACGATTCATGTGGTTTTGTTCTGCAAATTTTATATAAAACAGAGAAAGACCCTCTTAGTTCCTCTTTTAAGATCGATTAACTTGCGTCAGTCCCGTAGTGCGTATATCAGCATACAGGTTTTATCCTCTATTGAAATGTGTGGAACCTTGGCAAATTTTTTATGTTCGGTACTAGCTGCAAGAAGGTCTATGGGGGCATTGGTGTAAATTTAAATGAGGTCATATAGCAATGCGCGAACTGAATATTGACTCATATGTATTTTTATTTCTGTCATTTATATTTATATTTTTACACTTTTTATCTATTTATTGTGTCATTATATACAGATGTGTTTTAATTTATACGTTTATGACTTGCTGAAAGTCGAATAAAGTTTTTGTACTACTACTACTACCCACTTAGTCATCCATACAGTCAATGACTCACCCACTCATTCGCCAATACAGTCACTAACACATCCACTAACTAATCTATACAACCACTCACACACCCATTCACTCACCCATGCAACTCATACACCAACTCACTCACCTGTGCATGCACTGACACTCAGTGAGTAACTGACATAGGTACTCACACATCCATTCACTCTCCCATAAAGTCACTGACACATCCACACACTTATGCAAAATCTTAGTTATACATCCACTCACTCACTCGTGCAGGCATTGACACACCCACGCTTTCACTGATACAGTCACAACACACTTCTTCACTCACTGACACAAGCAAACACACATCCAGACACCTGTACAGCCACTCTCACATCTATACTACCACTCACACTCACTGGATGATGTAATCAGTGATGTCACGAGTGTTGTTATTTAAGATGTCATGAGTGATGTCATCAGTGATATCACTGACCATGTCATGAGTGATGTAATATGTGAGGTCATAAGCAGTGCATTACGGGGTGCAAATTATAATTAGCTTAGATAACTATAACTGTTGAATTTCACTGGCTTTGTATGTGTGAAATGTGAGTCTACTTGTAACGTCCGTGTAACATTTGGGTTTTTAGTTAGGAAATAGAATTTTTTTAAAACATAGAAATTCACTAAGAAGATCAAAGGTCAAAGAGACGTTAAAGTTAGGCTCAAATTTTTAAAGTACGAAACCACAGAAATTCACCAGTTATAGTTAATTACCACAGGTAACTATAACTCGTTCCCTGAGGTAACTATATCTTGCACCCCCCCCATACACAGTTTTTTATCAGAATTATTACGGCAAATGTTACATTCATATTATCAATGATGCTATCAAAAAAAGTCATGAGTGCTGTAATTTGTTGTTTAATTAGCAGTGCACAGCAAGGGTGTGACTTATAGGTACCTTAGGGCACGAGTTATAATTAGAATACCTATGCTTTCTGTGGTTTCTTTCTATGGTTTCTTTAACCTACAATATTACTCAAGCCGAGTCCCAAGATGGATGCCAACATTTCCTGGCTTGAAGTGTCGGCAACGAATCAGAGCTGTGGATTTCATTGCACAAGCTTGTCTTTGTTTACGAATACTTCGTGGCCAGAGATATAAATTTGAATTTCCCTAAATTTCTCAAAAACTACTGAACGGATATACTCCAAAAAAGCAAAAGCATTATCTGCGTACCAACAGCTAGCTTTCTGTCAAATTTGGTGTAATTCCGCTCAGTCGTTCAGCCTGTACTCGTGTCTAAAGAATCCCATTGAAATTAACATGGCAACCACAACATTCTTTTAGCTCCATTTTTCCTGGCCCCCATTTGATAGATCACTCAGAAACTTTCCATGTGCAACAGCAAAGACGGCAACACTTTTTTTGCAAAATTGTGTGGCGATTCGTCAAATGGTGCCAAAGATATAATTAAGGAAAAAGTGATTTTTTTATGGAACTGTAGTCCTAACTATAACTACCAGTCGGCAGTGTATATATTGCTATTTGGGACTTGTATTTTTGGCTACCAAATCATTTGACTGATGATTGATAAGCACTGGCTGAGATCACACCTGCTTGTATTTTCCTGTGAGCAAGGCATTACATGCTGAAACGTGTTCGGATTTATAGCTACGGCTCTGAGGTTGCATAAACACATGGCTTTTACTGTGGATTGGTGCCTCAACTGTTGTTTTGTGTGGATATGTATTTCAGAGTGATGCTTTACCCCGTGCCGTGGCCACTTTGCAGGGTCTGTGGCCCTGTAACAAAGCAATTTGGAAACAGAATATATATAGATATGATTTGGGCACAGCATTTATTACACCTATATATATATATATATATGTGTGTGTGTGTAATAAATGCTGTCCCAAAATTTCCTCATTTTATCCACCTATTGGGGCTTGTGCGAGTCACAGGTGCGGGGTCCCCCTAATTATAAAACAAAGTATTGCCTCACCCTTCTCAAACACCAAACTCACACTCCAAAACTGAGTTTTCCAGAAGATATTTACTCTGGCAATGCATTTCGATTTTAAGGATCTTCTTTAAAGTCAACAACCCATTTTGTGCTTAATCTCCTTTCAAAACTTTCATGATATCAAGGGAAAGGACATATAAAAATATTTCCATAATTCCCAGCATTCTAGTGGTTGACAGGCTGACTGTTGGGACGCCAGCCCGGTGGAGAGCAGATCGCCGCAGAGCTGGCGGTCTCCCACCCCAGGCCGATTTAAAGGTTTCCCCTGGGTTTGCAGGCCGAAACCTCAGAAATCTGAGATTTCCACCAGTCAGCCCATTGGAAACAGTGTGGCAGCATTGGCCACGGCTCTTCATGAAGCAGAGGCCAATGGCGCCGCAAAGAAGGTGCTCCCACCATTTCCAGAATACACAATATCTGCTGTAGCAGACAATGTGCATTCCGAGGGTACTGGCCAAGGGGGCCCCTGCACTGCCCATGACATAGTCGTAGGCAGTGCAAGGGCCCCCCTGTGGCCCCTGCACTAACTTTCCACCAGCCATTTCTTGGCATGGTAAACAAACTTAATAACAATGCTATTTGGCTATTCAGCTCCACATTATTTTTGTTCTCTGCATACATATTGTTTGAAAGTAGATTATTGGTAAGGGCAGGTAAGTACCTACACTTAGCAATAGGCTGCTAACCCCTTCTAGATCTAGTCACGGCTCAATAAATTAATCTCAACTGAACCCTTGGTAGCCTGAGAATGAGCAACAAGGCCTAACTTAGGAGACAGGCGTGTAAAGCATTTAAAAATCACGAAACAATAAATGCATAAAATAAAAAACACAATAAAAATACACCACCATTTTATAACAATATAGTAATATTGTATCTTTGAAATGACACCAAAATGATTAGAATCAGATAAGGGGAACCGGAGATATACATTTTGAAAGAAATAATGTTTTCTAGTGCACAGAAACTAAAAGCGCCACTCGGGTCATCTGGTCAGACTAGACCGGTACAATGTTTGAGGCCAACCGTGATGGAGCCCTGCTCTGCTACAGCAAGTGGGAGTGCTCGGTCAAAAGTTTAGCTTCGGACTTAGGCACTCATTTTGACCCTGGTGGTCTTTTGACCGCTAGGGTTAATGTTGCGGTATCACTGCCAACAGGCTGGCGGTGTATACCACCACATTATGAGTGTGGCAGGTTGGCCGCAGCCAACCAGCCTCATTACCACTCATTGGCCGGAGATGTGCATCTCCAACCCAGCGGTCCACACATGACCGCCAGAGGTATAAGGAGCCGGGCAACTGCCATGGTTTTTGTGGTGGTTCCACCGCCACAAAAACCATGTTGATAGGGCTACTGGTGAGAGGGAATTACTTCCCAGTCACCGGTAGAAGGCTCCCTCACCATCCCCCAGCAATCACCTAACTACCCCACCCACAGCCCCCTGGAATAACAGCGCCCCACAACCCACCACCCCCCAACCCCACCTCCCCTAGATTCACACTTATACATTGATTACAAATTAGAAATTATATATACATGAGTACCACTTGTATTTAAAATCTCCTAAAGATCTCCTTGCAAAATCCCTTTTGTCATCAGTGTTGTCAGAGTTAATAAATATGTCTAAACGATAAAATCTTCCCATCTTATTTTTCTTATTTCATCAAGCGATCCAAACTTATAATATTCCCAAAGAAATTGTCTGTTTTTAACAAAATGCTTGATAATAATCCTAATCATATCTTATTAACACAGCAGTATATTAAATTTATATTCAGGTGTATACTAAGTATTAACACACTTTGGCCCTCATTCTGACCCTGGCGGATACAATCCGCCAGGGCCAACGGGCGCGGGAGCACCGCCGACAGGCCGGCGGTGCCCCTAAGGGCATTCTGACCGCGGCGCTAACGCCGCGGTCAGACAGGGAAAACTGGCGGTCTCCCGCCAGTTTCCCGCTGCCCTGGGGAATCCTCCATGGCGGCGCAGCATGCTGCGCCGCCATGGGGATTCCGACCCCCTTCCCGCCGGCCTGGCTCTAGCGGTTCTTACCGCCAGAACCTGGCCGGCGGGAACGGGCGTCTTGGGGCCCCTGGGGGCCCCTGCAGTGCCCATGCCCATGGCATGGGCACTGCAGGGGCCCCCTAACAGGGCCCAACTAGGCTTTTCAGTGTCTGCGATGCAGACACTGAAAAGCGCGACGGGTGCTGCTGCACCCGTCGCACGCCTTCCACTCCGCCGGCTCGATTCCGAGCCGGCTTCCTTGTGGAAGGCGCTTTCCCGCTGGGCCGGCGGGCGATCTGAATCAGATCGCCCGCCGGCCCAGCGGGAAAGTCAGAATACCCCTCGCGGTCTATTGACCGCGGGGCGGTATTCAGGCGGCTTCCGACGGGCGGGCGGCAACCGCCGCCCGCCTAGGCCGGAATGACCACCTTTGTCTCATATAATAGCCAGATCCAGCTCACATCCTGGCGTAACCCTATTCTCACCTATTTGTTCCCAAAACTTCAAAGGAACAACCTCTGAGCCACCCTCGTGTGAAGCGTCTCCTCAATTCATCGGCAAACCTGGCCCGCCTCCATCGGCCTACTTTTGTATTGTCAGGCATCCAATCCAGTGCTAACCTCTTCAGGAAACGAATCAAGAGTCCCCTAATGGATATAATATGTAAATGGCTGCCATCTTATAATGGTAAAATATATCTTGTCTTACCCCACTTTTCATACATTCATTGTCCAACAATTTGCCATGCCGTATTGGCATAATTAGCATAACCTGATCAAATTTGATCATTAAATTCCTTAACATTATCATGCTATCATATATACAATAGCAATGGACGTATCACCCGGTGTGTTCCTAATCATATACACCTGTTCTAAAAAACACCCGATGTTAGCCGCTGTACCAACCTCATGTATGGCGTAAACTCATCCACACGCTGTCGCGTTTCCCACACAATCTCATTTATCTAGGCTCCATCTCAAATTTTTGCAAGAAAAACATAGTAAGGAACTTTAATGTAGAGGAAGTATATGTGCGGCTGCCATCTTGTAATGAGTGTGCACAACTTCCACCCGATTTCTGCGACTATGTTGCTAAAATGAATTGGCATTATGTATCCCAACTTAACAAAGATTGTAATTTCTTGTCAGCGAGACCGGATCCTCAGGGTTTGCGCCTGTTCCCAATATGTCCACCTCTTGGCAGCTCCAAACTCCACTAGCCGTTATAGCACAGAGTTAAAGAATGGCCAAGTGGGGGATGGGTTTTAGGTTGGGAACAGCGGGGAAGGAGACCTGTGGAAGCAAGAGTTAGGAACACAATAGCAAAGTTATTCACATTATTCTTCATCACATTTGTTAATAAATACCTATACTTTGATACCATGAGAGATCAAAAGCTTTCCAATAACATAACTTTTTAGTTCTGGATACCTGGAAGTAAAAGAAGGATTACACAAACGTTCATTTAAGCATTTCCAGAATAACACCTTATGCACTGACCATTGAACTCTCTCAAGTTAGTTCTTGGAATAGTAACTATGGCATGACAAAAGTAAATTAACACATTAATTCCCAAAACATGAACAGCGAAAGATTTATGAATAATACTGTATAGTTACACTCTGTTTTGATTTGAGTTTCAGGATTCAATTGCCCAGAAATTACTATGCATCTTATTGCTAAACTATAAATCAAGATTCCAATGCCAGGAAATGATCGCGTATTCTGCCGATCTGAACTGCAAGGGTTAATTGCCAAGAATGAATCGCACACAATGCTGCTGATTCAACCATCAAGATTCAAATGTCAGGAAATGATCGTGCGCTCTGCCGATCTGAACTGCAAGGGTTAAATGCCAAGAATGAATTGCGCACACTGCTACCGATTCAACCATCAAGATTTAAATGTCAGGAAATTATCGTGCGCTCTGCCGATCTAAACTGCAAGGATTAAATACCAAGAATGAATCGCGCACGCTGCTACCAATTCAACCATCAAGATTTAAATGTCAGGAAATGATTGCGCGCTCTGCTGATCTGAACTGCAAGGATTAAATATCAAGAATGAATCGTGCACACTGCTGCCGATTCAACCATCAAGATTCAAATGCCAGGAGATGATCGCACACTCTGCCGATCAGAACTGCAAGAGTTAAATACCAAGAGTGAATCGCGCACACTGCTGCCGATTCAACCATCAAGATTCAAATGCCAGAAAATGATCGCGCACTCTGCCGTTCTGAAATGCAAGGGAAAGGCCAAGAATGATTTGCGCACACTGCTGCTGATTCAATCATCAAGATTCAAATGCCAGAAAATGATCGCGCACTCTGCCGATCTGAAATGCAAGGTTTAAAGGCCAAGAATGAATCGTGCACACTGCTGCCGATTCAACCATCAAGATTCAAATGCCAGGAGATGATCGCGCACTCTGCCGATCAGAACTGCAAGAGTTAAATACCAAGAATGAATCACGCACACTGCTGCCGATTCAACCATCAAGATTCAAATGCCAGAAAATGATCGCGCACTCTGCCGTTCTGAAATGCAAGGGAAAGGCCAAGAATGATTCGCGCACACTGCTGCTGATTCAACCATCAAGATTCAAATGCCAGAAAATGATCGCGCACTCTGCCGATCTGAAATGCAAGGTTTAAAGGCAAAGAATGAATTGTGCACACTGCTGCTGATTCAACCATCAAGATTCAAATGCCAGAAAATGATCACACACTCTACCTATCTGAAATGCAAGGGTTAAAGGCCAAGAATGAATTGCACACACTGCCACGGATTCAACCATTAAGATTCAAATGCCAGGAAACAATCGCACACGCGATTTAATCCAAAGACCAAAACTCAAAATATCTCAAGAAACGGAGTCGGGGGCCTAACCCGACCTCCGCCTTACCGCCCGGCTTGAGGATCATCAAGGTAATGAGGACAGGGCCTGGAAATGTCCTAGTAGGCCTCCAGAACAGGAGCCCTGGAAACTGCTGCTGCTCTGCACCGGGACTTCTGAAAAGTGAGCATGCGGAACTGGGCTGGGTTCCTTAAATATACCCAAGCCCCGCCCACTGCCACACCCAGCCACACCTAGTCAGGCTGCAGGAAAGGCTTGAAAATGAACAATACATTGCAAACAGTATTAAAGACATATCAATATAAATACCTGCAATGCAAAAAGTTAATATGCAATATCAGCACACAATGCATGAATTATTACATTGCACAAGTTTTGTTTCTCTGTATTATGTTGCCTGTAGAGCACGCATTGTCCTGGTGTTGACATTTCTATCAAACACTACTCCAGAAAGTGTCAGATACACATAAATGGCCAATTATAAGAAAGTATAAAGATGTTAAAAACGGTCAAATGATAACTCATTTGAACAAAATGATGTCAACCTAAAGTGCTATTCATGCATAGTGTAAAAGATGGGATAAACAACAGACATTAGTGTTAAAATATTAGAAATGTTCAAACAATAAATCATTTGAGTAAAAAGATGTTAATCCAGAATGCCATTCATGCAGAATGTAAAGCTTGGAACAACTAACAAACATTGGTTTTCAGGTTAGTAATGACAAATCATCAGAGGATATAGTGTATGTAACATATGAATAATAAAAATAAACCCATATCCTATGTTATATCTATGTCATAAAAAACATATCATGAATCAACAGTACATTCAATACTGTAATATCAAAATCATTGTTATATGCAATTTGAATAAAAGTTGTCTCATCATCAACAATACATTGCTCTTTTCCACATATGTTAGTGAAGACAGTTAAACCAACCACATCATATATCTGAATGTAATTATTGTACAAGTAACTATAGGAAATGGTACATCTCATTATCAATGTTCATACCTAGTTCCACGTTTTTCAATCTAATTATCCATCTTGCCATGTTTTTTCTTAATTACAAAATGCGATTCCTCCCCTAGGGTTAGCTATGGTATGGCTGATCCCCATGTATTTAATCCGTGGGGTATCTGATATTGGATGTTCTTTGGCAATATGCTGTATCACTATGATGATGAATCACTATTTCTCAATGAAGGCTTATGTTTTTGTATCCTTTTTTTTAGTGCCTGAATTGTACTGCCCACATAGACTTTGCCACATTCACAGAGTAGAATATAAACCACACATTTTGTATTACAGTTGATAAAGGTTTTTATTTTATACGTGTTGCTACCATTGAAGATAAAACTAAAGGTCCAATGCTGCACATATTACAGCAACCACATTTATAGAAGCCACATGGTCGTGCGGGCAACAATGTTTCCCTGTTCTCTTTTAAAGGGGGGAGGTAACTTTTGCAAACCATATCCTTAATCGTTCTTCCTCTTTTGTGTATCATCTTCGGTTTGTGAGGAATGACATGAGATAGAGTGTCATCTGTACATAGAATATTCCAATGCATATGTAGCATTTTGTAAATGTCATCTCTATTGTTGCTGAAAGGTGTGCAAAAGGTGACCGAATTGTATGATAATTACTTTTTGTGTTTCCTTTGTTTGTTTAATAACGATTTTCTAGGTATTCAATTGATCCTCTGTATGGCTGCTGACAATTTTTCTAGTGTATCCTATTTGTAGAAATCTATTTTCCAAACAGTCTAACTCCACTTCACATATATCTATTTCATTTCTTTTTATCCTAGTGATCTCTCCATACAGTATAGCTGCCAGTTGAGTATTAGGATGAGAACTATTTGCATGTAGTAATGCATTACATGCAGTAGACTTACCATAAATTCTTGTCTGTACTGTGCTACCTTAAATGGTAAGCTGTATGTCCAAAAAGCAGATAGTATCCTTGCTATATTCAAAAGTCATTTGTAAGTTAAAATCATTTGCATTAAGGTAGGTACAAAACTCGAATAATAGAGATTCAGGTCCCGTCCATATTACTAAGATGTCATCAATGTATCTCCCCAGAAGAATATATGTTCTGTTAAATGCGAAGGACCCTTTTTCCAAAAATGTGTTTGTTCATAGAAAGCCATGTACAAGTTTGCATATGATGGTGAAAAAACAGGATCCCATAGCTACTCCCTGGGCTTGTCGATTCCAATCTTCCTCATGTTTAAATACAATATTGTCCAGTATGACTTCAATCATATTGATCAACATGTTCGTATGTTCTATGTGGGAGGCTGATCGATTCGAAAGAAAGTGACGGACAGCTTCCAATCCTCTAGTTTTAGGTATACAGATGTACAGTGAACTAACATCCAATGTTACCCATGTAATTTCTGATGAGCAGATCAAGGACCAGCTCCAGACCAATATTGACAGTGCCCTCTATTAAGTCCTTTTTTAAATTTTTCCATTTTGGTAGGAGAGAGGGGGGAGGGTTTTAGGATGGACTTTAGACTTTTCAATGGACTTTTTGGGGACAGGGTTATCATTTGTTTAGGGAGAAGAGTAGGACTTTTGGCGGGTTTTCTGTTTATAAATAATTAAAGGGGATATTTATTTTACTTCATTTGTGCCTCAAATCTTTACTTTGGTGTCAGTTTGCACTGCTGTTTTAAAATGTAGCCTGTTTTAATCTGCTAAAACAAAGTGTATGCCATTTACTCATACCCTTGCTCTATTGCCTTCTGACACTATATATCGACCACTAGGGGATGATTGCCTTGCCTATTTTGCCTGCAAAAACCGAGTACACACAGACAACATCTTCTTCAGTAAGAGTTAATTACTAACTAAAAAGTTCACTTCAATCCACAATTCTTCTCTTAACTGAACAGATGAAGCGAGTGAGTCTTCTTACTACGTTTTTTTTTCTAAGATGGTATCTTTAGGGGTGCTAGGGGTAGTAGTTGTAGCAGGCTAGTGTGCTAACAAGGAAGACAGAAGGTGCCACTTCCACCTATGCAAAGTCCAACTGCAGGATTAATCAAAGGGTAATCCATCACTGTGAACTAGATTGAAAGAAAACAGCAAGGAAGTGGGACATATACTGTAATTTTAGGAAGACTGAGACCAGACTACCACAATGACATCAATAGACACACAGCAAAGAAGACAATATGGTAATACAATCTCGCAACATCAATTTATTCTCAGAAATGATGAGGAGTTATGAAACTAAACATAGGAAATGAAATCATGTGGTCAGGAGAAGTGGGGTCAGACTCTAGAGTGGCTGGACCCGGTTGAGCGTTTAATGACATAACATACAAGGCATGAATGATGATGTTGATAGGACTGGTGTGGAATATTGCTCAGGTAATAAAAGGTTAGACGGTCATGTAGTGACTTGGTGTCGCTTTCACCACACCTTCTTTAGCTGCTTCTCTAGTATATTCAATAGTGGGATAGCTTGGCCCATTGTTCTGTCCTCCTTGCTAACTTCCTGCATGAAAACTTCAAAAGAGAACAGCATCTGTGTGAGGCATGTGACTAGGCCCCATTTGTCTGCACCCCTGGTCATAGCTTTTCACAATTGCATCCCCTCCTTTTTTAACAACATAGTCATTGATACGTTTGTACTGCTCAAACAGACGTTCCGACATATAATAGGTTGAGCTCCAACGCATTGGCACCTCTTGTATCACAGTTTTAACTGGTACTCTGTTATCACGCTGAATAATCCACAAATATTTCTGGGTTTTAAAAGAATGGCTGTAAATGAGTGCAGATGCATCTACTGTTGGTCAGTATGTTGCTGACTATGTCTTCTTTTTAACAAAGTCTTGCACAACCAGGTTGATGCAGTGCACCAAACACAGGACCCTGAAATAGCCACCGTTTGCCATGGCCTTGACTATGTTACTGCCATTGTTGGTGGAAACAAATCCAATTTGAAGACCTCTGGATCAGAGCCATTCAGACACCTTGCTATTAAATTCTTCCAAGATGTTTGTAGTTGTATGTGATTTTTTTAATGGTGAACATGGCTAATGTTGCATGCCGCCGAACACGCTTAAAACTTTCTTCATGGTCAAGACTTTGTTTTACCCCTACAAAAGAGATCCAATGTTCAGTGATGCACATGTAATCAGTTGCCTGACAACTGGCCCACATTTCTGTAGTCAGGTGCCACAAAGCTTGTTCAACCAACTACAACACATCATGATGCAGTACTGGAACAGCAACTATGGCAAAATAGGTCCAACTTGGAACCTTCCATTTTGGGCAGATGGCTGCAACAAAACTCTAAGCACCGAATTAGTGTCATTTTTTTTAACTCTAATTCGGTGCAAAACTAACTCCATATTTATACTTTGGTGCTAGACCCCTCTAGCACCAAATTTATGGAGTTAAAGTCATTTTTTGAAAGTGGAGACCTACTTTGCCTTAATGAGATGCAAGGTAGGCGTTCCCGTGCAAAAAATGACTCTATGGCCTTAACGCCATATTTAGGGGCATATTTATACTCTGCGGCATATTTATACTCTGTTTGCACCGAATTAGTGTCATTTCTTTTTACTCTAATTCAGTGCAAAACTAACTCCATATTTATACTTTGGTGCTAGACCCATCTTGCACCAAGGCCCTGATTTAAACTTTTTTTGCACCGCATTAACGTCATTTTATTACACAAAAGTGGCGCAAACTTACAAAATATTGGCCCTTATTTATACTTATTGCTGCAAAACTGCACTAACTCAGTTTTGCACCAAAAAGTTTAGCACCGGCTTGCACCATTTCTGTGCACCAGCCGGGCACCATATTTATGGAATGGTGCAAGCCGGTGCAAAGGGTAGGCTAGAGTTTAAAAAAATGACTTTAGTCGGGTGGGGCTGGCAGTATAGAAGAAGAGGGTTTAGCACCAAAAAATGGCTTTAGGCAGGTTAGAGTAAAAAAAAAATGACTCTAACCAGATTAGCAACATTTTATGGTGCTAAACCTACCATGCCACATGACTCCTGCCTTAGAAAAGGCAGGAGTCATGCCCACCACCCCAGTGGCCAGCACAGAGGACAGGGGTCCCCTGGGCATGGCCATTGCACCCGGTGCCATGTATGGGGGCCCATTACAGGGCCCCCTATGGCACTTTCAAAAATAAAATGCACTTACCTGTACTTACCTGGGATGGGGTCCCCCATCCTTGCAGTCCCTCTAGTGTGGGTGGGGGTGCCCCTAGGGCCTAGGGAGGGCACCTCTGGGCTTATTCCATGGTGTTCCACCATGGAAATAGGGCCACAGGTCCCCTAACACCTGCCCTGACCCAGGTCTTAAAAAATGGGGCAAAGCAAGCTTTGCCCCATTTTTTGACCCCTCCTCCCTCCCTTGCACCAGTTTTACATGGGAGTATAAATATGGTGTTAAGGCCATAGAGTCATTTTTTTGCACGGGAACGCCTACCTTGCATCTCATTAAGGCAAGGTAGGTTTCCACTTCCAAAAAATGACTTTAACTCCATAAATTTGGTGCTAGACGGGTCTAGCACCAAAGTATAAATATGGAGTTAGTTTTGCACTGAATTAGAGTTTAAAAAAATGACGCTCATTCAGTGCAAACAGAGTATAAATATGCCCCTTAGCGTGAAAAAATGATGCTAATCTGGTCAGAATCATTTATTTTTACTCAAAACTGCCTAATGTCATTTTTTTTTAAGCTAGCCTACCCTTTGCACCGGCTTGCACCATTCCATAAATATGGTGCCCAGCTGGTGCTAAAAAATGGTGCAAGCCGGTGCAAAACTTTTGGGGGCAAAACTGCCTTAGTGCAGTTTTGCACCAAAAAGTATAAATAAGGCCCTAAGTATCCCACTCATTCCACAAAATTAAAAGGGAGGAGGTCTGAGGCTAATATTTTTACCAGTTTCCCATTGTACAAGCGTACCTTTGGGTGACGGTGGACGTAAGGTCCCTCTTGCCTAAACATGCTTGTAATAGTAGCCTAGATTTTCTTCTTTTCTGGGGCCACTGGCGCAAGTGACTTTCGGAAAGTAGTAAGTGGTGATAGACTCAATGTGCATCATGGGGCAGTTACTATATGCCATTGTGTCTCACTCTCCATCTGACTCTGAGTCTTCTTGTGCCATTGTGAGGTCACTGAGGTGGGTGATTATGGCACATTTGGCTGAATTTAGTGGCATCTGAAATAGAAAATCTACTCCAGAAATGAGTTTGGGCATGCAAGTGGCACTGTTGTGGCCACTGACATGGCCATAAGCAGTGCAAGAGAACATGAAGTCTTCTGTGCTTGCGAGCTGCCCAGAAGTATCATGGTGCTCACAAGAGAGTGCCATAACCCAATCTCACGAGTGTGAATTAACTCCGCTCTACACCTGAGTGCAGAATGCATGAACTCTGCACTACTCCGTGTTGCACTGCGTGCCTAAATTCCACAAACTGCGCCACAGAGCAGAGTTCTACACCCAGGCCTACATTATATTAGTGTTATTGATTCTCCAAAGTAGCTGTGATGTGGTGCAGCACTTCTTCAAGGTTGCAAGGCCAACCTTGCTAATTTTAAAAGGTAAATAAAGAAATGCCTACTACTTTTCTTGACAAGCTTGGTGGCAATGGAGGAGATGATAAGAAAAAGCAAAGAGGACGGGCAAATGATCACTAAAGGGAGGAAGTTAGGAAATGTACCAAAAGATACTCATATTGGGGGAGAGATAGGATGATAGGGAAGGAGGATGAGTTGGAGTTGATCATATTTCTTTTAACAATTAGCGCTTTGCGGGGACAAAATATGTTGTGAACCCCTGTTTTATGAGACTCCGAACAGGCTGTAAATTTGCAGCCTCCATTTCAACACGTGTGCAGTGCTGGCTGCAAGCTTTGCCTTTATCCATGAATAAAGTGATGGTTTTGGTATAGCTTCTGGCTAGGGTCCTATACTGACAGGGCATTGAGTTGGGATGCAGATCATTGTTAAAATGCATTACAAGATGGGCTCTGTCTCTGGAACAATCAGGTGAGGCTGCTGCAGATCTGGATTGAGGTGCATTTGTAGTGCTGCTTGTAAGGACTTTGGTTCTGAAACAGGTGATGATGATGTAGGTCATGATTGCCAGCTTTGGATTGGAATTAGTGGGGACCACCTAACACAATTCTATTTTTTTTATATTACAACAAAATTCATTATATGACCAGTGGCCTTGATTCACTTTAATTAGACTAATCACCTGAGAACATTGATCGTAAAAGCCTATGCATTGGCATAGGTTGCCCATAGCATTCCGGGTCACCTTGTAATGCAACCCAGGCTGTAGGCAGGGAATTACGTAAATTGGCAGAGTTACTTGTGTGAACCAGAGATTATTATTAATTTGCAGCAAAGCGTCTGTATTGGATGTGATCATGATAAGGTGAGTAAGTGCTGCTACATGTGCACAGAATGGGCTTTTGCAGTTCTGGTTCTAGAATTATGTTACCAGCACTGCATTATGTACCATTGTCGGAAAATGGGTTAGTGGTAAGGGCAGGTAAGTACCAACACTTAGCAATAGGCAACTAACCTCCACTTAGGTCCAGCTAGGTCTCAGTAAATTAAACCCAGTTCAACCCTTGGTAGCTTGGCAACGAGCGA
The DNA here is from genome assembly GCF_031143425.1 of Pleurodeles waltl. NCBI lineage: Eukaryota > Metazoa > Chordata > Amphibia > Caudata > Salamandridae > Pleurodeles > Pleurodeles waltl. The sequence goes on from NC_090436.1 coordinate 492,965,707, forward strand.
CAAGGCTTAACTTAGGAGACAGAGTGTAAAGCATTCAAATATCACAAAATATGAATTAAATAAAACACAGGAAAGAGTTTAAAAATACAAAACCAATTTATAAAAATAGATTATATTTTTATCTTTAAAATGACACAAAAACGAATAAAATCGGATAAGGGGATTATTGTTTTCTAGCGCCTAGAAACAAAAAGCACCAATGTGGTCATCTGGTCGCACCTGGACCGGGGCAATGTCAAAGTTTAAGGGGGACCGCGATGGAGCCCGGCTCCGCTACAGCCCGGGGGAGGCCTTGGTCAAAAGTTTACCTTCACACTTAGTCATTTTTCTGAAGATTTTCTTCAGCGGCACAAACCTGCCAGTCCAATCCGACCTCCTGGAACCTATTCTCCGGGTAGGCGTCGTGGGAGGCCTCGTGGAGATTTTTACCTTCGGACTTGGTCATTTTTTGGAGGTGAAAATCCTTTGACCGGGGTAAACCTGGATCTTGATCCGACGTCCTTGGAGCCCTCCTCGGATACGCTGGCTGGGAGGACCCAGTCAAGTTTCTACGTTCGGACTTAGTCTCTTTTTTGGAGATTTCCTTTGCCGGGACGAAACTGCAAATCAGGCCGGGTCACGGGTGAGGCAAGCCAGCTAGAGTTGCCGCGGCGGGTCGGTCCCTCTATGGAGCTTTCTGCTTAAAATGTATATATCACTTGTCATTAAATGTGTTTATATATTATTCTGTGCTTCACATGTATATAGATCATTACATGATTTCCATATGTATACTTTGATTGGATGCTTATAGGTCGCTGTTTTATTTATCTATCAGAATACATAAATATTATCAGAACTGTGTTATCTACAAGTGTTTCACTATTGAAATATTGAGGAAAGTATACAATAAAAAATAATAAAAATAATAATGCAACTGCACAAATAAATTAGCTGTAGGTACAGCATCACATGAAAGTCTGAGTTTGTACAATACATCTTTATATCTCAGTATATTGTCTGCCTTATACATGTATACTGTTTCTATGTAGTTATGTATCTATACATCTATTACTTTACTCCTACTGTAGAAGAAAAAAAAAAACTTTGACTCTCTCCAATGCACTACTTTATGTCTCATCCTATACCTCTCTCAAAATATCCTAACCTCTTCCTCCACACTCTGACTCATCTTAAACCTCATTTTACTACTAAGATCTCCAAAATAATCCTTTATAGACTCTTCCCTCCTCTATCCTTCTTTAGCTCTCCACAAACTTAATTTTACTAGTACGATCTCCCAAATAACTTTTTCTAAATTCTACCTTCATGTATCCCTCCTTTGACTCACCCCAAACCTCATTTTATTATTATGATCTCCCTAATCCCTTTCTAGAATTTTCCCTCTTCCAGCTCTCCTTTTACTCATCTCAAATCTCATCTTACTACCATGGTCTACTAAACAACACTTTCTAGACTCTTCCATCCTCTATCCCTCCATTATCCTATTCAATCCACCACCAATTATTTTTTGTTCCGGAGTAGCATGCTATTTACTGAAAAGCACTTCAGCTCCTTGCCAGGGGTAGTAAGTGCTATATATATACAATTACAATTGTGTGCAATGCTTCTGCTAACACCCATTATTATCCATGTCATATTTAACCAGCCATAAACATATACTCATTATGCTCCACAGCTGCATATCAATTTTCGATGTTCAAAGGTGTCTATCCCAACAACATTGCATGACATGTAATTTCACGCATTCATCAATGTACACAACATAATTCTTTGCGTAATTATGTTACGTACACTTGTCGGGCCCAACGCAGTGGTAAGTTCGAAGTTCCAACATAGCAGTTTTTCTCTGCATTATGTAGGTATTGGTAAATTTCACTGAGACGTTGCAGCTTTTTGACAAAGAAAATAAGATGCGTTTGGTGTTGCTTTCCTTCCCTCTTGCCTCCTGTGCATGCTTAAGATATCTCTCTGCATAGAGGAGGTGGAAGCACACCAAGAGAGCAATATAAATAATTCTGGCTCATTACCTTCTCTAGCTAGAATAATCCTCAACAACATCCAAGGTCGTGGCGGCCACTTGCTCAGCAAGTGCCGAGAAGCTGGGGTGTGTGTGGCCCACAACACCCTAGCCATATCTATGATATACTAATCAAACACGGAACAGAGGGGACACAATTTTATCTGTTTGCACTGAAGCACACATCACACTTGCTTTGCCGCTGTCAACTTTCCTCTGATACTTAGAGGCATATTTATACTTGTTTTGCACCGAATTTGCGTAATTTTTTTCTCTTAATGCTAATTCAGTGCAAAACGATTTCCTTATTTATATTTTGGTGCTAGACCCCTCTAGTGCCAAATTCATGGAGATAAAGTAATTTTTTGGACGTGGAAACCTACTTTGCGCCAATGAGAAGCAAAGTAGCCGTTTACGTGCAAAAAATGAATCTAGGGCCTTAGCCTCACATTTATCCCCATTGTAAAATCATGCACAGGAGAGAGGAGGGGTCAAAAAAAAATTTAACGGCTGAGTCGGGGCAGGCGTTAGGGGACCTGTGGGCCTATTTCCATGGTGGAACACCATGGAATAAGCCCACAGGTGCCCTCCCCAGGCCCCAGGGACACCCCCATCCACGCCAGAGGGGCAGCGGAGGATGGGGGGCCCCATCCCAGGTAAGTATTGGTAAGTATAGGTAAGTATTTTTTTTTTCAGTGCCATTGGGGGCCCTGAAATGGGCCCCCCTACATGGCACTGGGTGCAATGGCCATGCCCAGGGGACCCTGGTCCCCTGTGCTGGCCATTGGGGTAGTGGGCATGACTCCTGTCTTTTCCAAGACAGGAGTCATGTGGTATGGATGGTTTTGCGTCAGAAAATGACTCTAGGCAGGTTAGAGTATTTTTTTTTACTCTAACCTGTCTAACATAATTTTTTGGTGCAGAAACCCCTTCTTCCATACCACCAGCCACACCCGACTAATGTCATTTTTCTTTTTATGCCAGCCTACCGTTTGCACCGGCTTGCACCATTCCATAAATATGGCGGCCAGCTGGTGCACAGAAATGGTGCAAGCCGGTGCTAAACTTTTTGGTGCAAAACTGCGTTAGTGCAGTTTTGCACCAAAAAGTATAAATCAGGGCCTTAGTGACATAATACACTCCAAAACTCATTCATACTTAAATTTAGCTAATGCCTCCCACAAGTGCTTCCTAAGGCAATGTTGTGGTTAAAGCAAATAAGAGGCAATATGTTTGTCTTCGATTTGGACAATACTTTTTTAATGATATTCCTAGAAAATGTAGGTATGTTTTATGACACAGAATGAAAAGTACATTGCAATGTCTCCATGCTATCAGTACTTGTTAGTTGATGTTGAAGTCAAGCCAAGGGAAGCCATTTTATAATTAAATAGAAGTGTCAAATATTGCTCCTTGTGCTATGAACTAGTACACAGCTGTTTTAGAAATACAATAATGTCCATTGGTCTACATTGAAATACAATTGCTTTCATTGTTTCCATTTTTCCATTCCATCCTTCGATTGGTGAAGAAAAATATACACATATTAGGTTTTTACTCTATCATGAATATTCATTTCTTCACTCCTTGACAAAATATGAATCTTTTAAATTAAATTTAATATTTGTGCCTATTTTAATATTTAAAATGGAGAGTTTCCAAGAGTGCATAAAACCTATTATAAAATGGCACGATTTATGTGAAATAAAATGTACTGACCATCAAATATAGTGATGAAGACAGGGTAGAAGAATTCATTAACTGGAGGAGCACACCAGAAACACAGCTGAGGGTTCATTAAATACTAACAGTAAAGGGGTGAATTTACAAGTGGGATTGAGGGGCTGTGTCCTCATGTAACAAAACAAGGCTAAGTGTCTGAAACAGTTAAAATTCATTCTAAGCCCGTGTCTTGTTTTCCTGCAGACGCTTTTCACCAGGCCTGTGATTAGGTGTACAAAACGATTAAGAATGTGAAAATGAGCCCAAACAAATGGACAGAGGAGGGGGGCAGAGACAAGCATATGCGCTCTGTAGCTTTTGATTTTTTTTTTATTTGCCCTGGTAGATACGGAAGCCCCATGCTTGAATCCTGACCTGCGAGCAGGATATATACATATATCAAAACTGAAGCATATTTGTCCTTCAGTTTGGAAAACGCAGCACAACACATACACACCAGTTAAAAATGCACAACAAAAATGTTAACATCGTTATTTGTTATGGGGAGATGTAAGTGCAAAAAAGTAATTCTTTTGGCCTATTCAGCCCCATTTTTTCTGACTGACACTGATGGTAACTGACCCTGACTGTGCCCTTTCCTCTGCCAACCAGGCCCAAGGCCAGTGCTCTGATCCAAAGGTAGATGGTAATGTGGTACAATTACAATTGGCAATGACAGACTTCTGTAAGTCCCGAGAATACAACAGGGCAAGGGGGATTTAAACTACCTATGAGTCCCTAGTATATAATAGGGCAGAGAGGCTTAGAGGCCCAGTAGATTTCCTGCATGGGTGAGTGCACTCCTGTGTTGCCTTCTGTCATTTTTTTAAATGTAAAATGTGTGCAAATTCGACTTTGGAATTAACCCCTCAGGTGCCCAGTTCGATCTGGTCTTGGCCACGGCCACGGCGCTCCGGTGCCGTGGACAAAAGCAGCTTCTCCTGCTGTGTGCCCTAGGGGGAAGCGCTAGCGTTCCCCCTGAGGGCCCAGCAAACCCCTCCCCTGGACAAGGATGGAAGGGGAATCTCTGCCATCCCTGCCCACCCCTGACCCCCCGTGACATCATCAGGGGCTTCCCCCTCCCCGCTGAAAGCTCAGCTTCCAGTGCGATCGGAAGAGAAATCCAAAAGCATTTATCCTCCGATCACGTGGAGGGGGCGAGAGAGGCATGAAATGAGAGGAAAGGCCTTTCCTCTCCTTTCATGTCTCTCTCTGCATTTCTGCTGCCCGATCGCAATGTGATTGGGCAGCAGAAATGCCCACTAGACACCGGGGATTATTTTTTTTTAGGTTATTGTCATGAGGCAAGGGTCGCTCCCTGGGGGGCCAAATTAATTTAAGGCCATTTCTGCCCCACTGAGGGCATATCGGCTTAATATAATTAGGGGGGGGCAGAAACCCCTAGACACCAAGGATATATATATATATATATATATATATATATATATATATATATATATATATATAAATATATATATATATATATATCTATATATATTTTCTTTACTTTATTTTTCTATATGTGGGGAGCAGGTCGCTCCCCTGTATGGCAAATTGCCTTTTGGCCATTTCTGCCCCTATTGGGGGCAGATCGGCCTATTTTTATTTGAACAATCTGCCCCGAAGGGGTGCAGAAACAACTAGACATCACAGATTTTTATTTTTTGCATCAATTTCATGCAAGGGGAGTGATCCCTTAGACAAGGGTCATTCCCCTGGGGGGCACATTTATTTTAGGCCATTTCTGCCCCCATTGGGGGCAGATTGGCCTATTTTAATTAGGCCGCTTGGGTGCAGAAACCACTATCCACCAGGGATTTTTTCATGTGCCAATTTCACGCAAGTAGAGCGACCCCTTAGGCAACGGTCACTCCCCTTGGGGGGACAAATTTATTTTAGGCCATTTCTGCTCCCCTTGGGAGCAGATCGGCCTACAGATCGGCCTAATTCTATTAGGCTGGCCGATCTGCCCCCAGGAAGGGTACAGAAACCACTTAGGCACCAGACATTGGTGTGTGTGTGTTTTGTTTGGGGGGCAAGGGTCTCTCCCCTTGGGGGCACATTACTGTTGGCCATATCTGCATATTTCTGGAAGGCCCATCTGCCCCCAAGTGGGGCAGAAAGCCCACCAGAGACCAGGGAAGATGTTTTTTTTAAAAAAAGAGGATGGGGGAATGGCCATACCCCCACCCCAAATAAATGGGGCCAAAGTTGTTCTGCCCACCAGTGGGCATATAGGGCAATTACCCCTGATCCACTCCCTGGGGGGGCAGAGAGTCTGCGAGATGCCAGGGAATTAAAAAAAAAAAATAGTGGGGTGGTGGCTACCAACCAGTATGGGCATGGTTATGCCCTCACCCCAACTGAAGGGGGTAACAGTCTTTCAGCTCTCACCCACACACTATAACATCTTATCCCACGGCAAGCAAGAGGACATTTGATTATTTTGTGTTTTGGTCTTACATTTGGGCCATAAGAGCTCGTCTAACTCTCAAAATCATCCCACTTGGATTGGTGAGGACTGCACTTTTTTGGGCTTTGTGACGTTGCCATGTAGAAAAATCCACAAGACTAGACACATCTGAAAACTAGACATCTGGGTGTGTCCAGGGTGGTGTGCTTCACATGCACCGCACCATTTTCTTACCCACAATGCCCTGCAAACCTCCAACTTTGCTGGAAATCACACATTTTCCCCACATTTTTGTGATGGATCCATCCGGAATCTGCAGGAGACCACAAAATTCGTACCACCCAGCATTGTCGCATCTATACTGATAAAAATTCTGCCCCACTTGTCAGCCTAAAATTCTTTTTTTTTCAAACTGCCCTTTTGGACCTGCTTTGGTTCCTTCTCAATTTCAACATGTTTTTGGCTCTTCCCTGTCACTGGCACTTGGCCCACCTAAGCAAGTGAGGTATCATTTTTACTGAGAGACTGAGGGTAACGTTGGGTGGTAGGAAATTTGTCCCGGTGCAGTGATCCCACAGAGAAATGTGGGAAAAAATTGATTTTGTAGCTAAATTTGAGGTTTGCTGAAGATTCTGGGTAAGAAAAAAGTGGGGGATCCACGCAAGTCACACCTCCCTGGACTGTCTAGTTTTCAGAAATGTTTGGGTTTGGTAGATTTACCTATATGGCTGCTGAGCCCAGGACCAAAAACGCAGGTGCCCCATCCCCACAAAAACAGGTAGCTCTGTATTTGATAATTTTGATGTGTTCGCATAGTGTTTTGGGGCATTTCCTTTTGTGGGCACTAGGCCTACCCACACAAGTGAGGTACCTTTTTTATTGGGAGACTCAGAGGGATGCTCGGTGGAAGAAAATGTGTGGCTCCTCTTATATTCCAGGACTTTCTATCACCGAAATGTGAGAAAAAAGTGTATTTCTTTTGCCAAATTTTGAGGTTTGCAAAGGATTCTGGGTAACAGAACCTGGTGAGAGCCCCACAAGTCACCCCATTCTGAATTCCTCTTGGTTTCTGGTTTCAAAACATGTAGAGGTTTGCTAGGTTTCCCTAGGTGCCAGTTGAGCTAAAGTCCAAAATCCACAGCTAGGCACTTTCCATGCAACACGCCAGATTTCAATGTAAAAATGTGATGTGTCCATGTTGCGTTTCCTGTTGCGGGAAATAGGCCTACCCACGCAAGGGAGGTACCATTTTTATCGGGAAACTTGAGGGAACACAGAATAGCAGAAGTGTTATTGCCCCTTGTCTTTCTCTACATTTTTCCTGCCAAATGTAAGACAGTGTGTAAAAAAGACGACTATTTGAGGAATGCCCTGTAATTCACATGCTAGAATGGGGCTACCGGAAGAGATGTGCAAATAACCACTGCTTCTCAACACCTTATCTTGTTCCCATTTTGGAAGTTCAAAGGTTTCCTTGATACCTATTTTTCACCCTTTATATTTCACCAAATGATTTGATGTATTCCAGGTATACAAGGAAAACCCATTGCAAGGTGCAGCTCCTTCATTGGCTCTGGGAACCTAAGGTTCTTGATGAATCTACAAGCGCTATAAATACCCGCAACCAGAAAAGTCAAGCAGATGTAATGGTATATTGCTATAAAAAATTTGACACAGCAGGAAAAAGTGACAGAGTAAAACATGGAGAAAAATGGCTGTTTTTTTACCTCAATTTCAATATTTTTTTTATTTCAGCTGTTATTTACTGTAGAAAAACATTGCAGGATCTACACAAATGACCCCTTGGTGAATTCAGAATGTTATCTACTTTCAGAACTATTTAGCTTTCCAGGACCCAGCATTGGATTCACACCCATTTCTGTCACTAAGTCGAAAGAGGGTAAAAGCATGAAAAATTGTAAAAATTAAGTACATATCAGTAAAATGCCAAAATTGTGTTGAAAAATGTGCTTTTCTGATTCAAGTCTGCCTGTTCTTGATAGCTGGGAACATGGTGATTTTAGCACCAAAAACCCTTTGTTGATGCCATTTTCAGGGGAAAAAAACACAAGCCTTCTTCTGGAGCCCTTTCCCCATTTAAAAAAAAAAAAAAAAACTTTTGCTGTATTTTGCCAAATTTCTTGGTCTCCTTTAGGGGAACCTGCAAACTCTGGGTACCTCTAGAATCTTTAGGATGTTGTAAAAATAGGACACAAATTTGACATGGGTAGCTTATGTGGACAAAAAGTTATGAGGGCCTAAGTGCGAACTGCCCCAAAGAGCCAAAAAAAGGCCTGGCACCTGAAGGGGAAAATGCCTGGCAGCAAAGGGATTAAAGGTTCTTTTAAAGTGATAATCTGCCTTATTTTTACATATGTCACCCCTAAGGTCTGCCCAAGGTGCCTCAGGGGTGGGGTGCTATGTACCTATAAGCAGGGGCACTATCAAAGGTGTTTTATGTGTTCTGGTGAGAGAAACACAGCCTGTTTCATTTTTCCTCATAGTAGATACTTGCCTCCATACGCTAACATTGGACCATTTAATATAAGCATACATATTGCTAAGAAGGCCTACATGTGTCATGAAAGGACTAAAAAGATAGGTAATGATGAATCCAACAATTTTGCACTGTTGAATGTATCATAACTAATACAGAGTTATAGGAATTTCTTTTCTGCAAGCCAAAACCCAGCCTGCTAATAGCCTCCCTGATTGGTAAGCCTTAACAGGATTAGCCAGGCTGTTTTGATGAAGTGATAAGTGGCCTGCACTGAGCAGAGGTTATGTGATGGGGGGGAGTACTGCACTTGCAGAGGCCAGGCCAGGGAAAAGCTTGGTAAATCAAACTCCGCTTCAAAGGAAGACAAACAGAAAGGAATGCCAGCTAGGCCTACCCTCTGACCCTGTACCCCACAGACAGATAGAAGGTCCAGGAAAGGAATTTGCAGATGACCTAGGGGGGGAGTATTAATGGAAATGAGTCACAGCAGTAGGTTGGTTTAGCCAGGTCTTGCTCCTCTGGAGAGAAATCATCCATCTTGGATTTTGAAGTGCTGTGCTTTGTGGGACAAGAAAATGACACACTTTGGAGGGCATTGTCATGCTTTTGGGTGGCACTTTGCTTGTGTCCCAAGATGATTGAATAAATATAGCTGAGCTGCATTCAGAGTACTGCTCCTGTTGTACACTGGAACAGCAGCCTTAAGAACTTTGCCTTGCTTCAAAAAGGACTAAGGAGTGGACTTCCTGAAAGCAGCAGGTTAACAGAGCATGGCTGCATCAACTGTGACAAAAGTCCCCAGCCTGGAGTGCGTCCAGTGGACTTTTAATGATACTCGATGTATAGGATTTTGACTTATGGCTCAGCAGCATGAATCATGCACTTGGGCAGCTACAGAATCATTAGCATAGTGGTTCACAAATGCCCAACTTGCATTAACTCCTGCCTGTATCCACCTATATATAAACTCACATCCTATATGTATACATCCTGTCAGTACTTAATTTTGTAAAAGAATACGTTCCAGGTCCCAAATTTATTCTTAGAAGCCCGCCACCAGCACTACAGAGTGTTGGAATTGCTGAATACCGGGGATACCTAGTCCTGATTCTACCGCATACCTTTCTTTCACCACCCTACTGTCCCTGCCCCTTATCTCACTCTTACAGGTTGGTTTTATGTCGTACTCTCCCTTTGCCATTGTTTTAATGTCTTTCTCTCCTGTCTCCTTTCCCCCTTTTCTACCTTTCTTTCACTTGTTATGGGTGAAAGTCTGACAATGAAAAATAGGTCCTGGTTCCAAAGATGATTACTGTGGGCTCCACCTGCAGCCGCTGGCTCAAAGCAAATGGTTAGTTCTGTACTTTATATCAGGTCCAACATTGCCACATGTACCTGACAGACAGACATTAAAAAGGCCTGCTTTAGAGTTTGTCAGGCGAATATTTCATCACCAATTTGCTGGGTATTATACATCCACCCTAAAACAAGTGCAATACAATGGACTTGGGCTATCCGTCAAATTTGTAATGGTGTAGCCCGTCCATCAAACTCTAAACCAAGCTAAATCACGCCCTAAATTCCTTGTGCCATATAATCTGTATCTCTCTCTCACATATATACACTTATACACGCACAAGATGAGTCAGAGTTGATCATATTTCATTTGACAATTGGAGCTTTGTGGGGCCAAAAAATGTGTGAACCCCTGTTTCATGAGACTCTGGGCAATCTGCAAATTTGTAGAGTGCAGTTCAATAATACATGCATGCAGTATTAGCTGCAATCTCCGCCTTTGCATATGAAGAATGTGTGTGCTTTGGTATAGCTGCTGTAAGGGCTCTTTACTGACAGGGCACTGAGTTGGGATGCAGACCATTATTGAATTGCATTAAAAGATGTGCTCTGCCTCTGGAACCATCAGGTGAGGCTGCTGCAGGTCTGGATTGAAGTGCATTTCCAGTGCTGCTTGTAAGCACTTTGGTTCTGAGACAGGTTTCTCTTTCTCTCTCTCTCATTCAGAGAGAGAGAGACACACACACACACACACACACACGGTAAAATGATTTATAAGAGTCACAACAAATGAAATAAGGCGGTGAAGACAAACTCACATATACATCCTTTCACTCTTTACTGTTATTAAGCACTTCAAGGGATGTATTCGCTATAGTTTTATGCAGGTAAGTATGTCTGTTCAAAATGGTTGAACTTCACCTGTGCAACACCAGCAGGCTGAACTCCTATGTTGTTTTCCATTACTAAGACAATACATCAATAAACCGGCAGTTTAGGAAATTAAGTTATCTCTTTGTTTGTTACATAGTAAAACATCCAGGTATCTCATAATTCATTTTCTCTCCGTGACTTCCAAAACAGCAATTTATTTAGGAGAGAATCTAGGGCAACGGCATGTTTGTTTTTATGGAAATTCCCGTGGGAACACTAGATGATGTGCTCCTCTCAAGAGAGAATTGCAAAGAAGCTTTCAAGACAATATATATTTGCATTACAAATGGAGCTTTCAGACAATTCTTATTTATGGATTGGAATTTCTGATTGTGTGTACTAATGCTAAAAAAGGTATTACAAAATCAAATGTGTGCAAAAATTAACAACTTGTTTTAAGACAAACTCTTAGTAAAACTCTACATGAACATGTTAGCGGTCAATTATAGTAGTTTCTAGGCTTTGACATCCAAAATGTTAAGAACAGATGGACATTTCACATGACACGCTAAAAGAAGCTTTTACAAAGACCGTGCATATGACCTTGCCTGACTCAAAAAACCCTGGCATCAGCAAAGAATTATTCGTCCTGGTTATGGGGAGAGGGTCGCTTAAGCTTGTACATGTTAATTAAGTTTAATCCAGCATTTCCTTTCTTTCCTGATTGTTAAATTTCTTCTCCGGTAGAGTCGAGGAATAGGGATCAGGGAACACGGAGTGTGTGTTCTTTATCACAGACAGTAAGGAGCTTACATTTTTACAGACTGAAATGTATCAGTGCCATTCATTATTGGCGAAGGTAATAACTTGAATCGATAGGCCTAGATAGTATATGCATCGTTGACAGTCAAGATATACATCAATTAATTTGGGTATTCTAAATCTCCATGGATCTAGGCAGTACATCTGCATCAATGGCCACAGAAACATGGAGGCAAAGAGAAAAGGTCAACAGAGAATGTGATACTGTTTACAGGACACCCATTCAAGCTACAGGTGGGCAATTATCTTTACATTGAATAATGCAATATTTCAGTTTTTGTCACAGTACAAGGTAGAATTTTTTAAAACAGTGCAATGTGCTAAACAAGCATTTGCAATGCAATACGTTTAAGCTTGCCTGAATCTCTCTCCAAGTCAGGTCATTGCCAAAGTCTCATTAGTCCTGGATTAAGAGAGATTTTTGGCTAACAAGCCTAGACTTCCCACATATGTTTACTGTCAATGGTCCCACTCTTCTCCGAGTCTGCTGCATGGAGCTCTACTAAAATGCAGCCTATATCTACGACTCCAGATAGTAATGAGTATCCCTTTCAAGAAAGCAATGGGCTAAAATTAATTTCTGGACTGCGCAAAAAAGATAAATAAGACATAAGTATTTGGTAGTACGCAGCATGTGCCTCAATTGCCTCAGGTATTAAATGCCCCAGTGCGTACAAGCAATAAATGTGTTTTTAAAGGCCCAGAGCATCTTGGCGACAAACAGGCAATGTTATTCATATTATTGTACACCTCAACGGTTATTCATATTGTTGTACACCCCAACGGATTACATACATACATGCATGGGAAACCTCTACTGATTTATCATCATGATGACTAAGGCACATTTTCTGTTTTCTTTTGTATGAACGATGTAAGTGGTGCCACTTATTGTGCCCATTAAAGTAACAGCAAGAGTTATCTTCATTCTTTTTTTGTTTGAGTTTATTTAAAATTAACTAAAACAAAGAGGTTAAACAGTACAATGCAAAACATTCATAGAATAATAACAGTTCTTACAATTATAATAATACTGTGAAAAGGAAAAACAAATGTGTTGATAATAATGACATTACTATGAGTATTATGAGGAAGGGGGACCTGATTATGAGTTTGGCGGGGCGACTGTCAGTCAGCCAGACCTGTGGGGAGAAAACCGCAGCGGAGCTGGAGGTCTTCCCCACAGCTGCATTTCAATGTTTCCGCCGGTCAGGCTGGTGAAAACAGGCAGCAGCATTGGCACAAAGGGTACCCTCAGAAATGAACTCTGCTGTAACAAACAGTGCACATTCAGAGGATGATGGGCAGGGGGGCTCCTGCACTGCCCACAACATGGTTGGGAGCAATACAGGGGCCCTCCTGTGGTCCTCAGCACTGCCTTTCTGCCACCCTTTTCATGACAGGGACCCTGACATGAAAAAGCTGGCGGGAAGTGTACTCATAATTAGTACAGTGATGTGGAACTCAGCGCTGACCACGATTCCAACCGCCGGCTCCCCATAGGGATCTTTGATCCTGGCAGTGGCAGCGGTGCCCTGGCAGTCCGACCACTAAGGGTTGTAATCTGGAGGTCTGACTTCCAGGAATGCAGCTGTCTGAGTGCCACTGCGAGTTTGGCAGTCATAAGATCGCCAAACTCTTAATAGGGCCCTTTGTATCTATTGCAAAAATGGAACTTATGAGTAACTTTATATACAATAACTAATTGAAAAAGGAGTTTTAAGGGTTCCATCAGAAGTTTGAATAATTTTACTTGCAGTATTCTACAGTTAGATAAAAAGGTAGTGATTGGGGTCAATAACAGATCTTGCTGTATTGCTAGAGAGATAGAGGATACATAGTAGGTATCAATCCTGTGGTTAAAACATACAGCTTGCCACCAAGTTTTAAATGACACAGCTTGCATATTTTTTAGATATAATTAGATGAAATGCAATGGCAAGCAGAAGGCTTATAAGTTCAAGATCTTGGGATTGTCCAATCCATGCTGGGGCTAGACTTCATAAAGAGAGATTTGAAAAGAAGAGGGGAGTATTAACATAAAAAATTGTCTTGATTTGATTCCATACCTTTCACCAAAAAGAGATTATATTAGGACATTCAAACATCATGTGTTTCACGTCAGCATTTGGAGAATGGCATGACCAAAAGGCTGTTTCTGAATCTGGAGAAAATCATTGTATGCTAGTAGCAGTGAGTAACATTCAATTATAATTAAAAGATAAAGATTGTAGAGTATTAGCTGACTGAGAGGATTTGTGAATTTTAATCCAAATGTTGTTCTATTAAGGAATGGGCTAACATTGTAGGAGATTTGTTTGCTTTGGAGGTTTGACTTTTGATTTTGGTCTTTCTGTTTTAAGGAGTAGTGATTTGTAAATTGTAGAAACTTTGGGATTGGTAGATAGCAATGAGAATAATAAGGATGTTACCGTGGGTGGAGAATTTTTTTGGGGATGTTAGATATTAGATGTGATAGTGATTTGAGTAATGCTTCATATTGTTTTTTTGCATGATGAACGTAGAAAAAAGTTATTTTTAAGTATTAAAAAGGGTAAGATTTGGTCATTATTAAATAATTGCCTTTAATAATATATACCTTAAATTTTCTAGGATTTCCAATAGACAGAGCGATTATTGATTCGGATGTTATGATTATGCCAGAGGGATTGTTGAAGAATATTAGAAATGGATAGTTTGGTAAAAGAATGAAGGGACAATAAAATAAAATGGGAATGGATAACAACAGATGTGCATAGCTAAGAAATGCGAGTAGAGAAATGAGAAAGGATCTATAATCACTTTTTCTAATGAGAGCTAAAGCGGACTGTGGGAGATGTATAGGGATGAATCCAAAGATCAGATTGTTTTAAGGAAAGAGCAGAATTGTATTGTCGGAAGTCAGGGAAATTTAGACCTCTCTGAGATTTAGGGCCCTTTACAACAGAAAGAGGTACTATAGACTTTCTCCTGTTCCATAAAAATGTCGACAATAGAGAGTCTATTTCCTAAAGTATGAATGTGGAATATGAGTTAGAATCATAAAAATAGTATGCAGGATAATGGGAGATATCATAAGTTTAATTGAATCTAATTTACCCCACCAGGATAGGAGTAATGGATTCCATTTATCAAATGTGTCATTTAATGTGGAATTAATCCAACAGAGATGTATCCTTATAGTGTCTTTGATGTTGTTTGGCAAAACATATTCCCAAATATTTTATTTTAAAGGGTTACCATTTGAAGTCAACTGACGCAAATTGTTCTCTGGTATAGTTGATGTTTAATGTTAGAATTTCTAATATGCCAGTATTTATTTTGCATCCTGACAGGAAACAAATGAGACGTTTCATAAAAGATAGAATAGCTAAAGATGGGTGACAGCAGTGTAAAAGGATGTCATCCACATACGTGGAAAGTTTAACATGTGTTGTCCCTAATTGAAAATCTGAGATGTTGGGATCTCATAGAATTTTAGTTAGGGAAGGTCCTAGCGCAATAATAAAAAAGACACAGGATAGCAAGCTTCTTTGACATAATTAGATAAAATACCATTGACAAAGATTGCTGCTTTGGGTCCAGTATATAGTTAAGAAATGAGGCTGCAGAAGTTTGGAGAAAATCCAATCCATTGCAATGCTTTCTCAGCGTCCAGTGTGATAGCAGCTAAAGAATAATCCAATAAAAACGCATGGCTGAGTTTATTAAATAAAACACAGGAATTGTTAGAATGTATTCTTTCTTTAAAAAACCCAGATTGTTCTGGTCTGACAAGGTCTGGAGGAAATGGGTTGATTTGCATGGCAAAAATCTTTGCAATATTCTAGTAACTTGTATTAGCCAAAGAGATGGGATGTGCATTTTTGCAATAGGTATCGTCTTTATTGTCTTTTGAAATTAAATATATGACTGCCTCTTGAAAGGCACTTTGAGAGGCATTTTGTTTATAAGACAAAGGAGATATGGGAAAAGGTGTTTCAAGCACTAGGCATAGGATCCAATGGTAAAAACCATTAGGTCAAGGTGCTTTTCCTTTTTTAATAAAAGCCACTGCGTTGATGATGTCAGGAATGTTAATATCTTTGTTTGGTGTTCCAAAACCAACATTGGGTGCAATTAATTTTCTCATTTTGTTTTGGATTCCATAGTAGCAGGCACTGCTTTTCAAAAGATAATTAGAAGCAGCATTGGTAGTAATGTTCATTTTGGCATCCATTAATTCTGTTATTGAAACCTTGCTTTTAGAATGATATAACTTATATTCTAATTGTTTTTAAGTATTTAGAAGATTATTTGATTGGCTTACCACAGGTTTCTCTTTATGGGATACAAAATTGAGAGGCAGCTTTGAAAGCATCTCAAACTTTTGAGAATGAGATTTAATTAGTGTCCTTAAAAGCTAAAAGATCTTGAGTACAATTTTCCAATTGTGAAATGATGTATGTATCTAAAGGAGAGAGTTATTGAAATACCATCTACCTGAGTGTGGTGAAAAAAGAATGAGGTCAAGATCTGTGTATACTAGAGCATGTTCAGAAATTAGGATGGAACCTATTTCACAATGCGATACAAGTTGTGTAAGGAATTTGCTAAGGGATAAATAATCAATGCAAAACTGTGGTTGATATGGCAGTGAATAAAAAGAAAATTCACAGAGGTCAGGGTGACATAGTCTCCAAATATCAATAAACGATCTGTTGTGGATAGCCAATTTAAATTGTGGATGAATTTTGTTATGGGAGAATTTGAATTTAGATTTCCTGTCTTGAAAAGGGCCATGACTTGACAGTTGCCTCCAAGTATGAGATATTAATCATCAAAAAGATGTAATTTGTTAGAAACAGTGAGCCCGGAAACACTGTCAACTGATACTGGACCATATTTGTTGAAAATAGTGATTGGAATATTGTTAATGAGTAATTTAACCACAATTCACCTGCCCTCTAAATCATATTATAGATGAACAACCAAGATATGTAATTTTTTATGACAGAGGATAATTACACCATTTTTCCTACCCAAAGCTGGGGAGTATTTACATTACCAACCCAACAGTTTAATTTGTTAGCTTTTACTTCTGATAAATTTGATTCTTTAATTAATGCAATATCAGTCTTACTTGTGTCATGAAGCGAAATTACCCTCTGTTGTTTAACAGGGTTACTCAAGCCCTTCAGGTTCATTGAAAGAGTCTGGGATATAAGTATTAAATCATACACTGAACAGTACACATGTCTATAAATAAAAACATAAAATTGATTTTAAAATACTGAAGTGAAACCATCACAAATTAGAAGAACAGATGCAATTTAATTAGACGAGTAAGGGAAGCTAAATTGATGTAAACAGAAGACATTAGTCAAGGGATAATAACAAGGAGAAAAAGAAGGAGAGAAGGGAGAGAGACAGGATATATCGGAGATCAAAGAGACAGTATAAAATAAATCTATGACTGAGATACATTGTATGAATACGAATTACATGAAGGGGAAGTGGAAACACCACAAGATGTCGCAGTAACAACGTCACTCCAGAATCTGGAGGGGAAGGTAAGGAACTTGTTTGAACTGCAATGAGTAAATACAACGAGTGGAACTAGACACAAATATGTGGGAAACCGCGAAATGAAAACAAGAAGATATGGGAAATATAATTACTGTTTAGACACATTAAAACATTAGAAACATATACAACAATAACATATACAACAATATTTTTTAGTAAAGCAATTTAACAGGAATATTATGAAGTCTCCATGTCTTTTCCTTCATGTCTTTGTAGAAAACTTCTGAGAGTGCCAGGGTCATTGTAGGTACTTGTCTTGTCTTTAAAAGTAACCTTAAAGAGGTAGAGATGGAGGGGTCCAAATCTTGCAATAGTGGCTCTCAAAGCAGGTCTCGTTTTCAGAAATTGATTTCATTTCTCTGCCGTCATTTTGGCCACATCTTGGGAAAAAAAGATGGCAAGCTGATTAAATGATTTGTTTCCTTGATTTAACTGCTGATAAAACAGTCAGGAGGTTGGTATTATAGGAAAAACAAAAAAACTCCTCTGGGCTTGGTGGAACTCTTCAGACCAAGTCTGTGAGCTCTCGGTATGTTTAGTGTTATGGTAGGCAGGAGGTCCAGCAGTTTTGTAAGAAAGGATTGTTAATAAGTAACAGATTAAATCCCTCCGTTCCTTCCAGGAGGCCATAAATATGAAGGTTGTTTCATCGATTATGATTTTCAAGATCCTCAGTATAATTTTTAAGGGAAGAAATTTCCGTTTTTAATTTGTCTATGTGTGAATAAGTATCCTGCAAGTTATCTACCTTTTGTTCCACTATGGTGATATGAGAGTCTAAAGAGGACCACTTGTCATCAAGATTTTGTAAAGTACTATTAGTCTGTTCTATAATGGCCTTTGAAGTGTGAATTTCCTCCAGTGTGACTTCAATTGTAATGGATGATGGTTTGACTGGGGAAATAGGATCTTTTTTTGGTTGTTTAATAGACCCAAGTGGATGTTTAGTAGCTGTACAAGGTTTTGTTGCAAGAGTAGAAGTGTTTTCCTGTTTTTGTGAGGTAGGGTCTTAATGTCGGATAAGGAATCAAAATCTGGGATAGAAGATTTTGTTTGTGTCTTAGTGAGTTTGAGGTTTCTTGTTTTCCCCATCAAACAACAATGACAATATGAGAAAATAATGAGCCAGCCAAGATAGGGTGGAGGAGAGATTAGAAAAAACAAGAAGAAAAAAATGCTTCTGTAAAGCACATCGAGAAAAGAGCTCAACTGAACAGAGCACTCTTTAAAGCTGTGATTTATTAAGAAAGGTGTAACCAGAATGTTGTTTAAGGGGCAAACAGTTTACATTATTTAGTTGGGGTATTTTCACAAAGCTATTAGTGAGACTTCATGTATGAAGCAGCGTTAGAAGAATGTAAGAGACACAACTTGTGCAGAATGTTGGCAGGAGGGCCCTTATAATTAAGTGAGGAGTTCTGCTTGTTTGTACGTAATATTACATCTTCTCTCTCTAATGTGCATTCTTTTCTTAGCAACCCAGTGCTGTTGCACTGGCAAATGCTCTTGTATGAGCATATATCAAAGGCATTTTGTAAATGTGATTACAAGGTTGTTCTATACGTATTCACCTCCTGGTCTCTTGTCTTGAGTAATACTGTAAATCACTCCTGGCTTTTTAACCAATAACAATTAGAAATCTATACCTAGATAGCACATCTAAAATGTAAAAAATGAAACTCATTTATCCCATAATGCGAGGTGCTTTTAATTGAAAAGCTAGGTTAAGAATTAGGTGTCACACATGCCATTCGAACTCTTGGCAGCCACGTCCTTGTAGGCAAGACGCCATGCTCATTATAATTGGCTTTACTTTTACAAAACATTACCAGGAATGTTATTAAAGTTAGTTCTACTGAAAAAAAATACCGCAAATCCCAGAATGCAGTAACGTGTTAAAAGAAAGCACAGGGCTTTCAACAAAGTCTTGAGCACACATTGAGCTTTTTCAGAATTATATATAAAAATGCTTTATGCAGTACAACTAAACACCACACCAGTGGAGAGGTGTTATCTTATGTTCTTGTGGCGGTGTTGTGTTGGTCACTCGTAAGTACATCCATTTTTTTTTCACATCCACTGTCAACTACACCAACAGGCAAATACAGCAGGCAGAGTGCAACCAGAGATGTCACCTAAAGAGGGATAAATAAATGGAATGAGGTACAAGGTGGTAGGAATGTAAACTACAGTCAAACTTCAATAGCAGTTGAGCACAAACACAGGATGAGTGTCCCAGAAGCTATGTTGCACCATAAATGAGGGACTGCATTGACATTCACACATGTGTAGTAGAGGAACATTGATACATAGGTCACATCCTCAATGGCACAACTCCCTGAGTAGCCATGAATAGGTACCTGACATCCAGCAGATGTCAAAGCATGAAATGTCTACACAGCAGGACGAGTGAGAAGTCCCCCAAACATAACCCCAAACAGACAGTCTGAAGACCCTAAACCTTCACAACAACTTTAAGGCTGTACCTCAATAGCACCAGCATACCACAAATTAAGTTAGCAGCTTTGCATTTCCACTACCCCTCAATGTGTGTCATCCAACCCTTCAAGGTCGTCAACGAATATGTAAGGCTCCAGTCCCCACACATACATTGATGCATTCAAATACTGCCTACAGACTGCCTTCAACAATAAATCTACCATGTGCAGATGATATGTAATGCAGACATACCTGTACATCAAGGAAAGTAGTGACGAATCATGTCAGTCCTGTTGTCATGTGCCTCATCCTTATCTGTTTTCCCCTCAGCATCAGACTCACCGGCAACAAACACAGCTCCAGCATTAACGACCCCCTCCTCCATCAGTGGGATGTGCCTTCTGAGGACCAGATTATGGTGCATGCAGCATGCAACAATGATCTTGCAGACGTTCCTTGGATTGTGCTGTAGTGCAACACCAGACACATGGAGACAACGAAATCTGGCTTTCAAGAGACCAAAAGTATGTTCAATCACACGCTTTGTCCGGCCATGTGCCTCATTGTACTTGTTCTCCCCTAATGTAGTTGGACAGGTGTCCGGAGCCAGGACAGGTTGGGGTATTGGGAGACACCTGCGTGGGAAAGGAAACATGGCCATGATGTCTGACATGGAGAGCAGTACACATACTCATAAGCCAGGTCCTTTTGCGCTGGGACATTATTGCAGGGACACTTCCGTTCCTTAGAATGTAGGAATCATGTACTGATCCAGGGAATTTAACATTCACATGTGTTATGTATTGGTCTGCACGTCACACCACTTGTACATTGAGTGAATATGTACTCTTCCTGTTCCTATAAACCTGTTCATTGATCCTCAGAGGTACCAGGGCAATGTGAGTCTCATCAATGGCCCCAATTACATGTGGGACATTTGAGATGTTGTAGAAGGCTGCTTTCACAGTGGGAAAATCTGGAGGTAGTGGGAACCTAATGTTACTGTGCACATGCATTCTGGCCAAATCTGTGCAGGGATACCAACAACAATCAGGATGTCTGTCACAATGTAGGCTATACAGTATGACACACAACAGTCTTTATGCAATACTCATGCGAGCTGCCTGTAATGTGTCAGTACACATTACTCTACCATCCATACCTAAGCAGACAATGGCACATGATTACCGTGTGGATGGACGCATACAGGATATGTACACCTACACCTTTCCTGTGTTTTACTTTACTGGTCAAAGATGCTGACAATTAGTGCCAAGTCTGTACATTTCACTTGACATGCACTACATGTGTCCATATTCACCATGTCAGACCTGAAGTATGGTTTTATGTTGATAGGCAGGTAGTGAAGCTGTGTAAACTCAGGACAGTAATGTCACAAACTAAAATGGAATCCACGTATCCGGCATGCATTGGACTGCTGGAAGTGACCTTGTTCTGCCGGAGGAAGTCGTCATGGCGGAGTGAGGTCAGAGCCGCCGTGCAACTCCTCATTGGTTAACATTGATGTCAATGGAAGAGTGGAACCAATGACGATCACTGCTGGCGGTGACAGTCATGACTGCTGCGGTTGTGACCACCATTTTGTGTGAGACAGCTCACTTGACTCCTGGCATTCGGGCGATACAGACCTGCCCTTTGTGTGCTGCTGTGTCCTGTCTCTTGGAGCAACGATGGCACGCACTGCAGGGGAAAGGGCCCAGGTTTCTCAACGGAGGAGCTGGAAAAACTGGTGGAAGGGGTCCTACCCCTGTATGGGTGGTTGTATGGAGCTCCAGGACAACAGGTCAGTACAACGTCCATGGTTCCACAACTTGTGTGTTGTTTGATGATGTATGTGTGTGCACATTCACTTCATGACTGACCAGGTGTGTAGCATGCACATGATATGTGTGGGACATTGTCAGTGTGCATGAGCAGTGTTCGTTGTGTGTCGCCCACACTCACTACTGGATTGTTATCATTTACATCATATTCCCCCTTTTCTCATTGTTTCCCAATCAGGTCAGCACCCACCAGAAGAAAGGGTTTTGGTGAGCCATCACCAAGGAAGTGCGGACCCTGGGGGTCCATTGCCGGCAGAGCACCCACTGCAGGAAGTGGAGGGAGGACCTGCGTCGCTGGGCCTGGAAGACCACAGAGGTCCAGCTAGGGATGGCCTCCCAACGTGGAAGGGGTGCACGTCAGCCCCTGACCCCCCTAATGGCCCACGTACAGGTGGTGGCGTACCCTGATTTGGATGGGCGCTTGAAGGCAGCACAGCAGCCACAAGGGGGTAAGTGTTGACTATCAGGTCACTGCTGCGTGGTTCTGCACTGTCACCCTCCTTGGACTTGGAATTAATGTAATCAGATGCGATATAGAGAATGTACAGTCCTGGTTGCCACACACATCAGGTAGGAGTGTGTGATGAATGCTATGTTGAGCCATGTAGGATGAGTAGTGGTGGTACAGTGACATATGTTCTGCTGTAGGTATGGGTCTCTCTAGTCTGCTATAATGTCAATGGCTGCATCCTCCATCTCTGCGTGTACTGTAGTAGTTTGAGTTGGTCATGATGGCACTGTATATGGGTAATGACAGGCATGTTACGTGAGGGTTGCAGGTGCATCACTTCCTACATCAATGGATCCTCTGTACCACATGTACTCCTCACATTCCTGTCAGTTACTTAGTGTCTGAGTCCTTCTCTGCTTAGATTTATATTATCCTGAAGTGGATGACATGTGATTGGTTATAATCCAGGGCTTGATTCTAGGAGTAGTCATTTTGGCAATGATGGGCATATAGTTGTCTCCATGCAGGGGTTTGGTCTGCAGGGTTTTAATGGGTTATGGACATAGCTTGCATGACTCTTTTTGGTAAAGACTGCTTTATTGTCCAATGTTTGGTAGGCAGGGACTGTTATCTGCGTTGTTTGTATGTGAAGTGGATGTGTGGGTTCTAATACTTTCCTCCATTTCTGTTTCTGCCACCCTCCTTTTCTCTCTCCTCCTCTGTCTATGTGTCCATTAGCATCATCTGGTGAGGGAGGAACGTCACCGGCGAGTGGGGATGCTGCAGCCCACGGGACCCAGGAGGCAACCAGCAGTGAAGCCGAGAGGACCAGTGGGACGGAGGGTGAGGGGAGCAACACAGCGGAGACTGGAGCTACCACATCAGACTCAGAATCCTCCTTCGAGGTGGCTCCCTGGCAGTGGTGGACCCTTCTGGTACCACACCAATACCATTGTTGTCCGCCACACCCTTTCCAGCACTGCCCTCCCTGTGTCACTCCACCCAGTTGCCCGTGCCTGCTCACCCAGGAGGGTGGGCGTCTCTGCCGCAGACACCTCTGCCCCTGCGAGCCCTGCTGCCCTTAATGAGGAGGCTATTGACCTCCTGAAGTCCATCTCTGTGGGGCAGACAATGATTGTGAATGCTATCCAGGAACCCAAATGCAGCAGACCAATACGTTCCTGGAAGACATTCACAGTGCCTTGACTGACCTTCAGAGATCGTTTCAGGCTCTGGCCTCCTTGTTGACGGCAGCCAGTGTCCCTTCATCTTCCGTCCCCCCTCCAGCTACCTGTTCCCAATCCAAAAGCCCTCTCCCTACACCTGTCCATGGCACACCAACACATGCATACACCCAGTACAACAGACAAGGTGCACAAAGACAGACATGGGCATCACAGATGTTCACACAGGCATGCACACACACAACACACATCTGCAGAAACAAAAACAGACACTTCTCCCACCACCTCTACCCGTACAGTCACATCGCTACTCATACCTGCCAGCACAGCATCATCACACACTGGTCCTGCTGTCATTCCTGTCATCCCCACAATCACCATAACAGCAGACTCACAGTGACACACACCACATCCGCACTAACCACGACTACCGTATCTACCACCTGCAGCACATCCACCTTACTTGCACACACCACCTCAACATTCACTCACACATCACCCATTCCCTCTCCCTGCTTCTATAACACCCTTCTAAGAAATGCATACGTATCCACTCACCCACCCAACATTCAGCCACCACACAAATCCAGACACTGCACACACCACCATCCACGTACAGCACATAGACATGTCAGACGACCACTCCCTCTACCTCCACTACTCTCCCACAACCATGTGACCACCCCGTGTACCTAAGAGAGTTTTCCTCGGGGCCTGTGCACGTTCCCAACATGTCCACCACTAGACAGCTCCAAAACTCCAATAGATATACCACAGAGCCTGAGAGAGTCCAAGTGGGGAAAAGGAAAAGGGGATTAGGTAGGGAACAGCTGGGAAGGAGACCAGGAAATGAATCGCGCACCTTGCCGATTCGAAATACACAATGCAAATATCATGAAATGATCGCTCACACTGTTGCCGATCTGAATGTCAAAGTTAAATGCAGGAAATGAATCACGCCCCTTGCCGATTCGAAATACACAATGCAAATATCATGAAATGATCGCGCACCCTGTTGCTGATCTGAATGTCAAGAATCATATCCCAGAATTGAATTGCGCACCTTGCCGATTCAAACAAGAAAAGGTAAATGTCATGAAAACACAATCACGCACACAAGGAGTTTCACAACTAGGCCCAAAAACTTGAATGTCTTTGAAAACGGGGGTCGGGCCCAGCCCGACCTCCGGCTTACCGCCCTGCTAAAGGATCGTCAATATAATGAGGGCAGGCCTGGAAATATCATTGTAGGCCTCCGGGACCGGAGCTCAGGAAGTTGCTGCTGCTCTGCACCGGGACCTCTGAATAGTGAGCACGTGGAGCTGGGCTGACTCCCTTATATAGAGTCAAGCCCAGCCCACAAACCACACCCAGTCATGGGGCAGGTAAAGCTTCTAGAAGGTCCTAGAAAGGGACCATACCCTGACACACTCGGTAAGCCTGCAGTAATACCTTGCAAATGAACAGTTATTGCAAACATCATTAATAGTGGTTTTCAAGATTAAACTCTGCAATGCAAAAGGTTAACAAACTGCATATAAACATAATGCATGAATTATGCCTGTGCATAAAGAGTGGGTTTTTGTATTTTAGTCACCCGTAGAGCGTGCACTGTCCTGATGTTGACAGGTCCCGCCTCTGGTGTTTTCCCTGCTCCTCCACTAAGCAAAAAAATCCACCCCTTCCAGTGCCAAGGTCACCCCTCCCAAGCCCAAGCCAAAACGTGCCCCTTCCACTTCCAAGCTTCCCCCACCACCCCCACTCCCCTTAGGTGCCTGCCTGTACCATTGCTGCCCCTATGAAGTGGAGGTCTAGCTTCAGTCAGGAGTCAGGTTGGGCCATTCTTGATGGACAATGTGTCCTGGAAAACTGGACATTTGAACTTGCCATTGGCACCTTTGTATATAGTTTATTGTTCCAATACAACTGCCCACATTGCTGTAGTTGGCAAGATGAGATGCTTGTCCTGGTTTCCTTCAACATTGTGGTGTGACATCTGTATACAAAGGTGTGTGGTGTCTGTGTGTGTATTGTGTCTGTGTTGTTGCATACACCTGGTAGATGGTTTGGGCCATGGGGATGTTGTGATGTATGTGTCTGTGCTTGTTTGTGTGTTTGCATGGGGTGTTGTGTGCGTCCATGTGTCTAGTGCTGGTTGTGTGTATTTCCTTGATTGTTGGTTGTACGTGTTGTGTCAGCTGTATGTTTGTCAGCTACTGAATGTGTGTCATTGCTACATGGAGTTGATGGTGTGTGTGGATGTGTGGTGTCGCACAACATGCCCGTCTATGCCATAGTTGAGGTGTTTGTGGGGTAGTTGTCATTGTGTGGTTATGGGGTGTGTTGGTGGTGTTGTGCATTGTGCTGTATGTTTGACATGTATCTGCATGGCTTTGTGTGTGTATTGGGTATTTGGCATTGAGGTATGTTGTGTGTGCTTGTGTGTGGCCTTCACTGTGTGTGTGGGGTATGTGTATTCTGTGTGGGAGTGTATCACTGCCATTTCCCTCCCCTCTGTGCTAGGTATACTTACGGTTGTCGTCTTCATCGTCGTCGGTGGTCTTGAAGGTGTATGGTGAGCTACAACGCTGGGAAGACTAGCAGTTCATTTGCCATGGCGGCCGCGGCGACATCTCTATGCCTGGAGGTGAGTGTTTCAATTTATATTTTCTGTTTCCACCAGATTTTTCATGGTAGGTTCGCCCAACTATATATCCTGGTGGGGTGGTTACTCGGAATATGGAGGGGGGAACGTTGGCTGCCTCCTGGCTAAAGTTGTCTTCCATCGGCGGATGTGACTCGTCGGCGGTGGCAGGGCTGGCGGTGAGTTGTCTGTATTGTGTTGAATTGACAACTTTACTCATTATTTGGTGGTCTGCACCATCACCCTGCCGGTGGTCACAAGACCACCATCGGCGTGGCAAACTCGGAATGAGCACCTGAGTCATTTGCTAGATAAACATCCAGCGCAGCAGGAAATAAGATATTTTTGGAGGGGCTGGAAACAAGGTTGCAGTGATATGAAGAGGAGATCAAAACTAAAAAGAGGTGAAGAAAGTTTATCAGAGACAAGATTGATTATGCTACAGGGCAGATCCTCACCTTTGGGATGGAGTACAATGGTGCAAGAAGATAATTTAGGCAATTAAACTCCCTGAAACAGCAGGGACTGATTACATCAGAATCCAGCTCAGATGCTTTTTCTGATTTTGAGGAAATGCAGGGTAGAAAGAGCTCTAATGTCCCACAATTCACAACATTGGGAAAGTATTGTTTTTTACAGATGAACCAAGGGCCCTGGAAAAAGCCACCAGGAGGAAGAAGTGGTGTAAGAGATGAAGGGGTAAAACCAGGAGAAGAAGGACAAATTAAAAAGACAACGTGCTGCATGAGAAAAACACATGTCAGAACAGGAGAAACAAGTAATGGGTGAGACCAATCTAACATTTGTGAATTTATCCTCTCATAAGCCTGGTACTGATGAACCATCCTTAGTCAAATTAGGGTATCTTTCTGTCCCACTGCTAATTTTGACTATTCAAGAACCAGGATACATCTTTTTCGGTTTGTTAGGAAGCTACTGAAAATGTTTAGGCAAAAGGAAGAGAGACACACATATGGGAAAGATCTAGGGAATAATGTGATGGCTGATGTCACCTTTGATAATCTATGCATAGGTGACATTGATGGTCTAGCGGCCCTAAAGGAGCTTTGAGTGTGGGAGCAGGGATTGGCAGTCTGAGCTTGGACAATATCGTTAGACCTAAGTTGAAATATAATCCTGTTACTTTCCATGATAACATTAACACTTTTTATGAGATTGCTGCTTCTGAATTACTAAAGGTATGCCATAAGGAGAGTAATGATTTTGCCCCAAATTTGACTAAGGGACAGCTAGGTGCCCTGAGCACTTTAGAAAAACTGGCAATTATGTTATTAAACCTGCATATAAGGGTGGTACTGTGGTTTTGTGTGATATAAACAAGTACAGACAGGAGGCCAAGAGATTACTGGAACTTTCAGGCAGTTACCAAATAACATTTTGACTGCATATACATACACAATTGTACAATACCACACGCTGTTATCTGGATGGCAGGAGAGGGGTGTGCTAGAGGATGAGGAGGTAAAGATTTTGTTGGTTAAGTAACCCACTGCTCTTTGTTTTTATACGCTCTCTAAAATCCATGCGAACAGTAGTGATTCTCCAGGAAGAACAATAATTTTGGCCAACAATAGTTTACTGGAAAATACCTCTAGCTATTTGGATTTTTTCCTGTGCCCTTGTGTTATACTTTTACCAGCATACTGCAGGGACAGCATGGATTTTATATAAAAAAATCTCAAATATACCATGGACGCATTCCTTTATTCTTGTTACAATTGATGTGGTGTCATAATACATCTGTATATTCTATAATGCTGGCCTGTGTGACTGAAGACATTTTTTTAGAGATAAACCTGTACACCTTTATGATCACTCCATGATGCTTCTTGAAAGGCTATCATTCTGTTTGGAGCATATACATATATTTTTTGACAACCAGTGGTACAGACAACTGATCGATGTGTCAATAGGGAGCTGCTTTGCTCCAAGTTACGCCAGTATCTTCATGGAGTGTTGCGAGACCCAGTATATTTGGAATGATGAGATTGAGAGGTGGACCCAACACATGCCCTTTTAATCACGTTACATTGATTATTCATTCTTAATCAGGGATGGCCTGCAAGTGACTTTGGACATGTTTTTGGAGTGAATCTCAGACAATGACTTGATTCTCAGGTTCACTTCAAAAACTCATTAATCTACTATTGAATTGTATGATGTTTGTGCCACAGTGGAGGGTGACACGGTGCAGACTATTTTCTTCAGGAAAAATACGGCAGGTAATAGTATTCTTCATGCCTGTAGCCACCATCTACCGAAAGAGTATCCCCTATGGGGAATTACTCATGACAAAGAGAAATTGTAGCACTGACCAGGCATTTGAAAAAGAGCAAGCTAATATGATATCAAGGTTCAAAGCAAGGGGATATCCCATCAGGGTCATTAATATGGCCTATAAAAGAGTCTCTGAGGTTAGCAGGTATAGTCTGCTTGTGCTTAGCCCCAAGAAGGTAGATAAGGAGGTGAGAATGATTACTACTTTTAATAGTAGCTCCAGCAGTGTGAGTTAGATATTGAGAAAACATTGGCACCTAATCAGGTCGGATCAGGTCATTGGGAAGCTTGTACATCCTTGCCCATGCATCACAATTAGGAAAGGTAGATCCCTAAGGGACATGTTAGTGCACAGTCACACACTGCACACATAGATGCACAAGTCCTTGATAAAAAAGAGCA